>NC_138227.1:2839471-3349471 GCF_964197995.2 Scardinius erythrophthalmus
TACAGTATCTGTCTGTCTGTCTACAGTATCTGTCTGTCTGTCTGTCTGTCTACAGTAACTGTCTGTCTGTCTACAGTATCTGTCTGTCTGTATGTCAACAGTAAGTGTCTGTCTGTCTACAGTAACTGTCTGTCTGTCTGTCTACAGTATCTGTCTGTCTGTATGTCTGTCTGTCTACAGTAACTGTCTGTCTGTCTACAGTAACTGTCTGTCTGTCTGTCTGTCTACAGTAACTGTCTGTCTGTCAACAGTAACTGTCTGTCTGTCTACAATAACTGTCTGTCTGTCTACAGTATCTGTCTGTCTGTCTATAGTAACTGTCTGTCTGTCTACAGTATCTGTCTGTCTGTCTGTCTACAGTAACCATCTGTCTCTCTGTCTGTCTACACTACAGCATCTGTCTGTCTGTCTACAGTAACTGTCTCTCTCTCTGTCTGTCTGTCTGTACAGTAACTGTCTGTCTGTCTGTCTGTCTGTCTGTCTACAGTAACTGTCTGTCTGTCTACAGTAACTGTCTGTCTGTCTGTCTGTCTGTCTACAGTATCTGTCTGTCTGTCTACAGTAACTGTCTGTCTGTCTGTCTACAGTATATGTCTGTCTGTCTACAGTATCTGTCTGTCTGTCTGTCTGTCTGTCTACAGTATCTGTCTGTCTGTCTGTCAACAGTAACTGTCTGTCTGTCTACAGTAACTGTCTGTCTGTCTACAGTATCTGTCTGTCTGTCTACAGTATCTGTCTGTCTGTCTGTCAACAGTAACTGTCTGTCTGTCTACAGTAACTGTCTGTCTGTCTACAGTATCTGTCTGTCTGTCTACAGTATCTGTCTGTCTGTCCGTCAACAGTAACTGTCTGTCTGTCTACAGTAACTGTCTGTCTGTCTACAGTATCTGTCTGTCTGTCTGTCTACAGTAACTGTCTGTCTGTCTACAGTATCTGTCTGTCTGTCTGTCTGTCTGTCAACAGTAACTGTATGTCTGTCTACAGTTTCTGTCTGTCTGTCTCTGTGTTGGTTTGCAGTTTGTTATTTTTACTGATCTAATTTAGAAAATGTTTCAATCCTCTTACAGTCCAGCGCTGTACAAAGTGAATTAGTCTGGATTACTGTCGCTCACTTCAGTCTTTCTCAGTCTCTTTCACTCTCACATTGCCTTTTCTTCAGTCTCAGAGCAACTCTGTGTTGATCAGTGAGTTTCATGAGCGACTGACGCTGGACAGGCGTTACCTGATCTCCATCTCTCGTGAAGACCTTCAGTTTCCACCTTCTGTGAGACGGCTCAGTGCAGATTAAACCGGTTCAGACATTCATCACTCCTGCCGATGACCAGCAATATTCATTAAAGCTCAGTTTTGCATTCAACCAAAAATCATAGTAAAGTTATATATATATTAGTGCTGTCAAATCGATTAATCGTATCTAGAAATGTGTGTATGTATATGTACAGTACACATATATATACACACACAAAAACACACGCATAAATATTAAATTTACAAACTTACGTTAGATGTGATTAATCGATTTGACAGTACTAATATCTATATACTATAACTGTACAGTGACTCACATATAGTCTGAATCCATTCTCTTCTTTCATTTTCTGGCAAACCGTCTTAAACCGTCTCTGAAAGCCAAACAGACATCAGTGGAGCAGCTCCTCCTCTTCATGCACAATTACTGCATGTTTACTGAAATAATTAAACACAATTTCCCCTATAATTCCACATATCAGGCTCTAATCATTAATGAAACACGTGAAGTATCAGCGTTACATAATGAGTGTTTATGAAATCATGTCTGAACAAACCTCACATCTAAAACTACATTTTCTTCTCAAAACAGTGATGGATATGCATTTTATCAGGCAATTATAAAGCAATGAATTATATACAATAATAATAATGTCAATATATTAAGGTATAATCACAGCAATACTCAGGAGATCAGAGAGATCAATTTAAACAATTTCACTTTTTAGCCAAAAGAACAGAACTGAAGCTGAAGGCACTGTTTACATTATCTTTATTAATGAATTACATATTTTATTAAATTCTTCTAATATATATATATATATATATATATATATATATATATATATATATATATATATATATATATATATATATATATATATATATATATATATATATATATTTTTTTTATTTATTTATTTATTTTTTTTTTGGTGGCTCATTTTCACAATATAATACATATGGTCATTATGTGTTTTGAATTGAACTGTATCACTATTTTGCAAAGAAATCTGTGTTTAATCCTTCAGTGAGGATGAACATCATAAAACATTCCCTGAATATAAAAGTAATGTTAAATCACTGAGGACCTTTATCCTGAAGCTGGAAAAACTCTTTCCAAACAAGCAGGCCATTAAGACACAACAAAGCTCATGTGAACACAAACTAAATCACTAAATCTGTTTGAGTGAGTGCATATGTTCAATGTGTCTCACTCGTTCTCTTTTTCCTCTTTCCTTTCTCCTCCTGTTTTTGAGCACTAACAGCTCCTAATCTCTCCATTCTCTCTCAGTCTAATCCAGGCCTGACCTCAATCCAGTGATGTAATGCGTCATGTGACACAGACGGACGACGGTTTCCACCAATCAGAGCGCTCGGAGCAAGACTACGTGAGGAGACACAACCTTCTTACAGGGACGCTGGACAACATGATTCATAGAGAATGGAAAATATGTTTTTACATGCATGTGTTTGGGTTACTCTATGATCGTTATAATAGACTTCATACAAAAACAACAGGAACTAGTTCACCACTGGATTGACCAATCAGAAAACAGCACTGGAGTATAAATAGTGTTTACAGCTATATATAAATATATATAAAAAAATAATGAAAATGACAAAAGCTCTTACCAAAATTACTAAAACAAACTCAAAAGACAATTAATATTCAGTAATATTATTAATTTGACTACACTGACACTATCATGATGAGAACAAAACTTGAATTGAATTGAATTGACCTGAATAATGACACCGTTGTCTGTTTAGAGCTGCTATACAGCAGAGTTTGTCTCATATTTAATAAAGTTGCATCAATGACCATTATTTTCCTGTTTATTATCTATATTGTATAGAAACAAATCTGACTTAAACTGCTTTAACATATTAACAAATACTATATATAACAGTACATAAACAGTACTAAAATAACACTGGCACAGTACATAAGTCACTGTGTGTTTTATTTTATTCAGTCTCTTACACTGAAATGCCAATGACTGTTCAGCTGTTCTTATTAAAGTGTCTCTTACTCTAGACTCCTCCTTCATCTGTCTGTAGTACAGCGTGACCTGTGACACACATGGAGCTTACACACACACACACACACACACACACACACACACACACACACACACACGCACACACAAATTACATTTTAACAAGTTTTATAAGTTTTCATAAAATCTTTAAGATATAAGGTTAAGCTCATTAGGCTTGCTGTCCACTGATGAGGGGTTCGATGAGGCAGCTTCAACTCGAGCTCTGATATACCCCCCAAAAGTACAGAATAAATTTGGGACAGCAAGTTGGATTTAGCATGATCAAAATACTTAAGGATTTAAGTATATAGGATACCCAAAAGCTTAAGCATGATACCCCCCAAAAGGAGTGGGGGAAAAAATGAAGCGGTATGAAGCATGAATGAACACACACGCTGTGGCAGTGATATTTAACGGGGCTCCTGAAGAAGCTGGGCTGGAACGCGTCTCCCTACTATGGCAACCATGTGGAGCAATGAGCGGTGCTCCAGCGGGAGCTGTGTTTGAAAGATTGTGCCTGCGTTCGTTGCTGTGTGAACAACATGAGGCTTGTGGAAGTTTGATTAGGGTACATCTCGCCGCTGCACTGCTGCGGCAGTGACTTTCTGAAATTACTCCTGCGGGAGTATTTTGGGACTGGAGGATTAAGTACGAGGCTGGAGTACACCCTGCCGCAACGTCCACGACATGGAGCCCCATTAAGTCAAAAGAACATGGGGAGCCCAGTTGTCACAGATGGGGAGGAGGTCCTCGTCCCTTAAGGCAAACGGTCCACTGATTTCCAAAGCAAGCCTCCCTACCGCAAAAAGAGGTAGCCTACAGCATATACATAAATTGCAGAACTATAAATTGCTAGGTCGATGTTGCAGAACATCGACCTAGCATTTTGATTTGGTGTTCGGATAGGCCCCTCTGCGCTGCTGTGGTGGCTGCCCCTATGCGGAAGGAATGGGAAGAGAAATGTTTGGTTGGGATGCCGGAACTGTTGAGAATGGATTTGAGGTTATTTTGAAACCAATGTTTGGAAGCAGGGAGAGTTTTATTAACGATAACAAGAGGGTAGAGAGGAGAGGTAAGGGTTGAATTTTAAGTTGGTGAATTTTGAGACTCTGAGGAAGCCAAAGAAAGCCAAATTGAACATGGCATCTAGGGTTTTTGTTTTGTTGGGGGAAAATACTGCTACGTGCTTAACATACTAAGAATGTTGGAATGTTGATGGTTAAAGGTTGTCTGGAGTCTGGAGTCTGGACAAAGGGAATTGTTTTTGTAAACCTTTGATGAGGAGGGATATCTGAGAATTTGAAATGATGGTCGTGGATGAGCTTGAAAAATAAATGAATGCCGGTGAGGTAGACTTTGATTGTTACTTGCTGAATTGAATTGATATGATGGAGGTACGTGATGAAGGAGGATACTGAGAGGAGGGAAAACTTGGGAAAAACCATGTTGTGAGCTCTGTGGAAGTTTTTGATGGAACTCTAAGCTGTCCAGTAGGTTTGGAGTGTTCTGAGGGGGTGGTCTAGAGGAATATGAGTTCTGAATAATAGTATTTGTCTGTCTGTCTACAGTATCTGTCTGTCTGTCTACAGTAACTGTCTCTCTGTCTACAGTATCTGTCTGTCTGTCTACAGTAACTGTCTGTTACAGCTCACGGGGAGCAGAGTTAGCCAATGATTCCAGCGCAGGTTCCAAGGAGGGGTCGTCCAGCCACCAACAAGGAAACAGCCTCCAGTGAGGAATCTCAGATTGCTCAAGAGGTTCAGTCTGCTGCTGATTCATGTCACTTCACACATTCATGGAGACAAGTTCGAGCTCCAAGCAAGCTGATGTTGCTGGTGTTGGTGAATTCTGGGGGAGGCCTGTGTAGGGGCAGATACAAGCTCACACATCACTGACATAATTCATCACCGAAACACATGCATATTTACATATGTCCCCTTTAAGAAGGAGTTCATGAGTGTTTGGGGGGTTGATAGATGGTCGTTTTCTGATGTATAAGTTTAATAAAAAAACACAACTGTTGTTGTTCTCACACTGTAATCCTGCCTCCATGTATTTTTGATAGCTCAAAAGCTACATGGTAGTCATTTAATTCCTTGCGTCTGGCAGGAAATAAAGTGAAAATTACTTCTGTGTATCTACCAAAAGCTATGCAGAATTCTGCAAGTGGGAAAACTCGTTTTGAAGGAGGTATGGAATTTGTTAGATTGATAGTTAATGGGCCACAGTCAAAAAGCAGTGGGATTCATTAATAGGAACTGAAGTGAGCAGAGAAGGAAGATCAATATCTGCACCTGATAGAATTAGGGAACGGAGGTGGGCTGAGACTGGATGTGGTTCCATAACAACTTCGTTGGGAGGAGTTGGAAGATGGACTGCTGTGGAGAGAGAATGAGCTGGCAAGTGGATTGGACCTGAAGAACAAGTTTTAACAACAAGAGAGAAACAGAAGTGGATGAGGACTGAGTCCTATCTTTTGTGAGATTTTGAAGTGTTTGTTGGAATGCTGAATTTGTTAGAACTAATGAAGAGATCGTAGAGTTGAGCTTTTGATTATCTGAGGGAGAAATGGACTCCAGAGCTGGAGAGGACTTGAGGTAGATACCATTTTGAAATAGGTGGAATCGGTGGATTAGCAGCGGTAGAATGAAGAGATGAAGTCTGTGAAGAAGATGGACGAGATATAGTTTAAAAGATGTATAGCTTGAAAGATTAGATGGGCTCGCTGCTCCCTAACTTACATTTAGGAACTTCATTTCATCTCAAGTTAGTGACACAAAGTGCACTATATAGTGGATAGTGAATTATTCAAACAGTGTAAATATGCTTTCCATTGGCGCAAATGATGTCTGGTTTCAAGTTAGTGAAAACGTTAGCTCCTCCGATCCAGAGACACGACACACAGAGCGGATTATATGATCGAGTCGCCGCAGACCACAAAACACATCGGATCCTTTCAATTCTGCACAGAATTCTGTATTTTTAAAGCGAAATGGAGGAAATTAAGAAGATAAACGGTTAGAGATTAGGAGGAAACTGCAGCTTTACCGAGCTGTGATATAAATGAAACGCTTTTGGCTATTTAAAAAAAGGGGAGGAGCTGTTTGATATGCCCCGCCCTGTATTCCTGTTTAACACACAAATAACGCTGTGAGTTTCAAGGCACATCAGTGGGACTTTGAACTCTTTAAATTGCACTTTTTTCTTCCCTATCGTGATGTATGTCTGAGTGAAACTTCTCAAACAAGAATAAATGTGGGTGGGGCTTGATTTTATCTGTGGGAAATTGATTGGATGGTTGTGGTTTACTATTGGTGGATCTCATGTGAGTGACAGGTTGCCCTGCCTTAGTCATCAGAGAAGAGAAGAGATGAAGCGAAGTTATTCTGATTCAAGATTACCAGGAACATGATTTTAAAACGATCACAGATCACAGATCATCATTTAAAATAAACACTGCAATATTCCATTTTGATTTCATGGTGACCAATTTCAGTGGTTTGTTGCAACAGGACAGTAAACAAACGATGTGCAGATGTGTGTGTGTGGTCTTTTAAACACCTCCAGCATCAGCGTTAGATCGTCTCGTCTGTCTGTCTCTCTGTTAATCTGCCGTGTGTCTGTCAGCACTTTGCAGATGCAGGCAGACGGATTGGACTTAAATCCCCCAGTATGACACAGATGGACAAACCACACAGACCTTGGAGAAGGTGAACACACACACACACACACACACACACACACACACACACACACACACACACACACACACACACACACACACACACACACACACACACACACACACACACACACACACACACACACACACACACACACACACACACACACACACACACACACACACACACACACACACACACACACACACACACACACCAGTCTTCCACAGCCATATATTCAGTGTAAATGGCTGTTATTGTGTATGCGTGTGTGTCTGTGAGAGAGAGAGTGAGTGTGTGTGTGTGTGTGTGTGTGTGTGTATGAGTGAGTGTGTCTGTAAGAGTGATATTCATGATTAAAGCAAGACTACAGTGTCTTCCAACGAAGTACAATTTGGCAATATGGTATCCATCAAAGCATGTATACATGGATGTAATATGCATATTGTATATTACATCCAACTCAGCAGGAAAATGAAACGGTTGCTCACATACTAAATGGATGCTACAATAATAAAGGACTTTATGTGGCCAGACATGACCGTCTGGTTGCAGAGGACTTGCAAAAGGTAATCGTGGACATGATAGTAAGAGTTACAAGCATAGCACTGTACAATTTAACTGGTTTCATCATAACAGATCTGACAGTGATTACTTTAAAAACATTCCAAATACTCCTGACATTGCAATTGTAAATGAGGTTTTGAAATCTGTATGTATGTTTGAGGTGGGCTGCTGTTTTGACCTCTATATGGATACTTGCTACTATTCCAAACTATTGAAATATCAACCACTGGTAGATCTCATTCACCAACTTGGATACAACTGTAGATTAGTAATTCTGGTATTTGGAAGTTTAGGCCATGTCCATAAGAGTGTGATCAGGGGGGTGCAGTTAGGGGGGCTGCAAAAAAAGGAGGCAAAAAGGCTTGCAAAATTCTGCTCTGTTTCAGCCATCATAGGGAGCATGCAAATATGGAGACGGAGATGTTTTGTTTATCCTTAATGTGTCGAGTATTATAAATGGAAGGACCTGTACAAGTATGTGAGCCATGAATTGTACATCTGTCACCTTGTCAAAGACTCTTCCCAGAGTATTTGGATCTTGTTTTCTTTGTAATGTCTTTCAGATCCAAATAAAAGCATTCAAATGTAAGAGAGATTGTGTATGTGAGTGTGTGTGTGTGAGAGAGAGGTGTGTTCAGAGTGGGTGGAGCCTGTTTGTGGGTCAGTCAACCCAAAGCTCCTAACCATCTTTTTTACAGTCTATGCTCCTAACACAGAATTCATCTGACCTGAGATCAGCTGCAAAGAGTCGCCAACTGATGCACCTTCCCTGGAACTGACAGAAGTTCGTACTACGGTGAACATTTTAGGACATCCTCAGACCTCACTCATATGACGAAACGGCGTCATGCTTCACACCATAAACTGTAAAAAATTCCGAAAATCCCAAAAAAGTCAGTTGGTTCCTTGGTGACTACTTCGCTCAGAGAAGGTGTCAATCACACAGCTGTCAATCATGATGTCACATTCCCGTTTTTGTAGCATCAAATAATGAACTAAGATCAAACTTATTTAAAAAAAAAAAACCACTTCATCAGCGTGATAAAAACGAAATAAAATGACAGTAAACATCTTTAAAAAAAAGTGTAATTGGATTTTTTTAGTTTCCATTGCTTCCATTAGACTTCATGGGAAGACGGGCTTTATGACCTATACTGGGACCAGCCACCGGGGGGCGATCGAGGCGCTTTGGCTTCACTTTTCAGCTCTTGTGCGACACGCTTGCCTCAGACTGAAAGGCTTTCAGGTCTCAGAAAAAACAACATCAGGTGTCAAGTCTCATACAATTAGGCATAGGACGAAACAGCCTCAGACTAAAAGATGCATTTATGTCTGATGCCTTTTTGTCTCAGGCTGTTTCGTCCGATGGCTTGGAGCTTGAGAAAAGATTTAAGTTTTAGTGTCATGTCGCATTGATCAATACGCCATTTCATGTTGCATTTTTATTGGCTAGTCAGTAGATGTAGGTCGTAGCAGCAACACACTGTGAGATGATCATGACACTGTCAGTAAATGATCACAGGCTATCTATGTTTAAAGACAGTTTAGGAGCCACGGCCACAGAAATCACCACAATTGTTTCACATTGCTCATCTTTCGTCTGGAACAGCACAAAATCGTACATTGTGTACCGGGTATTAGATACAATAAACCTATTTGTATGAGACTTTGAGCTTTGTAAGTTTGCAGATCTTATACATGCACAAAAAGCTACATAACACACTAAAGAAAAAGGAAAACATGAAAACGCATCATGTGACCCCAATACAAATGTATTAAAACTATTATTAAAAACATGATGTATACACTCAAGCTTCCATTGTTTGTTTTCCAAAAGTGAGCTTGAACTTTTTTCCCCTCATAATTATGAAAACTAAATCTTTCATTAGTCTTTGTCCCCCTCTGCTGGTACAACACAAACACAAACACAAACACATTCAGACTCTATATTTACTCTAACAAAACTCAAAACTTTTTGAGTTTATACAAATAAAATGGTTAATCTATGAATGAGAAACTGTAATTTGCTACTGTGAAATAAAAGGTGTTTCACTGCCGCCTCATCAGGTCTGTCAGAGGATTGTTGAAATCTAAATGAAGTCTTAATTTATAACAGTGAAGTCACTGTATCTTCAGTCTCTGTTGATTCTGTTGACTGTGAGTCTCTGTAGTGGATCCTTATTCACCATCAGATTTCCATCAGAAGATCAGACTGTCATCTAATACCTAAAATAAAACACACAAACAGTCACATATGCAGTATAAGACATTATGTATGTAACATCGTTTCATAAGAAAACTAACTAGATAAGCTATATATGGAAGTAAAATAATGAAAAATGTTTTTGTAACAAAAAAACTTGTTGAATTACACTACTTGAAAAAATATGCATTGCATTAACCCTGCATGCATTTTAATGCATAGTATTTTTAGGGTTTGCATTTTTTATGGGCTGAAATTCAACATGGTTGTATATTTAAGCTGTGAATATTTCAATTCAAAACATTTCACAGACGTTTTCATTATTAAAAATTCAAAAATTCACCTTTCAGATTTCACTTCCAAAATATTCATTCTGTTTATAAATACAACCTATAATATGAGACAGGCAATTTTCGGTCCATTTTATTTCGCTTCCACAAATTCAGTGGTTCAAATTTGACAGAAAATTCAACATTTAACATCCGGGAATGGCAGGAATATCAGTAGATTGCCGATTGATAATCTAGCCTACATAGCTGTTAGTCGACCTCACCAGCAGGGGGTGCAAGTGCAGCTGTTGACCTCAGCTGTTGACAAAGAAAACTATAAAGCAACGAGTAGAGAGCTTCATTCATTCATAAAAACGGATTTACAGAAATGGAGCAAGCGGTAAGTATTTGTGATGATTATCAGGGCCAGTATATAGATTTTGAAAAGCTGATAAAAGCGTTTTTTTTTGTTTTATTTAATTTAATTTTATTTAATTTTATTCTATCAATCAATAAATTCCACTAGAAACAAACTTTGTTGTATTATTTTATTTTAATACTGTGAAGCTGCTTTGATACAATCTGTATTGTGAAAAGCGCTATACAAATATACTTGATTTGATTTGATTTAAAAGACACAAAAGCTGTGTGTACATTTAAGATTTCAAGGTTACTTTTGTACGTGTAGCTTTCTCTACCGTGAATGAGATTATGTTATTCCCCGATCCTGATGTACAGATCAAACACTAAATCTGAGGTAGTAGACATATATTTCTCTCAGTTGTTTGGTTTTCTTAACTTTATATCGCAGCTCTGTGCTTCAGAACTAGGGATTCCCTCAATACCTCATTCTCCAGGACTCCCCTGCGGTCAACCACTTAATGCTTAATGGACTAATAAAGTGATATAAAAGACCAAACTCGCACCTTATTGGGGATGTAGGCTATACTAGATATATAAACAGGCAAGCGGACTCAGAATAAGAACGTAACACACAACGTTTCACGCTAAGCGATTCCCAGTGTAATACTGACTTGCATAAAGTTGACTTGACACTGCATATTTTATATTTGGGGACCGTCATTTAGGGACCGTCTCTTAAGTTACATACGACATGATTCTAACTTCAATAGCATTTGAAGAGAATGACTTACAGTCATAAAACCAACTGTAAAGTGTTCATGTAGGTCCCAGGCATGATGCACACCTTTTAGATTTTTGATATTTAATAAAATAAACCGTCAAATGATGTGTAAATATTGCTACTTTTTCAGTAGACCTACCGCATGATCTCGTATTTATTTTAATATTAACTATCTAAAACGTTCTGCAGCACAGCACCGCAATATAAAGTTAAGAAAACTAAAACACTGACAGAAATAAAGTCTACTACCTCAGATTTAATGCTGATCTGTACATCAGCATTGGGGAATAACATTATAATCTCATTCACGGTAAAGAAAACTACACGTACAAAAGTAACTGTGAAGACTTAAATTTAAACATAGCTTTTGTCTCTTTATCAGCTTTTCCATATCTTTATACTAGCCAACAGCTGAGGTCAACAGCTGCACTTGCACCCCCTGCTGGTGAGGTCGACTAACAGCTATGGAGATTATCAGTTGGCAATCTACTGATATTCCTGCTGTTCCCGGATGTCAAATGTTGAATTTTCTGTTGAATTTGAACCACTGAATTTGTGGAAGTGAATTTGTAAAGCGATATAAAATGGACCGAAAATTGCCTGTCGAATAGTATAGGTTGTATTTTTAAACAGAATTAATATTTTGGAAGTGAAATCTGAAAGGTGAATATGAATTATTTAATTTTTAATAATGAAAACGTGTGTGAAATGTTTTGAATCAAAATATTCACAGCTTAAATATACAACAATGTTGAATTTCAGCCCATAAAAATGCAAGCCCTAAAAATACAATGCATTAAAATGCAAGCAGGGTTAATGCAATGCATATTTTTTCAAGTAGAGCAATTCAGCAAGCTTTTTTGTTTCAAAAACATTTTTCATTATTTTACTTCCATAGCTATATTAATTCATTCTCAAACATGATAATATAATTTCTATTTGATGCTAAATATCACTTTACAAAATTAAAAGGACATGAAAGGCCACTTTCACACAACGGACAGCTGATACAGAACCAGCAGAAATGATCATTGCACTCACTGCAATTTTTATATCCATTACTAACAAACAACCCACATCTCAGATTATCACACACAGAGACAGTTAAAGGGGGAAAGCTGAAATTAACATTAATATTATTTTCACAATCAGTCATTACACTATAAGCAGAATTTAACACATAAAAAACACAGTTTAAAGTTCAGAGACCTACAGAAACTGAAGCTGAATTTAAGACTCATTATGTGATGATCTCAGACAAAATATTCAAACACACACGTGGTGTTACTGAACCTGAACCTTTACTTTTATTTTTAGTGAGTAAATCAGCCATTTGAAATTTAAATGAAAATATGATGATGAAAATTGTTAAAACTATTCATACCATAGTGTCTCCAGTTTATAATGTGGATCATCCTTCAGATCCTTCAGCAGCTTCACTCCTGAGTCTCCTAGTTTATTCTCAGACAGATTCAGTTTTCTCAGGTGTGAGAGGTTTGATCTCAGAGCTGAAGCCAGAGCAGCACAACCTTCATCTGTGACACCACAATCCTTCAACCTGTGGAGAACAATGACACACATTAAGCCTATATCCAAAGATAAACATAACACTTAAAAAATAAATAACAATGTCAATATGAAATATATACAAATATTCATTAGTTCATGTTGTTAAAATACATCAGTTAGGATTAGGGGATTGAATATACAGTTTGTACTGTATAAAAATCATTATTTCTATGGAAAGTCCCCATAAAACATGGAAACCCGTGTGTGTGTGTGTGTGCTTAATGTATTTGTAAACATTTTAAGGAATGTGTGTGTGTTAGGGCTGGGAGAAAAAAATCAATTCACCTAACTATCACCTAAGCGTGGAAGTGAAGTGAGACTGAAGTTCTGGAATAAAAGTTTAAAGTTCAAATATAAACACTGATGTCTACGGTAGCAAAATAAGAGTTGATCAGCTTTTGATAGAAACAATCGCAAATCGCAATTCTTAAAAATCGCAATACATATCGTATCGGCACCCAAGTATCGTGAAAATGTAGAATCGGGAGATAGGTGCATCATCCCAGCCCTAGGTGTGTGTGTGTGTGTCTGTGTGCGAGTGTGTTTGTGTGTGTAAGTGTGTGTGTGTGAGTGAGTTAGGGTGACCACCTGGCTATTGCTCTGTTGCAGGTCAGCAGACCTGATTTTGCGGGACAATGTGGGACACGAGGGAGAGAACTTACTATTATTATACTAGGTGAATAAATATTGATTTAATATTAGATGTCTTTTTGCAGTGATGTTAACATGTTTTAAATTGCTAATAGGCTTTATAAAAATGTTAATGACGGTGCTGACCGGCGCTGTGAACGTCACTAATAATATAAAACTCATTTTAACAGCACGTGTCTATTCAATCTAAATAATTAAGTGAAAATAATAATCCAATCGCTAAAAAGCACAATTCCAAATAAGCACATAAATTCCATTAGGAAAGACTAGAAAGATTAAATGCGTTCTTACCGGATTCAGTGCATCTTGAATTAATATTTTTTGTCTGTTTTGGCAGCTTCGAGTAGGGCCTTTTCTCATTCATTATGTGTCTGTAGAACTCCTGGCAGGTGTAGCTGTGGTTCACTTTCACCAGGAGTTCACTTTTTATGAGGTCCACAGTTGCGTGGTTCCTTGTCTCTGTCCACGCAGCAGTCATCAGAGAAAACACCCTCTCCACGAACACTTTTTTTTTTCTCAGTGTTTGTTTTCCCACTCTGGCTAGAACCAATAATGACGGCTGTGCTGCGCATATTCAGTGTTTTCTTATTAACATTTTTTATTTTAGAATTGTAATTTAAAGGAAGATGAAATAAAATGATGCAGACAAAATTAAAATGCGGGACACTGCTTATGACTCGCGGGACACGGGACAAAGCTTCAAATTTCACCCTAGAGTGAGTGTGTGTGTGTGTGTGTGTGTGTGTGTTTGTGTGTGTGTGAGCTTAAGGAATTTGTAAACATATTAAGGAACTCCTAATACGAATGTAATTAATGTCCATTAAAGGTTGTATTAAAGCACTTAATGACATTTTCTGATTTTCCGTGACCTAATCTAAAGGGAGAACTATTTATGGTTAATATGTTGTTAAGAAAAGCATTATCTAAATTTTTACATAAGAGCTAATTATACAATAACACTTTGTTAATTACAGTGACAATGAATGAAGAACTCACTATTTGTATATAGTCTCTTAATATATTAACGACAGCTTATATACCATTATATACTATTCATTAACTATAAACTAATAGTTTGCAAATTATTTATAAGCGCTTTATTACTGTATACTTATGATAAAGTGTTACCATTATTTAAAACTGGTCGTCATTAAGTGTAATTGTTCCTTTTGTATGCAATGTGATTCTTCTTTTTAAAAATAACACAAAACAAAGATTTCTATAGATATGGCGATATATTGTTATCTTGAGTTATTTCGTCCTATGCCTTTTGGCCATGAAAATCATGTAGTGATAAATCTGATATGGTGACAGTCCTGGTTCAGGTGAAACACACACCACTTCCCTCTTTTCAGCTGCAGACACACATTTTGAGGAAATGCTCACGCTTTTACAAGGGTCTGTTTGCACAAGCATTACAAGGCAAGTTGATTTACACCAAACATTTGTGATTTAAAAAACCTCTTCACTGTAACCTGCATCTGTTGTCTGGTTTGTAGTTTGTTCGGTTTATTTAACTGTTAGTTTTACTTTCTTTTGGGGATAATAATATATTAAGATGTAAATGTTCCTCTTCAGGGAGACTCCTCACCGCTGCCTTCTACCGCCGGCAGGATCTGACGGCTCAAGCTGGAATCTGTTGCTGAACCACCGGATGGGGCTTACACCAAAGATATATTGTATGCATTGTATCTACATATTAATCCTTATTCACTCCAAGTCTTTATGGTAGAGATGATCTTACCACAGTTCCTCCAGTTTACAGTGAGGATTCTCCAGTTCAGCAGAGAACAGCTTCACTCCTGAGTCTCCTAGTTTATTATATGACAGATCCAGTTCTCTCAGGTGTGAGAGGTTTGATCTCAGAGTTGAAGCCAGAGCAGCACAACCTTCATCTGTGACACCACAATCATCCAACCTGTAGAGAACAATGACACACATTAAGCCTACATCCAAAGCTAAACATAACACTTAAAAAACAGATAACATAATGCTGTCAATATGAAATATATACAAATAGTCATTAGTTCATGTTGTTAAAATACATAATTTAGGATTAGGGGATAGAATATACAGTTTGTACAGTATAAAAATCATTATTTCTATGGAATGTCCCTAGCCTGACTTCGTCATACTCATATTCTAGGCAGAATGTGAGTCTGATACTGCTCCCTTTCATTATGAGGCGTGTCTTAACCGAACCAGGAAAAAAAACCTCTGCACTTAATTGGATAGACCTACAACCAATCAGAGCATCGCAGTGAGCGATACATAGTTGTCAACAGAGCTCAACTGCACACACGCAGGAAGAAGTAGTAAAGTAATGAGTAAAGTAATAATAAAGGACTCCATGAGGGCGAGACCAAAGGAGAAACCACAATGACCACAGGGTTTTCATTGCGTCCCATTTTCTTAGCGAGCATCGGAGTCAGCTGATAAATTAAACTTTTGCCGAATCCCGTAGGAAGGACGGCAAACACATCTTTCCGATCGACAAATGCCTTGATTGCGGTTCTCTGTTTGTCTTTTAAAATGAATTCGCTGTTGATTTCTTTTATAACAGACGTGATAGCGGAATCTAAACATCTCAATTCTCCTCTCGTCTTTGTTGAAAACCAATTCAACCCAAGCGCTCTCTGGTGACGTGGGTGATTACGTAACCGCAGATCATCTGTCCATCACCGATTAAAGCCCGCCCTGGCAATTTGATTGGCTCGGCCTTCTGGGAGCCGAGCAAAATTACTCCTCAACGGATCAAGTCCAGACCGAACTTCCCGACCAAAAAATGTTGTGGGCGGGGTTCGGGCTGGCACCCAGGCTAGAATGTCCCCATAAAACATAGAAACACAATGCGTATGTGTGCTTAATGTATTTGTAAACATTTTAAGGAACGTGTGTGTGTGTTAGGGCTGGGAGAAAAAAAATCAATTCACCTATCGCAATTTTTTTTAAACGATTTTAAAATACTTTTTTTTATTCCAGAATCGATATTCATTCAAATTAAATTGCTTTATTTTTGTCCTTGCTTATAGATGAGGTTGACAGAAGTTAGACACTTTTGTTCCAATGGAGGATGAAATGTGTTGTTATCTATGAGTGTCGTAATATCCATTTTAAGTGGATGTGTGGAAGTGACGTGAGACTGAATGCACTGAAAAGCCCTCACGCTACTCATATACTGAGAGAGAGATAAGACAGTAGAGCTGCACGATTAATCTCTAAAATACTGTGATCCCCATTCAAACACCCACGCGATCTTCTTCCAATTTGTCTGTCTAATAAACCTTTGACAAAATCATATCGCAACATTTTAAATCTGTGTTGGGGCTGCCGCTGGCCCAGAGAGAGTTGTCATGAAACAGCTTCACAAAAGGTCTTTTAAACCTCATAATAGTATCATTATTTCTGTGATACAATAGTTCAAATTATCATAGAAGTACTGGGATAAAAGTTTAAAGATAAAATATATACACTTGTGTCTACGGTAGTGATCAAAATAGAGTAAATCAGCTTTTGATAGAAACTTGGCACTTAAAATAACGCATTTATCGATTACATTGTTTCACCACTAGGTGGCGACAAGTGACTGTTAAAAAATGTATTTGTTATTGAATTATTTATTCAAGAGAATGCATTACTGTATGATGCTTCTGAAATAAAACTCAGAAAGATGTGATGAATTTTTATAAATATGACTCATCTTATACATTATTGACAGTCTGTATAGGTGTATGATTTATCTTTTCCCCAAGGTTTAGGTGTATCGTCCCAGCCCTAGTGTGTGAGTGTGTGTGTGTCTATGTGTGTTCTTAATGTTTTTGTAAACATTTTAAGGAACTCTTAAAGGGGTGGTTGATTATGATTTCACTTTTCTAACTTTAGTTAGTGTCTATTGTTGCTGTTTAAGCATAAAGAACATCTGCAAAGTTACGACGCTCAAAGTATAAAGCCAAGGAATATATTTTCTTTTAAAGAAATTGCTTTTCAAGGACTACAACAAACGGCTGGTAGGGACTACACGACATTCCTCCTGGGTTAGTGACATCACCAACCCTAAAATTTACATAAACCCGCCCCCCAGGAAAGCATTTATAGATTATCAGGACAGAATATGTTAATAATTGACTAGAAGATAACTACACATAAGCTACCTAAATTCATAAACTAACCAATTAGAAATGTCCTGTTGCATTCTATATGTTGTCACTTCTTCTAGAGTTTGTCTATTATTGTCTGACTCTGGTTTGAACATAAAAGGCTAAAAGTTTTTGACATTTTTAGTGCATTTCTGTGTGAGGTAAAAGAACAAAAGCTGTTGAAGCTCCGCCCTCTGTGCCGGGAGCAGCAGCTCATTTGCATTTAAAGGGACAGACAAAAAAAAGGTGTGTTTTTGCTCACCCTCAAAAAGTGACCATTTTAATGTTATATAAAAAATATCTGTGGGGCATTTTGAGCTAAAACTTAACATACACACTTTGGGGACATCAAAGACTTATTCTACTTCTTGTGAAAGGGCATTACACCACCCCTTTAATACTAATGTAATTAATGTCGAATAAAGGCTGTATTAAAGCATTTAATGACATTTT
The DNA here is from genome assembly GCF_964197995.2 of Scardinius erythrophthalmus. NCBI lineage: Eukaryota > Metazoa > Chordata > Actinopteri > Cypriniformes > Leuciscidae > Scardinius > Scardinius erythrophthalmus. The sequence goes on from NC_138227.1 coordinate 2,857,440, forward strand.
CTGATTTTCCGTGACCAAATCTAAAGTGAGAAATATTTATGGTTAATACGTTGTTAACAAAGCATTATCTAACTTTTTACATAAGAGCTAATTATACAATAACACTTTGTTAATTACAGTGGCAATGAATGAAGAACTCACTATTTGTATATATTATCTTAATATTAGTGCTGTCAAACGATTAAAATATTTAATCGCGATTAATCGCATTAATGTCATAGTTAACTCGCGATTAATCGCACATTTTTATCTATTCTAAATGTCTCTTGATTTATTTTTGTCCCATTATTTTTTCTCATTTTAATGCTCTTATCAACATGAAAAAAGCGGATTGGCTTGCTTTGCGCAGAATTTTTTATTATTGAAAACAACATTGGCAATACTGTGTTCAATTTCACACTAACATTCTCACTTGGAGCAAATAATCTCTCACACAATGTAACACTGTCCATCAATAAAAGGGTGAAAGAAATCCTGACGAGGTCCTGATATTGACGAGGGTTTGGAGAATTCGCATCAGCTGTGTGTGTGTGTGTGTGTGTGTGTGTGTGTGTGTGTGGCCATCATCAAGAGGTGTTTCAGACTGGACGTACTGCGATGATGATAGCTCAGTTCACTTTTGTTCAAAACACACAGATCACTTTGTCAATGGAACCATTTGGCAACTTTTTAAAAGTAAACTTTCCATTCAGAATCTTATTGGCATCCATTTCGGCGTCTCGCGCTCGTCATCCACTCAAAACGTAACGTTAACCTACTATTTGGCCGGCTCGCAAGCCCAAACAAGTGTGTACGCGTGCCTGCTGTTTTGTTTCCGGTCTAGCTAGATCCGCTTGCGCTTTGGTCGACGAAGCAACAAAACGTCCTCGCGCGGCGCAAGCCATTGAAATGAATGGGTTTCATAGAGCAGCGCCGCGCATGCCGCGTCCTGTTGCAAAAGCATGTGAAAAAAACTACAAAGTTTGCTAGGCCAAAAAGACCGTTAATCTCGCGATAAAAAAAATGTATCGCGTTAAAATGGGTTTGCGTTAACGCCGTTAATAACGCGTTTAACTGACAGCCCTACTTAATATATTAACTACAGCTTATATAGCATTATATACTATTCATTAACTATAAACTAATAGTTTGCAAATAGTTTATAAGCTCTTCGTTACTGTATAATTGTGATATAGTGTTTCAATTATTCCAAAATGGTCACCATTAAGTGGATTTGTTCCTTTTTTATGCAATGGTGTGATTCTTCTTTTTCAAAAATAACAAAATAAACAGAGTAAAGATGAAGTTGACTTATTGCATTATTATATTTCCAAGATTTCCAGAAATGAAATATTTCAAGATATGGTGATGTATTGTTTTCGTGAGTTATTCTGGCCATGATAATCGCGTTGTGATAAATCTGATATGGTGACAGTCCTGGTTCAGGTGAAACACACCACTTCCCTCTTTTCAGCTGCACACACACATTTTGAGGAAATGCTCAGGCTTTTGCAAGGGTCTGTTTGCACAAGCATTACAGGGCAAGTTGATTTACACCAAACATTTGTGCTTTTAAAAAAACCTCTTCACTGTAACCTGCATCTGTTGTCTGGTTTGTAGTTTGTCCGGTTTATTTAACTGTTAGTTTTACTTTCTTTTGGGGGATAATAATATATTAAGATGTAAATGTTCCTCTTCAGGGAGACTCCTCACCGCTGCCTTCTACCGCCGGCAGGATCTGACGGTTCAAAGAGGAATCTATCGCTGAACCATCGGATGGGGTTTACGCCAAAGATATATTGTATACACTATCTACATATTAATCCGTATTCACTCCGAGGTAGAGATGATCTTACCACAGTTGCTCCAGTTTACAGTGAGGATCCTCCAGTACAGCAGAGAACAGCTTCACTCCTGAGTCTCCTAGTTTATTCCCAGACAGATCCAGTTCTCTCAGGTGTGAGGGGTTTGATCTCAGAGCTGAAGCCAGAGTAGCACAACCTTCATCTGTAACACCACAATTATCCAACCTATAGAGAAAAATGACACTCTTCACTCTCTTAGATCAAAACAGAATTTATTTTTTATTGTGTTTATAATTTGTGGATGCAGAACCAGTGAAGAAATCAGGAAGAAACAGTCTGGAAACTCAAGAACAGTCCTCAGTAGTGATGTTACATATGACATTGAAGCTTCAAAGCATGTATCGAGTTCGCAGCACAATTTCTCATGAAGCTTTCTTGCCAGAGTGCGTATTGCTTTCAGAGAAACACGTGATCAACGAAAAACAAAGCCTCACTTTTTTTCCAGTCACGTGAATGCTTCACTTGCATGTTGGAATGTTTGAACCCAGACCACTACTCTACAGGTTTTTGGAAGTTTAAGTCCATTTACTAAAAATGTTTTTATTTTTATAAATAAGCCTATAGCCTATATTACATGATCATATATTCTGCCATATACACAGCATATAAACCATTTTTATAATTAGTATTAACATAGTTGTTACATTTAATTTATTGTCACACTTTAGTATGTGAATTATATTATCAGAAAACTGAACATTTAGCATTGGCAGGCTTTTATTTGAGCTTAATAGATAAAACAACGGCGTTGTGCACTGCCAGAAGATGGCGCTGTTTTCGACACTCCTGATGCTTCAAATCTTTTCCCGGAACAATCAGCGGAAAGCCTCATTGCTTCATGAGGCTTAATTTGCCCATCCCTAGTCCTCAGTCATGGACAGAGATCTCGCACTGGCAGCAGACAGATGATGATGAGCGAACAGCCCCAGTTGATCCCACAGCACCACAGATAGAGACCGGACGGACAGCAGGGTAAGAAAACAGTGATTGCTCAGAAGAGAAACAACTCCATAAGCATGAAGCAGCTAGCAATAATCTGGCACAGAAGCCCAAAACAGATAGACACTAAAGAGCAAGAGAGATCAGAACAAAGGAGGAGCAGGTGCAATCTCAATCCGCGAGCGCGCTGATTACGATTACAAACAGGTGGATAGGGTGCAGAAACGAAGCAGGTGAGAGAGAGAGGGAGAGAGAGTAAAAAAATAAGAGGAAAAAAAACCTAACTCATGACAGAAAGATTATATAAAACTGATATAATAGAATACATTTAATACATCTGTAGTTTCCTTAAATATAAACTCAACTCAACTTATTTATAAAGCACTTTCAAAACCATTAGAATGGTCCAAAGTGCTGTCCATAAGTAGTAAATAACTCTAAAATACATAGAAACATAAAAAAAATAAATAAAAAAAATTACACTAAGAAAATCAAACAACAAATCACTCACAGTTCTCAGACCAAATCAACGGCAAAAGCTTGATAAAATAAATAAGTCTTCAATTCCTTTTTAAATATATCCACGCTATTTTAAAGATAATGGCAACACATTCCAAAGTGCAGGAGCCGCAACAGAAAAAGCGTGATCTCCACTATGCCTCAAGCGAGACCGTGGGACAGTTAGGAGCATGTTCTGAGAGAAGCGTAGGTGACATTGAGACTGATAAGGGATTAACATGTCCTTTATACTGTATACTCAGGAGCTCTATCATGCAATGCTTTAAAAACAATCATGAACACCTTGAATTGTATTCTGTATTTAACAGGTAGTGTTGTATTACAAATTTATTAAATGTTTAATTTAGGTTTCCACTACAGTAGTATATAAACTGAGAAAGTGATTATTGAGTTTACAGCAAGATATTCCTGCCAGACCTGTTTTTCCTTTGTAAGTTAAATGAGTCAGATCACGGAGACGCTAACCTATTGTCTTTAATGGCTCTTGGAGCCAGAGCCACAGTCCAAACGTTGAATCGTTAGGCTGATTGGATTAGCACATATGCGTTTGAATGGTTATGCTGATTGGATTGAGACTGGTAACACGCTGGAGTCTGGGGCGGGTTCCTTAACCTGTATACTCATTTACATGCTTTATTCAGAGTCTCCACTTCTATGTAATCCCTCACCTCTTTGAGAGTATAATTACAATTAATACTGTATTATGAGTTAGACTTGATGATGATGAACTACAGACTTGATGAACTACAGACTCTGAAGAATAAATCTCTTCTGCTTATAAGATCCATCTCAAGTCTCCTGGTTTTTGCTTCGATGAAGGAATAAAAAGTTCCCAACAATTTGGTGCCGTGACCCGGATGGAGAAACTGACACTCAACAAAGAATGAACTTTTCCAGACGGAATCTTGAAACTTCAACCTCAAAGATCTGAATCTTGAAACTTCAAGCACAAAGAATCTCAAAGACTGAACAGTTCCAGACGAAATTTTTCTGTACAACCAACGATTCGGTGAGTTTCACTCTATTCAAAGAACCAATGCAGACCAGTACAAATTTGTTTTCCTCTGCGTCGACAGAGAAGAAGTTAACAAACAGCTGCAGGGTTTTGTTAACTAAGTTATCCTCTTAAGTTGTCTTTTAGAGATGAAATTTATCCTCTGTTTTTCAGGCAGGGAAGATTAGCGTAAAGTGCTAGTAATTTGTGTTATCCTTTGCTCTGGGCAAGGAAGGTTAACATTAGTTGATCTGTGTTAAAGTGTACCCTCTGTTGATCAGAGAAGATTTAGTGTTCGTTTTTGTGGTAACAAAGAAACTCACAAAATGGTTAGAAGGAATGCTAGGCTGATTCCCACAACTGAGAAAGCTGGACTAGCTACACCTTTATGGACAGACAGTGAATTCAAGTCTTTGTTAGGAGAATGCATGGATGCTATAGTGACTGAGTCTGTCAGATTGAATTTAACAAAGAAATTTGGCATTCACCCAGAAAAAGTATGGTCAATTGAAGATTGTAAAAAGATACTAGGAGAAAGTATTCGCAAGAACAATGTGAAAGCCATTATCTGTTGTCACAGAGAATTTAGCTTATCCATTGCACAAGAACAAGCTCAGTGTATTGCTAAGTTAAAAGAACAGAACAAACAATTGCACACTCAAGTGTTCTCTCTCAAGAAAACGGTGGGCCTCAAGGCCTCAACCAAATGTGACTCAGAAAACCAACAGTCAGATGAAAGCTATCCTGATTTACAGTCTTTTGATAGAATAGAGGACAATGTCAATGCAATGATGAAAGATGTAAATGCAGTTGAAGTGTGTGGAGCAAGACAAAAGGCTCAGAATAGGAGAAAAGGGGTTGATCCAGTTCCATCTGCAACCCCCATACAAGCAGTCAACACAGCTTTAGGTCCTAAGGATATAGAAAGACTATCCCAGAGTTTACCCTCAGCACGCACAAATTTTTCTGAATTTAGAAGAGCATTGATCAGCAAAATGTGGCTCTATGATATGTCTCTAGCTGAAGTCACCCAGCTAATATCACAGATCTTGACTGAGTCAGAATTCAATGATTTTGAAAGTGCTGTAAACATTTCTGAAATGCAACAGGCCAGTAAAGGTGATTTGAGAGAAGGTGTTTTGAAAATTCTAAAGAATATCATGGGACCAAAAGTGGACTGGTCGAAGATCACTAGTTTTGTACAGAAGAAGGGTGAAACTGTTTGTGAGTACACAGAAAGATTTTGCCAGACCGCTGCAGCTTACAGCGTGATTGCTGACACTTCAGAGAAAGTACTAGATGATAATGGTCCCCTAGTTCGCGCATGGTTTCAGGGTCTTTTGTCAGAACATAAAAATGCATTGCCTTACTTAGAATTAACATGGTCCAGTAGAACCCTGCAAAACAACTTGGACAGGTTAGCAACTTGGGAAAGAGACTCTGATGTCAAGGCAAGAGTAAAAATTGCAGCAGCATCCTTTAAGGTCAACTCAGAGAAGCAACAGAAACGCAAACGTCCTAAGAGAGAGGGCAGCTGTAATTACTGTGGTAAACATGGCCATTGGATGAAAGAGTGTAGGAAAAACAAAAATAACTTTAAAGAAGTTAACAAGGTTACTCAGCTTCTGCTCAGCTTGCTTGATACTCTGAAGCAGCCCATCCCCTCCTCATTAAACTCATGGGGCAACTTGATAAGGTGTTAACCATTTAGGCTGTGAGTGCTTAATTTCCCCAGAAACAACAACACAGACGAAAGACTGATTTTTGTTTGATAGAACAAAAGGAAAGTGACTGGAAAGTGAAGACTCACAGCCGTAAATGTTATACCACAGAAATATTCCAGTCAGACCCCCATGCTCTATTATGATGTCTACTATGACTGATGTTTCACTGGAGAATGGAAATGTGCCAATTTTCTCACACACTGTGTGCACACAACAGGGACAGAATAGGACACACAGACCAGTGCGGAGCCCAGGGAAGAACCGAAGTGCAACAGGCCTCGGGGGCAACACCTTGTGGTGAAGATTTCCTCATCCCCCCTCTTATCCCAACCTCACTGGTCCATAGGTGTCAAATAAATTAAGAAATAGGGAAAGAATGAAACAACAACAGCAGACTCTGAAAACGATACAACCCTAGTGTTTGAACAAATACTGCTCTGTCGTCTCGTTTCATTTTTTCCTTTGTACAGATACCAATTGATGGCTGTTCCGAGATCCATATGCAACGACCGTCTCACCTGCATATGAAGCCACAACCTCAAGAAGACAACTAGACCCACTGCTGAACGAACTATCCCAAAAGAAAAAGAAAAAAATACACAACGCAGAGACTCACCTACGGGAACTTCAGTCATCCATCAGAGAACTTGAACAAACTACAACAAGACATTCTTGATCTTTCAACAAAATTACACCAGATGACTGAAGATAACTCTTCATGGTTCGGAAACCTGTTAGTATCAAGTGTGTCAACCAACAAATGACTCACGTCCAGCACAAGGATATAACAGTTTTCAACCAGAAAAGACTATTACTCGTAAGGACTTCACAGACCCTAATTTATGTTTGTTTCTGTGTCAACATGCAATTACAGATGAACAACACAGATCATGCTATGTGCCTGTAACTATCACACGTTACAAGAATGAACTTGCTATGTGCCTATAACTTACACAAGTTACAAGAATGAACTTGCTATGTGCCTGTAACTTTTTCAAGTTACAAGAATGAACTTTTAAGTGTCTAAATTTGTATTTTGTGAGAGTTTTTAAGAACTGTCAAAGGGGGAAGTGTTGTATTACAAATTTATTAAATGTTTAATTTAGGTTTCCACTACAATAGTATATAAACTGAGAAAGTGATTATTGAGTTTACAGCAAGATATTCCTGCCAGACCTGTTTTTCCTTTGTAAGTTAAATGAGTCAGATCATGGAGACGCTAACCTATTGTCTTTAATGGCTCTTGGAGCCAGAGCCACAGTCCAAACGTTGAATTGTTAGGCTGATTGGATTAGCACATATGCGTTTGAATGGTTATACTGATTGGATTGAGACTGGTAACACGCTGGAGTCTGGGGCGGGTTCCTTAACCTGTATACTCATTTACATACTTTATTCAGAGTCTCCACCTCTATGTAATCCCTCCCCTCTTTGAGAGTATAATTACAATGAATACTGTATTATGAGTTAGACTTGATGATGATGAACTACAGACTTGATGAACTACAGACTCTGAAGAATAAATCTCTTCTGCTTATAAGATCCATCTCAAGGCTCGTGGTTTTTGCTTCGATGAAGGAATAAAAAGTTCCCAACAGTAGCCAGTGAAGGGATATCAATAAAGGTGTAATGTGATCCCATTTTCTGGTATTTGTTAAGAATCTTGCAGCAGCATTTTGGACACGTAGACGAGTGTCCAGTGATTCACTTATGCCTAGATAAAGAACATTACAATAGTCTAACCGGGTTGAAACAAAGGCATAGAAAACAATCTCCAAGTCCTTGTATGAAAGGCGTGTTAACTTGACGATCAAAGCATATTTCAGAATCGAAAAAATACTCCAAGGTTCTTCACATAACTATGCATATTGTTGGACAATAGTCCATAATTTCACCATCACACTCCAAAGGAAAGTACAGTTGTAAATCATCAGCATACAAGTGATAATTAATATTATGCTGCTTAAAAATGGACCCCAGGGGTAACATGTATAATGACAACAGAGTAGGACCAAGGATTGATCCCTGAGGAACCCCCCAAGAAATAGTTGCGGATGCAGAGACATAATTTCCAATTTTAACAGAGCATGTCCTGTCATGCAAATAAGAGGAAAGCCACTTAAGGGTGTTACACCATTGATCCCTACATAATCTCTGAGGCGTTCTATTAAAATTGTGTGATCTAGAGTATTGAAGGCTGCACTTAAATCTAACATCATTAAGGCAACACTTTCCGGAGTCAATTTTGGCATAGATGCCAAAAGTGGCATCTACACAAATTTTAGTGTCTTTGTTTATCCCGAGGTTTTCTCGCAGCCTGCCGGATCCAGGCCGTATCCAGATTTGACGAAGGAACTTTGCCTTGACCTGATGACAACGCAGTGCTGAAGTGCCAACTAGTCTCTCCCTATGGAGGATCCCTTTACCACTCTACAGATAAAGCGTTGTCGGGAAAAATCGTTTCGCGTACCTACCCCGAAGTGACAAAATAAAATAAAATTCTGTATCAAAATTTATAAAAAAAGACCAGTACTTTGCTTAGGCTTGGTTTGTAGGGAATTACAAACCTGCGCACATATATTCAAATGCACATAACTATAGAACCAATTCTTAATGTGCATGTGAACGCCATCAGCGTTTCTCACAGGTTCGCGTTTAAAGTCTGTGTAGAGAGAATGGTGTCGTCTTAGTGGCCCCTAATTTAATAACAAATGATCGTTGTGACGGAAGTGAATCAATCAAAACTAACTTTAGCTGAAAAATAACTTTATTAAAGAACCGCTATAAAGCCAAAACAATCTCTGTTACCTTAAATTATACGTTTATCTCTGTAAAGCTGCTTTGAAACAATCTACATTGTTAAAAGCGCTATATAAATGAGGATGACTTGACTTGACTCAATACTTAAAATATCATTTGTAACCTTTAATAATGCTGATTCTGTGCTATGTTTGGTCCTAAATATCCGTTATGTTATTTACAATCAAAAAGTCTGTAAGTTGATTATGGACAACTTTCTCTAAGATCTTATTCATAAAAGGCAATTTCAAAAATAGGTCTGAAATTTTTAAAATCCTGTGAATCCAAATTATTTTTTTTTAAGACTGGCTCAATAACAGCATGCTTAAACCCTTATGGTACAGTTCCATAAAATAAACTACTATTGATAATCAATAATATACGTGGAGCAATAGTGTCTACAACCTCTTTAAACAATCACGACGGGAGAACATCATAGAGTGAGGTAGTCGGCTTTAAATGCATTATTATCTTTTCCAATGAGCTAATGTAATCGATTAAAATTTACTTAAACAATGAAACGGATTCATTATATCGACTACAGCATTGCCTACAGGCACAATATTCAACCAAATAAGACTTTATTTGCATTATGTGTGTCACGATTCATGTCTGTGTTCCCCTGTCTCATCCTATGTTTAGCAGTTCCCCGTTATGTTGATTAGTCTTCCCAGGTGTTTCTATTTACCACGCCCCCTTGTTATCTTGTTTAGCTTGTTTGCCTTTGTATTTAAACCTCTGTGCTTCAGTTGTTGGTTGTCGGTCGTTGTTTCATGTAGCTGTTTCCTGTTCCTGTCCTGAGTTCTGTTGTTCTGTTTTTTTGCCCTGGATTACCTGTTTGTTTTATTAAAGAGTTGCACTTGGATCTCCGCTTCGTCCTTGCCTATACACTACAATGTGATATAATTCGCAAAAAATATGAAGATCTAGCGGCTCCAACAGTGTTTTGATAGGTTGATAGAGATGCTCTAAGAATATCATAAGATACTTGCAATTTAACTTTAAGCCACTTACCGGCCTCAGATTCCACGTTACATCATTTAGCCACGGTTGTTTTTTTACTTTTTGACATCTCATTTTAAAAGGCGCAACATTATCCAAGATCTCAGAGCAAACATGATTAAAAGAATTTACCAATTCAGTATGAAGGGCTAATTCAGTAAAAGCAGCTGAGAATGCACTAGGTAGTGATAACTCTGGACAAGAATGATGGAGGCTGATAACAGAGTCCATTTGTTGCAGAAGTAAAATTAAACCTAATAGGCATATGGTCCGAGATGGCCATTTCTTCAACACAAATATTTTCTATCGTTATCCCCAAAGAAAACACCAAGTCAAGTGTGTGCCCATGATCGTGTGCTGGTCCAGAGACACATTGGGATAAGTTAAAGGAAACAACTAAATTCAAAAATTCTTTGGTCATGGACAACAGACATGAATATTAAAATCACCCATAATCAAAATCCTGTCAGTAGATGGAACAACCACAGATAAAAACTCATCTGTGAAATCAAGAAAATTCATCAAGAATTTAGACCGATTAGAGGAAGAAACAGCACTTTGCTTCGTTGCCCCAGCTCGTCTCACAGAGCGCAAATTTGAATGCACCACGCCTCCGCATCTCGTCTCTCTCTGTGTAGTCCAACGCAATGGTGTTGATGTGACAGGCAAAACATGTATCAAATAGGAAGGCCGCGACTCTGCCATCGGTCTAACTCCACTGTTTAGGATCCTCAGTTTCTTAAGTTTCACCAAGACTCCAGCCCGTATGCCTCTTCTCCTGTGGCGTCTCCTCTTTCATTACACACATCCAGTTACCTGACAAACTTTCATCGGCGGCTGGAGCATGCATGGCTGTTCAGCGAACAATTTCAAGTTCAAATCACGGCTGCACATATCCAAAGCCATGGATCGAAGGCTTAGCAACAAAAGGCGATCCTAGATCAACTGTGAGCAATCCAAATGATTGATAAAACATAAAAGTAAAACAAACAAACAAAAGACAGAGATCCTAAATGTGGAGCGACTGCAAGCCAACACACAACCTGGAGCCATCTTGGACGTAATCTCAAATGTATTAACATTTAAATTAAATTAAAATTAATATATCAAAAAAGTCTAAATATAAATGTTTATATACATACATTAAAAATGCATATATTTGAAACTAAATTTCTCACACAAATATCATAAAAACAGTTAAGTAGATCACAAATCAGGTCAGATAGGTGGAGGGTTTAAAAGCTGAAGTGGGACACTCATATTATTTGTTAAACCATTCATTTATAATGTTTAAGTAAGAAATGTTATAATGTTTTAACAGTGATGCTTGTTCTCAGTGTTACTTACACAGCTGATCTAGTTGCTGTAAACACAGGCAGTAGCTTCTGAAGAACTTCATCTCCAATGTTTTGTGTGACACTAATTGAAAATAAAAATAAATAAGTTAATTATTAATGTTAATAATAATGTTAATAATAATAATTAATATCATAAGTAAATAATACATTACATACCTTACTAAATAACCTCAAATATTTTTTTAAATAAACACTGCTTTATAAAGGTGATTAAAAAGTGTAGAAGCTACTAATCGTATTCAGCCAACACAGATTTGTTTTTTCTTTATCTTGTCAATGTTGCAGTAGCAGGTCTATTAGTCTGCATTTACACTACAACACTATTTTGACATATCAGATATTTTGTCCTGTCTGTTGCTATGGTTATCCCCAAGGTAGAAAAAAAGTATTTTTGTACCTGCATCAACAAATTATTCGCAGAAATTTTAAGCACAGGAGTTTGTAGGGTTGTAACTTGTTTATTTACCTACTTGTTTAATAAATAATTTATTTAATAATTTACCTAATTGTATTATCACGGGCAATCAAGCACACGAAATGTGAATAATTGTGAAAAAGAAAAATGCCACAAAATTGAAAATATTTCCATTTTAAACAATGAAGCCGAGCAATTGTATATCATATCACACAAGTCATGTGCAAACTTTGTGTGAGAGTTCTGCCGGTGAAGAAGTCTCAAACGCCAGTCAATTATTCACTACAGAAACTGACAGTAAAAACTAACAGAGCTTTTGGCATCTGACGCTGCATTAACAGCGCATATTCTCGATGAGAGATTAATCTATTTTATTTTCTTTATACTTCTTTTGTGGCCCATAGTGAAAAAATGCTTATTTTCATGAATCAAGAAATATTTTGTGTTTTTTAAATGAGAAATAAGCTAATCTAATCTTTTATCCTCACAGCGCGTCAGTTATGCTGTGATGCGCTATGAAATGATTGGGGGACTTTTATATTGTGAAATTAATTGTAATATTAATATAATGATAAAAGTAGCCTAATAATAATAATAACAACACCAATTTAATATGGCCCGTCTGCTAAGCCACTGTGAAGAGCTAAACGGCCACCAGGAACGGCATCAAGGCGTTTAACTGTTTTATCAAGTTTACTTTGTCCGTCCGTTTGACGTAATTTTCATCATCAGGAGGATCCGCTTGCAGCCCAATTTTTGTGATCGCGCAAACAATGGTCAAATGAGTTTACTTTGAAAGGCTTGCGCACTCAACTGGAAATTAAGTTCCCTTTCGTAAAAGGGAACTCCCGCTGCATCGGTACTCGACGCTTTGGGGAATGCCCTCGGCATGACACGTCTGAAGTCAACTATGGAACTATTCCAATCTTGATTGGTGCAACGTCATTACGTCACCTGTGACGTCGCATGTGACGGTGATCTGGAAGCTATAAAACGGTCACAGGAACCAGGAAATGTTAGCTTCTGGTCTTCAGCAAGCGCTCTATGTACAACTTGTCTGTTCTATTTGGTGTTGTTTGTCCCGTGGAAAGAGTTTATATATATATATATATTATGGCGACTGAGAAACAGTTCAGGCAGTGTGCGGCCCACGTTATCTAAGCGAGGGTGACACACACTCGCTTTGTGTGGTTTGTCTGGGAGTGGAGCATGCACAGGCAGCGCTCGAGGGTGCTGTCTGTGCTAACTGTGAAACAATGCCCCTAAGAACGCTCCGCTCCTGACGATCTATGTTTAATGAGGCCGGCCAGCCTCGCGATCCCCGTGGATCAGGTCCCGCGTCTGTCGAGGCAGCGCAGCGTCTGCATTCATGGGGATCGCAGAGGGATCTAGTGGATAATGTTGAGACGGCTTCGGCCCTTTCTCAACATTCTGAAGCTAGTTCCCATAGTTCCGCTCAGGGTGCGGAAGCCTGTGCTGCAGCTTCTTCCACCCCGGCAGTGGAACCGATGCTCGAATTATCTGGTTACGAGGAGCTAGATATTTTTGGCATCGAGGCAGGGGAATGTGAAAATTCGCCACCCCATTCCCCTGCCTTTGAGGAGCTGCTAGAGGTTGTGACTAGAGCGGTGGAGAAATTAAAGATCGATTGGCCACCTGAGATGCAGGAAGCGACTAAAAAAAGTAAACTCGATGAGCGCTTCCTGCAGACTCAGTCACAACCTCTACGCCGGAGTCTGCCATTCTTTCCCGATCTCCACACAGAAGTGTCGAGGTGGAATAAGCCCTCTTTCCTCGAGAATATCTGGCCCCAATGTTCATTTATATATTCAAATATTATGGGTGCCAAGGAGGAGGGCTATGGGATGATGCCCAGGGTTGAAGAGTCGTTCGCATCTCATCTCTCCCCTGACGTTGCATCATCCCTGCGGGCTCCGGCGCTTCCCACCAAGCCCTGCCGTACAACATCGACCTTGGTTGGGAAGGCATATATGGCGGCAGGTCGGGCTGGTAGTTGTCTGCATACAATGGGGCTGTTGCAGGCATACCAGGCCGACCTCCTCAAAGAGGTGGACGACAGCGGGGAGGTCGCTTTCGACGACATCAGAGAGATGCATCGAGTGGTCGACTAGTCTCTCCGTGCTACCAAGGAGACGGCCCGTGCCATCGGCCACTCCATGGCAGCACTGGTAGCCACGGAGAGACACTTGTGGCTGAATCTGTCGGGCATCGGGGACAAGGACAGGGCTTGTCTCCTCGATGCCCCAGTTTCGCCTTCTGGCCTTTTCGGTGACGGTGTCAACAATGTCGTCGATAGGTTTCAGGAGGCGAAACGACAGTCAGCCGCATTCAAAGAACTCACCCCCCGCCGTCGTTCCAGGTCTCGCGGGTCTGCTGCCAGGGGGCAGTCCCAGGAGGCCGCCGCCAGCTCCTCACACATGCTGAGGCAGAAGGAGAGTGTTGCCTCTCGTGCTCCCCCCTAAGGGGCCTGGAGTCAGAGGCAACACCCTCAGTTGAAGCCTTCCAAACCGAAAACAGATCTGAGGACTGTTATTCAGGCGAGGAAGGCTTCGACTAAGAGGCCATGATGGGACGTTCAGGCCTCTGAGGGCATCCCCCTCCGCTTGTTTTTTTTTAAAACTTCGCTCCGCGGAGCCCTCAGGAAATCGATGTTGCTTCCCGCCGTCAAGTGTGCTTCGGGATGCATCGACTTCTAGCGAATGTATCACACAGAGTGTTCCTATGAAATCTATGGCCCTGAAACGTTCGCTACCTCTCATGAGGCCTGTAGAAAAAATGATTCGGTTAGTTCCTGCCAGAAGATTGCTTCAGGTCACCTAAAATAAAAATAAAAATGAAAATAAAATTGTAAATAAAACACCTGAGGTCAGTCCTGAGAGACTGATTCCCTTAGTAGATTATTTAGACACCTGGAAAGGTCTTCAAAATATATCTCAGTGGGTCCTGAATACAGTCGAGAAGGGATCCAGTTCCAGTATAGACCACCTAAATTTAGTGGTGTTATTCATACGCTGGTATCTCCTGATCAGGCTCAGGTGATGGAAGATGAAGTTCAGACTCTCTTAGCTAAGGAGGCCATAGATTATGTGCCCTTACATCAGAGGGATTCCGGGTTCTACAGCCGGTACTTCATAGTTCCAAAGAAGGATGGTGGGCTGTGTCCTATTATAGATCTTAGGGTATTGAATAAATATTTGAGGAGATTTAAGTTCAAAATGTTAACCCTTTAGGCGCCAGAGGTTTTTTCCTAAACCTTTCGATTTTGACATCTTAATTTCAAAAGGCTATATCTTAAAAGTGATAAAAGATAGAGACTTTCTGTAAATTAGAGAAATATTAAGGATGACCCAAAGTTTATGTAGGGATTACATTTCCCCATCTAATTTGCATATTATGACGTCATATGGTGGCGGCGATCTTGGATTATAGAATTTTCATGAAAGTACATGTTTAAATGATAAAATGCAGCACTTCTTTCCCCCCAAAATGTCCCTCACCTTCTGTATGCTATATTGCACAATACTGAATGCTCAGGTAAATAGTAAGTAGTAAACAAACTGTGTAAATCATTACTAATAAATGGTAGAAACAAACCGAATGCATATAGCGGTTGGCCTTTTGCTGTAGAGATTTTCCATTTACTACATACAGTAGGCACTCTCATTCCATGTATGGGGCACATATATATTATTCATGACACACAAAGCCGGCATTCCCATCAGCTTGCGATAGACTATGCATAATAGCCCCTCTGCCCCGTGTCACACCGCCCCGTGTCACACACGAGCAGCGCGGGCGCGGCCAGATCTGCCTCGCACGCGCGCCGAGTGTGCACAGCTCGGACTACTGTCATTGTCATTGCGACCCTCCACCCTGCCTCCACGTTACCCCTAACTGTCCTATGAATACTTCAACCTTGTCTAACATACCCGTCTCCACCACAATACTGTCGCCGCGATTGCGGAGAGGCACACGGTCAGAAGACAAAGCTGGCTAGCGCGGTAAAAATCGGTAAAAATCTACACCTCGTTCCTCACAACACTAACACGCCTGCTAACTTCGCGATGAACACTCCGACCCCGGGAAACATTGTTCCCACCACTGACAATGGGCAAAGGTTTCACCGTTTGTGCTTGGTGTAGGGCTACTTTCACTTTCAGAATCACCGTCATCATCAGAGTCCACGAATAGAAGACCCAACACTTCATTGCGGGAAAGCTTTATTGATGCCATTAGATAATAATAATAATAATAATAATAATAATAATAATAATATATAATAAATAAATATATAATAATAATGAATAATAAATACTCACTGATGTTGACAATATTGCTCTGATAAAACGGCTCACTCGCACACTAGCTCCGCTTTTGTTCGCACTGATTCAATGCGCTCTAGCTCGAAGATTTTGTATAGAAGCATGACTTTTTTTCGAGTCTGGGATGAAGTATGACATGTCTGCAATCTAGTGGAGGGGAGTTCGAACGAAATTTGACACCCTATTTGACAAAATCGGCCGTTTTATTCAGTGCTGCATCTTGTCGAGTAAACTCGACCGTGGCGCCTAGAGGGTTAACTGTACCTATGATCGTTCAACAAATCAGATCCGAGGACTGGTTTGTGACGATAGATCTTAAGGATGCATTTCCATCATCCCAAAACATAGGAAGTTTCTTAGATTCGCTTTTGGGGGAAAAGCTTATCAATATAGGGTTCTTCCTTTCGGCCTAGCCTTATCCCCTCGCACCTTCACTAAATGTATGGATGCATCTCTTGCTCCATTGAGACTTCAGGGGATCTGTATCTTACATTATATAGATGACTGGCTCATTTTAGCTCAGTCAAAAGAACTGGCAATTCAACATCGAGATGTTGTTTTGCATCATCTGAGGTGCTTGGGGTTGAGACTCAATGTGAAGAAAAGTTCCTTAACCCTCAGGGGTCTGAGATCACGCCGGCGTGATCTGCTCGATTTTTTTCCTTATGAGTTGATTGAGACCCGAAATTCTCTTTTGACTTTGATTTTACAAAACAAGTTTCATACATCAATCGATTCTGTTAAATGTGTATTATTTTTGTGTATACTCACAATAAAAACAAAGTGTTGTGCTTTTTGCCAAATAAAGAAAAATAAACACGAAGCGAGTTCTGCCTTCTCTCTGTCCGTGTAGTCCATTCTGAAACGCGTCCGAAAATGAACTGTAGCTTAGCGAATACTCAGTCAAACAGGCATTCAGACACAGGCATGAAGCTTGAATTCTCTACTTTTTAATGAAGTAATTTATATAAAAAACAAATATTCTCATCTTGTGAAATCTGTATTAAAAGAGAGCGATTCCAGTCGACCTCATTAGAGCTAATTCAAATGTAATGTGACTCCGCCCACAGAGAGCGCGTGCTATTCAAAAGCAAATGGCTGAGGTAATCCGCGCAATCCTGTGAACGCCCCTATCATCAGCACAAGAAAACCAAAACACCAGTTTATTCAGAACATTACTTGTTTACAACGCAGCGCTGTGAGGAATAATGATGAATACGAGCTGAGGAATACTAGTAAGTTTTTCCTTCTCAGGTTTCTGTTTATGAATGAATGAACGGCATAGATGCGCGCTGTTTACCACAGCTGGCAAAAAACAATATTATGTGACAGTTGACTTTCAAACATTCACAGATACCTCAAAACAGAAAGTACAAATCCTTTCTTTAAAACGAATTTCGTTTTGTATCAATTGTATCTTAATTTTAATATTTTTTTCATTAACAAATTTCCTGGATTTAAAGTAAATATAGGCTAGCAATCACAACATAAGGTGCTTGAACTGGAGATCATCAACCAGACCATAGCCTACTCGCCTCACATGTCTAAAAAATGTGAAATATATTTACATTTACAGCTGGTTCTAAACAAAACCATCCAAAACAAAAAAACTATGTAGCCTAATAAATGTGCGTTTCTCCGGTGCGTTCACTAGCCTACTGCGAAGATCGCGAGTCAATAGGCTATCGTATTTTTTTTATATTTTTATTTATTTATTGCACAAGTCATACATAAATTCATTCATTCATTCATTCATTCATTCATTCATTCATTATTACATGTGAACGAATAAAAGAATAGAAAAAAAGGAACATGGAGAAGAAAATCTTATGATACCTGTCGCTTATTTGTGCACATCAGAAAAATAAATAAAAAACAGCTACTTTATAAATGGATCAACCCCAATCCTCACCCCAAACACCAAATATTTTCAGTAATACCTATCTTTACACTTAATTATCATCATTTTAAGCGTGTGTAAGCGTATTTCATGAAAACAACGTTACAGTCAGGTGAAATATGAAAGACAACATTTTGTTTAGTAGATTTGGGTACAGTTTTTACTGTAGAATATACTGCCTCGTCAAATAAGCTTTTGTTTAGCAATTTCTATATATAAAATAGCCTACTATTTTTGTCAAAAATAAAGTCATCAACTAAGATGTTAGCTGTTCCAATGTTGGCTATATTCAAAGTAATGAATACATAGATAAAATGTAGGCCTATAATCTTTTTTTACAAAGAAAGAGTACACTTGAAATATTGTTGAAATTGTAATTATTGTTGTAATTGTAACCTTTTTAATAAAATAGCAAAACATATTTACAAGATAGATGTAAGCAAAATCTTAAATGGTCCTTGCATTGTGGCTCAGTCAGTTGTCACACCTGAGTGAATGGCTCATCATTATGCAGAGTGGGTGGTAATTCAGGTGAAAACCACTCCTCGTTCACGCCCCCCTCGCATATTGGCTTTCCAAGCAAAACCTGTTTTACATCAATTTAAATCAATGTATGGTTTTATGTCAACGATAAAGCAAGACTATTTTCACATAATTTAGAAGAAAAAACTATAGGCGATGATATCCTTTAGTCAAAAGTCTTATTGCCACATATTTAGTATGTGTTTTGTGGCCTTATTTCTGCAACTTTCATTTTTATTTTTTCCAATAACCACGCATAAACATTATTCTCTTAAAAATTCAAACATATACATGCATGTTGATCAGATATTTTGGTAGCCCTGTTTGTGCTATATAGAGTGAATTTACACCTTTGCCATTAACATGTTTATAAATAACTGAAAAAAGCACAAATGTCAGAGCATGTCAGAACACCTCTAGGGCCCAGAAAACAGCTCAGACTCCAGAGGGTTAACTCCTCTTCAGAGGACTACATTTCTGGGTGTAGAGTGGGACTCAGTTACGATGCGGGCACAACTGTCTCCTGCTTGTATTAATTCTATCTTACACACAATGAAAAGTATTAGGTTAGACCAGGCTATCACTGTCAAACACTTTCAAAGAGTTTTGGGTCTTATGGCTGCAGCTTCCACGGTAGTACCCTTTGGTCTGCTCCATATGAGGGCCTTGCAGTGGTGGCTCAGGAACAAGGGATTTTCTCCTCTGGGAAACCCTTTTCGCATAATCAGAGTTATGCGCAGATGCCTTTATTCTCTTGTCATGTCTAAGAAACCATGGTTCCTGTCTCAAGGCCCGGTGTTGGGAGCACCATGTCAGAGAAAGACTTTGACTATGGATGCGTCCCTCACGGGCTGGGGTGCGGTTATGGAGGGCCGTTACACCCGAGGTACTTGGAAGGACCATCATCTCTCTTGGCATATTAATCGCTTGGAGATGTTGGCTGTGTTTTTTGCCCTGAGGCACTTCCTGGTGGACCTCAGAGGCCATCATGTTCTTGTTAGGACAGACAATATGTCGGTGGTCTCTTATTCCAACCGCCAAGGAGGTTTGAGATCACGCCCTATTTGTAGACTGGCGCATCAGATCCTTCTTTGGTCCCAGGATAAATTTCTCTCTGTCAGATCTATTTATATTCCTGGGGTTGAAAATTTGGGAGCAGACATCCTGTCGAGGCAGGGGCTGAGGCCCGGGGAATGGCGGCTCCACCCTGAAGTGGTTGAGCTAATATGGAGAGAGTTTGGCCGGGCGGAGGTTGACCTGTTCGCTTCTCTTGAGAACTCTCATTGCCCGCTCTGGTTCTCTCTCTCACATCCAGCTCGTTTGGGCTTGGATGCCATGGTACAGATGTGGCCGAGGTCACGTCTGTACGCTTTCCCCCCGATCGCTCTGCTCCCTGGGGTTCTAGAAAGGGTCAGGAGGTACGGTGTGAGATTACTCCTTGTAACCCCGTACTGGCCGGCCCGAATTTGGTTCTCGGACCTTATAAGTCTCTTGGAGAATCCTCCATGGCAAATTCCTATTAGGAGAGATCTTCTGTCTCAGGCTGGTGGTACATTATTTCATCCATGACCAGAGTTATGGAGACTTTGGGTCTGGCCCCTGAGGGGGTCCCACCCATAAATAGGTTGCCCTTTCCACTGAGGTGGTCAGGTCATCCACTCTAGAACCCCATTCTACTAGGAACTAAAAATGTAAAGTTAGGGACGGCATTGAACCTAATTAATTACTGTCCACTGGCTTCAGTACTGGTGTTCCATCCTGTTCTCTAACGGGATCTCCCGTTCATGCTTAAGGCCTCTTTGGTGGCCTCGGTGCCCTCTGCAAGCCTCTAAGGGTGGGCATGTAGGGGCATTCCCACTGAAACTCCATGTTCCTGTAGATTGGAGGATGAATCCTGTCATCCAGCCTATTGGCATCAGGCTGATGGGTTATCCCTGGCACCCATCATGTCCTGTGGGTAAAATACATGAGTATATAAGAATCTATTGAGTCTGCTTCCTGCTCGTCTTACTCCCTGAAAGAGTGGTGGTGCTGCCCCCTCTTACTTGCTAGCGTGGGAGCCACTCTACATTATTTTTTGCCCCGGTACTGAGGTGCCTGTAGGCAATATCATGATTCTTCAGGCATTCCATCCTCCATCGCATGTGTCGGATTGTCAAGGTCTTAGCCTTGGAGGTTCCTATGCTAGGCCTCGGGCTGGGTGGAGTCAATCCATCTAGTGATGTATCAAGGGTTAGGAGCTATTCCCCTTTATCAATTAGACAGTTGGTTATCTGCAGAAACCACTATCTCAAGTACAAGGTGCGCTTTTGCCTTCACCTCTTATCTAATACTTTCTACTGTCTGGGGTTCCCCATCCATGAGGTCAGTTGAGCCTCCGGTCCAGACCTCCCCTTCTTACACCAAATCTTATGACAAGCTAGTTGAATCTGCCCTCTACTCATTTCTATCGTCCGTGAGTGTGCCAGATGCTTTACACCAGGGCGTATTTCTCTCAGTGTGGCGGCGTGGGTATTCGTTCCCCAAAGTGTTGAGTATCGATGCAGCGGGAGTTCCCTTTACGAAAGGGAACGTCTCGGGTTACTATTGTAACCCTCGTTCCCTGAGTAGGGAACGAGACTCTGCATCTCTCGGCCACACTTTTCGCGCCCCTGAGAACGACTTGCTTTGACCAATTAGATGCTAACATTTCCTGGTTCCTGTGACCGTTTTATAGCTTCCGGATCACCGTCACATGCGATGTCACGGGTGACGTAATGACGTTGCACCAATCAAGATTGGAATAGTTCCATAGTTGACTTCAGACGCGTCATGCTGAGGGCATTCCCCAAAGCGTCGAGTATCGATGCAGCGTCTCGTTCCCTACTCAGGGAACGAGGGTTACAATAGTAACCCGAGACGTTATACGGGTCCTTTTGAGGCTTGTAGACTCGAGTCCTCAGCACACTAGAATGAGACACTCTAGTAAGTGTGCATGGCTACGTCACACATGTTCCTGCCCAACTGTCACGGCACAAAAATACTATTAAAACTTAATTTAGGAAAAATGAAGTCTGTCTTCAAAAGATCCTTCAAAGTGAGACAGCCTTCAGAGGCGCTTGATGACGTGGCAGTCGAGATATGCAGCCTTACTAGGACACAGTCACGGTTTGAGAAACACCCACAAATTATGTACAATATCCCAGAAATCAGTCTGTGCCCCGTGATTTAAACACCTCTGATCTCTTAGTTTCTCTTTGTTCATAATGTTTTAGACTGTAATGATTGTACTCAGTGTTACTTACTTATCATTTCTGGCTCCTATTAAGCTGCTCAGGTCAAACTTCTGCAGTGTCTCCTCTGAGGACAACAACACAAACACTAAAGCTGACCACTGAGATGAGGAGAGTTTCACATTACGTAATCCTCTACGGCTCATATGAGGTTGAGCTTCGTCCACTAGAGAAAGATCACCCAGTTCATTCAGACAGTGAAACAGATTGATGTATTTATCTGGAGAGAGATTCTCACTGATCTTTTCTTTAATATAGTCAACTGTTTTCTCATTGCTGTGAGAGCTGTTTGCTGTCTGTGTCTTTAGTTCTTGTAAGAGACTCTGATTAGACTCCACTGACAGACCCAGAAGGAAACGAAGGAAAAGGTCCAGATGCCCATTTTTACTGTCTAAAGCCTCATCCACAGCTCTCTGATGGAGATCAGATAGGGAAACTTTGTCTTCATTAGTTGGTTTGGTAATCTGGCCAAACATATTTATGTTATTGTTGATAAAGGAGAGATGCACATATAGAGCTGCTAGATGTTCCTGAATGCTCAGATGAACAAAGCAGAAGACTTTCCCCTGATACAAGCCCAACTCCTCTCTGAAGATCTGAGTGCACAATCCTGAGTAAACTGATGCTTCTGTCACATCAATGCCACACTCTCTCAGGTCTTCCTCATAGAAGATCAGGTTGCCTTTCACAAGCTGCTGATAAGCCAGTTTCCCTAGTTTGACAATCATGTCTTCATCTTTCACTTTCTTCTCATAGTCCTTCTCATGTTTGATGTTGGTCTGAATGAGCAGGAAGTGTGTGTACATTTGAGTGAGAGTCTTGGGAATCTCTCCACTCTCTGCTTTACTCAACATCTTCTCTAGAACAGTGGCTGAGATCCAGCAGAACACTGGGATGTGGCACATAATAAAGAGGCTCCTTGATGACTTCAGGTGTGAGATGATCCTGTCAGCCAGACTCTGATCACTGATTCTCTTCCTGAAGTATTTCTTCTTATGTCGGTCACTGAAGCCTCGTACCTCTGTCACTCGATGGACACACTCAGAGGGGATGAGATCCGCTGCTGCTGGTCTGGAGGTGATCCAGATGAGAGCAGAGGGAAGCAGATTCCCCACAATGAGGTTCGTCAGCAGCTCGTCCACTGAGGCTGATTCAGTCACATCACACAACCTCACATCACTCTGAAAATCCAGAGACAGACGACACTCATCCAGACCATCAAAGATGAACAACACTTTATACTCATCACTGGATATGTCCATTTCTTTTGTTCCAGGGAAAAAGAGATGAAGAAGATCTGAAAGACTGAGTGTTTTGTCCTTCATCAAGTTGAGCTCTCTGAAAGCAAGTGGAAATATGAGCTGGACGTCCTGATTCTCTTTCCCTTCAGCCCAGTCCAGGATGAACTTCTGCACAGAGACTGTTTTTCCAATGCCAGCGACTCCCTTTGTCAGCACAGTTCTGATGGGTTTGTCTTGTCCAGGTAAAGGTCTAAAGATGTCACTGCATTTGATCGGTGTGTCCTCTGTTTCTGCTCTCCTGGACTGTGTCTCAATCTGTCTCACCTCATGCTCATTATTGATCTCTCCACTTTCACTCTCTGTGATGTAGAGCTCTGTGTAGATCTCATTCAGGAGTGTTGGGTTTCCCTGCTTTGATATTCCCTCATACAAACACTCAAACTTCTTTCTCAGATTTGATTTCAATGTGTTGAGGACTTCAGCAGGTTTAGAGTCATCGCTGTAAGATTAAAATACCACATTATTACACAAGTCAGAGAAGTAAATAGCCATAAATTACAAAACTATTTATGGGACACAGAACATCATTAGGTTTCTAAAATGTTTTAATCATTGATCATGTGTTTGAGTGATGTGTGATGTGAATTGCAACACCTAAAATTAAATAACAACAATAAAAGTCCTACATTTTACCTGAAACCAGGATACATGCTTTCATTAAAGTCTGGTGGTTGAATCACAGGCTTGTACACAAACTTAAACAGTTCTGGCGGACCCAAAGACTGGTTACTCTTCATAGACACACAGCTGGACTTTGGGTTTGATCTCTTCTGCTGGACTGAACTGGTTTTAAAATACAGTACAATATAAGCATACAGACTTATAAATTTTGTGCACTTTTACAGCATACCTGTCAACATTTGTATACCAAAATACGGGAGATCTGAAATAGGGTGAGGGGGGTTGGGGTGCTGGATGGCAGAGGCAGGCTAAATACACATTAATTGCACAGATACTAACATAAATAAATACATAATCTCTGTATTACATACATAATACATTACATACATAGACTCCAATGCCATCTCTCTCATGTTTGTCCAACCAAGGGATGCTGCTGTTCTTCTTCGCGCGATTTTTTTATCCCCCAAACTACTTCAGCGGAGCCTACACCAAACACTGATCCCTAAACCTACCCGTCATTGTAACCTTAACCAATAAAATTAGCTGCAGGGCGGGGTTTCTGCTTAACTGGTTTGCGCCCAGTGGGATTTTTTTTACTTTTTTATAGAAAGAATAAAAATACGGGAGAAATACGGGAAAATATTTAAACGGGATGATAGCGGGATAGCAAGGTAAAATACGGGAGAATCCCAGGAAAAACGGGAGGGTTGACAGGTATGTTTTACAGGAATCTTCTGTCTTAGGAAAGACCAGGGAGTGTTGTAACACTTTTGCTTTAACGTCTGGAACTCAGTGGTCTCAAACTTTAATAATAATTATTTTGAGAAATGAAATCTTTTCAATGGCACAATGTAGGATGAAGGCTCAACCGACTAAAGAAGCCAATGTTTTGCTGACCTTTAAAGATAAACCACCTTACTGTTCTCTTGTAACAGTACTCCTGCTGTGAAACATCACTGTTCTGACCAGACACTGTGAAGATTTCAACAAATCTGAACCAGCGGTTAGAAAAATCTGCTCAATTTTACACCTGCTCCATTATATAATGGTGGAAAAAATCTCAGCTTACACTTACTTGATGTCATTGCTAGTATTAGACTGACTGACTGAGATAAATTATGCATCTAATTCAAAAGTGTCATACTATAAGCATAACTTTTATAGAAATTATATACCTGAGATTAGGCCGTTTGTCTCCACTCTTAAAAACTTCTGGCTGCTCCATAGACCAGTTACTCTTCATAGACACACAGCTGGACTCTGGGTTTGGTCTCTTCTGCTGGACTGAACTGATTTAAAAAAAAAAAAGAAAAAAAGGAAAGACCAGGGTGTGTTGTAACACTTTTGGCTTTAACATCTGTAACTCGTGTTTTGGTGTTTTGGACTAGCTCAAACTTTGATTATAATTATTTTGAGAAATGAACTTGCTGGTTTGCAAATGTTAATCATGATTCAAAAAATGTACCAAAGCGACAGAGAAAAACTGTAATATTAGGAATTAGGAGCTCAAAACAAACAAATTGAAAACAACTATAGAATTATAGACTGATTCAGCTCAGGTGAACATCAACGACTGTAAAGGTTCTTCCATAAAATTTTCAGGAGACATTCACAGAGTCAACAAAATGTCATTTTGTTGACTGTAACACATAGGTATTGGTAAAAAATTATGCAGAAGAAATAGAGAAAAAAAACTGTAAGTAATAATGGGACAGCAGCAGAGTTCTGGATCTCAGATATTTCTCAAGGATCCCTCACCAGAACTAATTCAGCCACAGAAAATGAAGCCCTTTAACAATCCCAACCAAACCATCTTATAATTACAGGGTTCTCACATAATCCCAATTCAAATTCCATTACATCAAACTTAAAGGGGGAATATATACAGTATATACATGTTAAGAGTATTCCTGAATATAAAAACGCGTGTGTGATTGCTTTGACTGAAACCTGGTTGAAAGATCAGTACCCGAGCCACGACTATGAAATCGATAGCTTTGGTCAACCTATCCGGCTCGATCGTGATGAGCAGCTGACAGGAAAGATACAGGGAGGGGGCGTGGCCCTGTATGTCAATCAACGCTGGTGTAAGACAGTCATAGTGAGAGAATCGATCTGCACTTCCAATATTGAACTCTTATCTATTTCACTGCGTCCATTCTACTTGCCACGTGAAATTCCGCAAGTATTTTTGACGGTGGTGTACATCCATCCTAAAGCCAGTTTGGCAGATGCCACATCCACCATTGTCAAACTTGTGCATCGTTTGCAGAGTATTTCTCCTGATGCTCCACATTTTATTTTGGGGGATTTTAACTCTTGCTGTCTTAAAAAGCCCCTCGGTCATTTCTACCAATATGTAAATTGCCCAACTAGACATGGCAAAGTGCTAGACTTGTGTTATGGCACTATAAAAGGGGCGTATAAATCATATGCAATGGCTTCGTTAGGATCCTCTGACCATAATTGTGTTCTTCTAGCCCCTGTCTATCAGCCAGCCCTTAAGAGAGGGAAGATTGAACACAAAGAGGTTGCTCTTTGGACAGAGAGTGCCATTAAAGAACTAAATGGTTGTTTTTATAGCACTGATTGGGATGTTTTTAAATATGCTTGTAATGACTTGGATGAATTGCTTGATACTGTAACAAGTTATGTACTACACATGCAAGATATTATTATTCCCAAGAAGACAATTAGAATATATCCAAATAACAAACCTTGGGTTAGTAAATCCCTTAAAAGTGTCCTTAATCAGAAGAAGTTAGCTTTCCGTCAGGGTAATATTCACCAGCAACGAGAGGCCCATAAACTGGTTAAGAAAGAGATAAAGCTGGCCAAAAAAAAGTTTAAAGGTCCCGTTCTTCGTGATCCCATGTTTAAAACTTTAGTTAGTGTGTAATGTTGTTGTTAGAGTATAAATAATATCTGTAAAATTATAAAGCTCAAAGTTCAATGCCAAGCGAGATATTTTATTTAACAGAAGTTGACTACAAAAAACGGCTGGATTGGACTACACCCCTCTACTTCCTTCATTAATGACATCACCAGAACCGTGTTTAGACTAACCTCCGCCCACAGGAACACAGGCGTATTGATGGCGAAATGTCAACAGACGGTTGATGTTTATCTATAATCGGATACCACAAAAGTTTAATTCGAAGTTGTTAGTTTGCTCTGTCCATTTCACCACGGACTGTTTTTCTAACCTGGGATAATATCAAGCAGGCTTCTCTCAGCGTGTCATACTGACGAAGGGGGCAATTTCAACTATATTCCAGCAAGCGGTAAGTAGTGATTTAATATGGAAGTAGCGATCAACTTCACATCGTTTCTCTTAGTAGGATGAAAATAATCTTACTTAAACTGTGATTAATATACAGAAAGCGATCAAAGAACAATCCCTTTCCAATCGCCCAAGCTGTCAATCACACAGCGCGAGTTTATATGGACACTTGCCAAAACTCGTTATGAAATCAATGACGCTGTTACACTGCACAACGAAGCTCTTACTGTATTTATATGCCTCATGTTTGCATTGGTGAAATCATTAGTGAGAGTGCAGAAACTGCGTTGCAATGATAAGATCTTTCACGCGATCAACAGACTGTCATCTGCTCAATGCTCATCATCACTGCAATTTTTTATGTGATTGAAATAGATCTAAATACTTAAAAAACTTCTCACGATTCGTTAATCCCGATAGCTGTAATAGTAAAAACGTATAATAGCTGTAATAGTAAAAGTTTTCCAGATAGTTCCACATGTAATGCCAGATATTTCATATGCAAGCATTTCAGCCAATCACAGCAGAGGGCGTTTACACTGAAGTCTCACAGCAGACACGCCCCTTCAAACAGAGTGTTCAAACCAGGGAATGAAATCAGGCTAGGAAATATGCCTTTTATTTCTAAATTATAACAATTTTTGATCTAAAAAACATACTAACATTATAAGGGCACCCCTGGAAACATGATAAAATAATAAAAATAATCCATGGAATGGGACCTTTAAAGATAAAGTAGAGGATGAACTGAAGAACAATAACCTTTGTGATGCCTGGAAGGGAATTAAATCTATGGTCTGTATTAAAGATAAAAAAAGGGGGTGTTTCACCCTGATAAGTCTGACACTGCCCTGGCTGAGGAGTTGAATCATTTCTATGTGAGATTTGACTGTCATGATTTCTCTGAGGATTTGTCTAAATTTAGGGAGGCTCCTGAGGGCAGTAAAATTCAGATTAGTGAAATGGATGTCTGTAGAATTTTGGAGGGGACTGACCAGAGAAAAAGTCCCGGGCCTGACGGCGTTTGTGGCCGCCTGCTCAAAAATTGTGGTTTATTTTTATGTGATATCTTTTCTTGTATTTTCAAGCTTGCCTTAGCTCAGATGGATGTTCCTGCATTATGGAAAGAATCAATTATTGTTCCTGTGGCTAAGATTCCATCACCTAAGGCAGTGGTTCCCAAACTTTTAACAGGCATGTACCCCCTGAGACATTATAGATCTTCCGGAGTACCCCCAACACCACTAATTGTTAACAAGAAGTTTTTTTTTTTATTATTAATATTTATTTTTTATCAATTTTGTCGAGAATAGTGAATAGAATCATAAACATATGATACAAATCTAATCAAAAGTCAACATATGATACAAATAGGGCTGTGACGGTAGCAGTTTTTTACCACCGCGGTAGTAATGGACCCAAATACCGGCGGTGTTGCGGTGGTCGGGGGGTTGTTTTGAAATAAATAAAAAAACAAAACAAAGAAACGACACACTAAAGCCTGTAAAGCATTTAAATAAATATCAGTAAATACTGGTAACTTACATAATATAATAAAGTTGAATCTATTTAAAAATAAATAAATAAATAAAAACTTTTGTTAAATTTTCCACACAAAGACGCGTGATACAGCCTAGCGCTCTGCTCTTTGAGAGGGATGTGGGACACGAGCAGGAAAGAGACCATCGATCTATTTTCTGATATCTTCATGTTTTCTACTTGTAAAAGGTATGAAGAGCGAATTCTATCTTCCACAAGGGCATTTAGCCACTGATATGGCATTTAGGCTATGTTTGCACGCTGCCAGAGAAAGCCAAACTAAAATCACCGCGCGTGTGAAACGCGCTTTACAAATGAACTTGACGCGCCTTACCAATTATGTCTAATAACAAGCACAAACTGTGTTAAAAAGAATTTGACGTACAAGTAAAAATGTAGGCTATCTGTCCTAACACAGTAAAGAATACGAAAATAATCGACCTAAAAGAAACGTTTATAATCCCCTTTGGAAATGGGTGAGACGCGAGTGAAGATATGGGAAAAGAAACAAGAGATTCCATGCAGGGATGAGTCACGATTTTTGAATATTCGATTAGTTGATTTAATTATAGAATATCTGATGTTCTAATGTCTGTTGTGCGATCATTCTCTAAAATAAAATCTCCATGTTCTGGTGCTGATGCGGTGGTGACGAGTTCATGTAACCAGAGGGTGACGCTGCCAATAACGCACATAACAGCTGTCACAAAGAGCCGGCAAAAGTAATGAATGTGTCAAATATAGCAATGAGACATTTGAATAGTTTATTAATAAAGTGTTTGTTTTTTTGTGTCAGTGTTAGTTAGTTGTTGACGATGCTCACTCGTCATCTTCGCAGTGAACGCGCCTGTAGAGAGAAATGCACACTTCATGGATTACATGCATATGCTAGTCGGTTTATTTTCGTTTTGAATTGTTTTGTTTAAAAGTAGACGGTTCAAGCTCTCTATAAGGAATAACTAATGGAATATTTTTAAATTCGCTAATAATCGGATGACCAGATTGCAAACCAGAATTCAAAGCCGAAAAAGCTTAAGTTTATGGGCTCACGCACAACTCTCTCATTCGTCAAGAATTCAAACTTTTCCATGGCTGCGCTATAACATTTAATTGCTAACCTATTATTTCTTTTGTAAACAAAGCTTTGTGTGTCATAATATTAATGTAAAACAGCATTCATTTTTTTTGGCAAACCACCACCGGTACTACTCAGCCACCGCGGTGGCGCTTTACAACAGCGGTGGTGCGGTTGTCAAGATTACCGGCAATTCGCGTACCCCCTGAAATCAGTCCACGTACCCCTGGGGGTACGCGTACCCCAGTTTGACAACCGTGGACCTAAGGGACTGAACGATTACCGCCCTGTGGCTCTTACGTCATTAGTCATGAAAGGGCTAGAAAAGATTGTGAAGAAGACCTTGCTTGCTATGTCACAGAATATTATTTACCCACTCCAATTTGCATATCAGGCAGGCAAAGGGGTGGAGGATGCCACAGCAACACTGCTGGACCGTGTTACGGGGCACTTAGAGGGCACAAAGGCACATGTACTGGCTACTTTTATTGATTTCTCATCAGCTTTTAATTGCATGCAGCCCCATATTCTTGCTCAGAGGCTCTCTGAAATTCCTGCAATAGATGTTGGTACTATATGTTGGTTGGTTGGCTGGCTGACTAGGAGGCCATAGAGAGTATGTGTAAATGGCACCTTGTCTAAGGCCCTGGTGTGCTCTACTGGATCACCCCAGGGGTGTGTCTTATCGCCATTGTTATTTGTATTGTATACAAATCGCTGTCGCAGTACTTCTGAATCATCATCCATAATCAAATATGCTGATGATTCAGTGATACTTAGTTTTCTGCAGGACCATGAGGTGGGCCATGGTCCAGTCTTGGACAGTTTTATAGAATGGTGCGAGGAGTCATTCCTACAGTTAAATGTCGCAAAAACCAAAGACATGCGACTTCCGTAGGAAACCACCTGCCTTGCCATGTACCATTATAAATGGCTCAGCAGTGGAGACTGTCAGTCAGTATAAGCACCTGGGAATTATACTGGATGATAAACTGACCTTTGAGGCCAACACAGATAGGATCTGCAAAAAGGTCAATCAAAAATTGTTTTATTTAAGGAAACTGAGGAGTTTTAATGTTGAAAGTTCACTTATGAAAATGTTTTATTCATCATTTGTTGAGTCAATTCTCACATTTTAAATGATTTGCTGGTTCGGCAATCTTAATTTGATTAGAAAGAATAGGCTGGGAAGTTTTGTTAAACAGTGTCAGAAGATCACTGGTGTCAATCTTAATGATCTGAGCCAGGTCTACCAGATTAGGTGTGTCCGGAGGGCAAATGCCATTTTGGCAGACCCTTATCACCCTCTACACGCAGAGTTTCGGCTCTTGCCGTCAGGGAGAAGGTTTGCCTTCTCTAGAAAGGCAAAGTCAAATCGATACACAAGATCATTTGTAAAATTAGCTGTTAAATACTTGAACCAGCTCTAAACATCGCCATTTGTAACTTTTCCAGGATGACATCTATGGGTTAACTGTGTTATTTATTTTTTTATTTTGTTGTATCTTTTATTGTATTTATGTGTTGGCTGTGCCAATGGCTGCTGTGGAATAAATTGCCCCTTGGGGATAATAAAGAAACATAATAATAATAATAATAATATAATAAAATAATAATTATATATATATATATATATATATATATATATATATATATATATATATATATATATATATATATATATATATATATATATATATATATATATATATCCTTTAAACACATTCAAATTAACAATTGACCCCAACACATATTGTACCAAAAACTACATTTCCCGAAGATATAAAGGACACCAGGAAATTCCATGCCCTTTAAATTCCAAGCCTTTGTTCCTTATTATCATTATTATTATCTATCTATTGCCTTTGTCGCTCCTTGATCTTTAACGCGTGCATAAAGAGACAACATAGCACATCCAGTACAAATGTTCTGGGTAAATAATATTAAAGAAATAAACTAAATACATAGAAATTTATAAATAAGCAGACACAAAAAAATAATCCTTAAAGCAAATGAAATATTTCTCATGCAAAAATAAATTAAAAATAGAAAACTAGAACCATTTAAATAAAATATTTGTTAACCCCCTGAGGTCGGCTATCACGCCGGCGCGATAGGCTCGTTTTTTTCCTTATCAGTGCAAAAAAGAATCAAAATACTAATATTAATTTTTATCTTATATGCTTGTGTTATACATCAATCGATCCTGTTAAGTGTGTATTTTTTTTGTGTATACTCATAATAAAAACAAAGTGTTGTTCTTTTCACCAAATAAAGAAAAATAAACATGATGCGAGTTCTGCCTCCTCTCTGTCAGTGAAGTCCATTCTGAAACGCGTCCGAAAATGAACTGTAACTCAGCAAATACTTCTCACACAGACACGTGAGATATGTCTTTATGAAGCTTGAATTCTCTTCTTTTAAGTGAAGTAATTAATATAAAAAACAAATGTTTTCAACTCATGTAATCTGTTTGAAAGCAAGGAGAGGTACCGTTTTTTCCTTCTCCCTTCATTATCTCTAATGAGCTGAGGCCGCCCCGCCCCCGGCGCTATTCACATGGTAAATAGTTTAGGTGATCTATGCATCTCACCCGCCCCCCGATCAATGCCTTAAAAACACGAAGTTTCATCAGATCAGATTCACTGATAGTTCATCGCATTTAGAGAGGATGGCTCGTTTCTCCAGTAAAGACGCCCTTCAGATGATTCTGGACAGCGAGGAAGAATTCACCTTTTCCTCAGAGGAAGATTGTAACTCAGACGACGAACGGCAGCATTTTCAAGAGCGAATTGATCCCGCCGAGGATACAAGTTCGGAGTAAGTTGTTTACTGTTATATAATTCCTTTTCTGATAATATAGAACTTTATATATATTTAATTTCTGAATTTTCAGACTATATTTTCCCTAGTTTTGGCTAGCTTTTGACACCTTACGCCTGGTTCAGATTACACGATTTTAGCCCGATTTTGCCACGATCCGTTTGACTTAGAGTGTCGTGGGGATTCGTATATGACAACGGGCGTCGGGACGCAAGATTTGATCGTTTCATCTCGTATAGTGTGTCATAGCGGGCGACAACCTACGTCGCGTCTGCGATGCTTCACGACATCACGACAAAAAGACTAGCATGTTTAACTTTTTAACGGTCCTCCACGACGGTGGAGTGTCTGCGTGTGCGCGTGAGTGAGTGAGCGAGAGAAAGTGTGTGCGCGAGCGAGAGTACGTGTGTGAGTGAGTGAGTGAGCGTGAGTGCGTGAATGTGAGTGAGTGTATGAGGTGTGATTTACCTCATATGAGTGCGTGTGTATATGTGCGAGTGAATGTGTATGTGTGTGTGTGTGTGCGCGGGGAGTGAGTGAGTGAGCGCGCGCGCGTGTGTGTGAGTGCGAGTGAATGTGTGTGTGAGACGGCTCGCGATGACTGGTCGGAAATCAACGTGTAGTCTGACATGTTTCTTGTCCACGACATGACAAGATTTTTTGAAGTCAAAATCGTGTAATCTGACACAGTGACTATCGTAACAGACAAAAAAATCGTGTAATCTGAACCAGGCATTACAGGAACGATTGCCTTACAATATCCCTAACATTCGTGTAACTTATATGTTCAAGTGTAAACTTTTTTAAATGTGATATTGCTCTTTAAACATATTTGTATATGAACCCTCTGGGCTTCTTCGCCCGAAAACGGGCGAAAACTTGAACGTTTCGAATTGTTACATTTTTTTGCTTCATCGGATGGGGGTGAAACTTGGTGACTTTTGTTTTATTACCTATATGAACACACAAAAAAATCAAGATGATTCTGATATGTTAAAGGGTCGTAAAAAAAAAAGTCCCACTTAGCTTCCTCCCGCCCAAAAACGGGCGACATAGGAAAATGAATGGGAAATACGAAAAAATAGGAAAACTCAGAGAAACTTTTGGTGGTACAAGCTACAGATCAGCCACTGTGCTGAAAAAAAGTGTACAGCAATGAAGGGGTGACACTCTAAAACATCAAGAGTGCAAATAAGACACCCCCCCCCCCACACACACACCCACACACACACACACAAACACACACACACACACACACACACACACACACACACACACACAGAGAGAAATGAACTGGTAAGACTGAAACAGCAAATTTTGCCCCAAACTATATAAAAATTATATAATCATAATAACTCCAAAACTATAGCAAGGAGAGTCAAAAGGTAGGTATCGTTTTAAAGAACTCTTTTTAAATTTTTTGAAAATATAAATTACATTACATTTGGACATTGTCCTGCCAAGAAACAGCGGATAAAAGACAATATATATATATAATTTTTATTATGATTTTGCATATCTTTCTTATTTGTCATGGAATAACTCAGGAAGGAAATAAGGTAGGAGGAAAATCCTTTTTTAGTGAAGTCCCCCTACATGTTAGCTGCATCTGGATAAAAAATTAATAATTTTTGGATAAAGGAATCAAAAGTTACAGCATTTGGAAAAGAGACAGCCTTTTTGTACAGTCTTTGACACCCCCTCATGGGCAATTTTTTCTCCATGAAAAATATCTTGTCATAAAAGCAATAGATTATGTTAATTTTGGGCTCATTTTAATTGTAATAATATGCTGTAAAAAATGAAGTGCCATTTTCAATTATCTGAGAATGTTTCATGAGCTGTATGATGTTTTTGACACATTGCAGTACATTATTTTATAGATTATGAAAAAAAAGAAATTCTATTTATCAGCAAATAACTCAGCAATACTTAAGAGTTTTTTCAAAGTGGATACATTCACTGTAAAGTTCAGACTCTAAACTTTCAAATGACATCAACTTTGTGTTAATCAAGGCAAGATTTTTGAAAAATATGGTAAAGAATATTTTCGCAGCTAGGTGGCGCCTGCTGGCAGTACACTCGGTTTTAGAGGGATTACTCAGCACTCGTTAGGAGTTAATAAATGTAATTAGATGCATTAAAAAGCTGAGATCCTAAGCTTTAACATGATATATAATTTGTGTTGTTCCATTCAGTGATTGCTTAGTAATAAAAAAATTTATTTACTTTTTTTTTTTTTTTTTTTATTCATTATACCGAATGGTAATAAATCAAATAAATAAATAAAAAAGCTATAGGCCGCCTATAGGCGGTTATAGGACATGACACAAATTAATACATTTTGAAGCCACTAGATGGTGCTCTTCTCACTTGCAAAGCTTCTCACTTCTTAATGCAAAGTATCATAAAAAATTCTAAAAATTCTAAATAATAATCAGAAAACATTATAGAACAAAAATATATTTGATTGGTTATCCTGGGAAAAAGTAAAGTAAAATTTTAAGGCTTCGCCCGTTTTCGGGCGGGAGGAAGCTAAGTGTGACTATTTTACGAAGAAGCCCAGAGGGTTAAATATATTTCACTCAGTTTTGATTAGCTTATGACTCTGATTCATGCTAAAATACTGCCTTATGCGTAATGTAGATTGTTTGTGAATATCTGCTTATAGGTTATATAATGTGGTTTAGTGCAAATATATTTCATCCTCCGGTAAAATATGTGATACTGTCTAAATATTATATTTTTATATAAATGTTCTGGTTTTGGTTGGCCTATGACAGTATTTATCATGCTGCCTTATGCACAGATGTTTGTGAATACAGACTGTGTAAATGTTTTAGTGATGTGTTGTTCGCGAATGATCCGTTTATTGCGTGCTTCACTAAATGCGTGCGGTCTTTATGGCCCATCAATACTCGCGGTGACGCGGTCTATGGCTCATAAATAGATATTTCTCCGTCCTATGGCCCATCAACAGACATTGTGCGTCCATAACCATCAATTGCTCATCAGTTTACTTTGAATAATGTATGCTAACAGTTGTATTTTGTTGTTGTTGTTTTTTAGGAATGTGTCTGCATCAAGCTCTCCTTCTCCAGCACCTCTCAGAGGGGCACGCAGGACAATTTTTGTGTACATGGACAATTTTTATACAAGTCCAAAGCTCCTAAACTACTTGTTTGCAATGAAGTTTGGTGCATGTGGGACTTACAGGGACAACAGGAAGGACTGCCCTCGGAATGCAGCTAATTCACTCTCTAAAAAATCGGGGCGAATAATATATATAAAATAATAATATAATAGCATAACGAATCACTTATTCTAAAAATAATATAAAGTATAAGTTCAGAATCCTACATATAATGAAATGAGGGCTGTGTTAACAGTAAAACGTCCGTCATTTAACTAATTTTTAAAGTCAAGTCAAGTCAAGTCAAGTTTATTTATATAGCGCTTTTCACAATACAGATTGTATCAAAGCAGCTTTACAGTATTAAATTAAAATAATACATCAATGTTTGTTTCTAGTGGAAAACGTCCACGTTTGGTAATGCTGATCAATAGTATTGTTGATTGATTAATTAAATTAAATATCCCCAAATATCCCCAACTGAGCAAGCCAAAGGTGTGGCAAGGAACCGAAAAACTCCATCAGGTGACCTAATGGAAAAAAAAAACCTTGGGAGAACCCAGGCTCAGTTGGGGCCCAGTTCTCCTCTGGCGTTTAGGAACTAGAGGTCGGATTTAACTGTAAGATTAAAAGTATTATATGAATGCCTGGCTGAAGAGATGCGTCTTTAATCTAGTTTTAAACTGGGAGAGCGAGTCTGAGCAACAAACAGTATCAGGAAGACTATTCCAGAGTTTTGGAGCTAAATGTGAAAATGCTCTCCCTCCTTTGGTGGACCTAGATATCCTAGGTATGACCAAAAGCCTCGAATTTAGTGATCTTAAAGAGCGCGATGGATTATAGGGCGATAGAAGATTGGTGTTATATGATCATATTTTCTTGATCTAGTAAGAACTCTAGCGGTGGCATTTTGGACTAACTGTAGCTTGTTTATTGAGAATGCAGGACAACCGGCTAATAAAGCATTACAGTAATCTAGTCTCGAGGTCATGAATGCATGAACTAACTTTTCTGCATCAGAAACTGATAGCATGTTACGTAGCTTAGCAATATTTCTAAGGTGGAAAAAGGCTGTTCTTGTAACATATGAAATATGATTTTCAAAAGACAGGTTGCAGTCTAGTATAACACCCAGGTCTTTTACTGTAGAGGATAAAGTAACAGGACATCCTACTATGTTAAAGTTGTAGTGTGAGAGGTTTTGTGGGCGGTTTTTTGAACCGATGATTAGTACCTCTGTCTTGTCTGGATTTAATAAAAGAAAATCATCCAATCTTTTATATCTTTAACACACTCTGTCAATTTGGATAATTTAGCGTTTTCATCTGGCCGTGATGAAATATAGATTTGAGTGTCATCAGCATAACAATGGAAACTAATTCCATGTTTCCTTATAATATTTCCAAGTGGCAGCATATATATTGAGAATAACAGAGGGCCTAACACAGATCCCTGCGGCACTCCATAGTTTACTGGAGTTATGATCGATTTTTCTCCATTTAAATAGACAGAATGGTAGCGGTCAGATAAGTATGATCTGAACCAGCTTAATGCTTGTCCTTGAACACCAGTATAATTTTGTAGTCGATCTAAGAGTATTGTGTGATCTATAGTATCGAACGCAGCACTAAGATCAAGTAAAACTAGTATTGAGATACAGCCTTGGTCAGAAGCTAAAAGTAAATCATTTGTGATTTTAACGAGCGCAGTTTCAGTGCTATGATGCGGTCTGAATCCAGACTGAAACTTTTCATAGATGTCATTTTCTTGCAAGAAAGAGCCCAGTTGGGTGGACACAACTTTTTCTAGTATTTTAGACATAAAAGGAAGATTTGAAATGGGTCTATAATTTGCTAGATTTTGTGGGTCTAATTGTGGTTTCTTAATGAGAGGTTTTATAACTGCCAATCTAAATGTTCTTAGAACATGACCTAAAGATAAAGACGAGTTAATAATATTGAGGAGAGGCTCTTCCACTACAGGTAACACTTCTTTCAGTAGTTTAGTTGGTATAGGATCTAATAAACATGTTGTTGTTTTAGATGAAGTGATAAGTTTATTTAACTCTTTTTGTTCTATAGTTGTAAAGCACTGTAATTGTTCTTGCGGGGTGATAATTGAGGCTGAATTATAAGGCGCGATTGAGGATTGAACGTTTACAATTGTGGTTCTGATGTTTTCTATTTTCTCAGTGAAGAACTTCATGAAATCATTACTACTAAACTGTAATGGAATATTTTGTTCAGGTGACATCTGTTTATTTGTTAGTCTAGCCACGGTGTTAAATAAAAACCTAGGATTGTTTTGGTTGTTTTCTATTAGTTTGCGGAGGTGCTCAGCCCTGGCCGCTTTTAGGGCCTTTTTATAACGTGACATACTGTCTTTCCATGCGATTCTAAAGACCTCTAAATTAGTTTGTTTCCATTTACGCTCTAAATTACGTGTTTCTCTCTTTAGAACATGCGTAGTATTGTTGTAACATGGTGCTTTACTTTTCTCTCTGGGATGAAAATTAAAGCAGGGATGGATAATACAAAATGCTTTTTGACAGAAAAAAAAACAAGCAAGAACAAAATTTTGAACTTAGCCCATCAATTTTCATTTTACAATGATCCTCTCTCTCTGTGTGCGCACGTCCGTGTTTGTGAGAGAGCTCGCACAGCACTGATACAACGGTCCTTTTTAATCCATAAGTAACTAACGCGCTATTTTTCATACAAAATAAATATGTAACATAATTAACACAATAACGTAACACATACGTTTCTTAACACTGAGAATGAATGAATAAATAAACGCCTGTTTCTCCAGACTCGCGCTTTTTAGTAACTTAGGCTAATCCACAAATCACAGCACTTTCATAATCACTAAGCCATAGCGATAGTTCAGCATTACTTGAGCATTTTATTATTTGCATGACTGAATGATGTCTTCCTCTTTTCTGAGTGACCATGAATAACTTAACGGAGTATTTTAAGATAATCCATGCGATCTGTGTGATCATCGAATCCATAAGATTAAGTTAACTCAACAATCAACTTTCCACACCAACCCCAGGCCGTTTACCTTCAGGAGTCAGAAGTACCGCGACTACTATTATGAAATCAGTCAGACGGCGGCCGCGGGAGTGAAAGGGGGATCGAGCGGGAATCTTTAATGGTGTCGATTTTCAGTCTCTTTCTAATGACAGGCCTTACGCATCTGTCAATCATCCCCGCTTGCTATTTGGGGAATGAGCGAACTCTTCTTCTTTTGCTGTTGCTTGATTTGAGGACAGCGCGTGCACAGAGGCGTCACCAGGTTTTTGCGTAGTTTAGAGTGACAAATCGTACCAGCGTACTTTGAAGTCAAAATGCGTATCCGCTACGCAAAATGCGTATAGGTTGGCAGGTCTGGAAAGATCTTTCTACACTTCTTGGACATTGCTTCCACCAACTCTTTCATTGTGCACAAAGAGCTACATGGTAACTTGTCCCATAAAGAGTTTATGGAGCAACTTATAACAGAGCTCTGTGGTGTGTCACAGAAAACAGCACCAAAACGGACCAATAGTGACCATATACCGGTTCCAGGAGCTGAGCTGACATCAGATGACAGGGATGCTGCTACAGTTGGTCGCCGCAATTGTGTGCATTGCACAGCAGTGCGTGGTAAAAGACAATTAACACCATGGAAATGCCAGGCATGCAATGTTCACTTATGTCTTCAGTTGAACAGGAACTGTTTTCAAGAGTGGCATAAAGATGTGTGACTGTGTTCAGATGTGTGTGCTCTGCTGACCACCTTCCACTAACCATCAGCCTTCAGAAATCATTCTGATATGATGACTATTTTTTAAAATCAATGTTGGAAACTGTTGTGCTGCTTAATATATATTTTTTTATAACCTGTGATAGTTTTTTCAGGATTATTTATTTTGCTCACATTTGATTTGCTTAGAGCCCGCATCAACGGGGCATAAGCATTTACTGTGAGATACCTGCCTTTACTTTTGTTTATCGCTCACAATTGCTTTGTTTATAGCAGACTGATTATTTTTTTATTTTGCTCACATTTGATTTGCTTAGAGCAAATTTAGAACATTTAGTTCCTCCACATAGAGGAATTACAATAAAACAGATTGAAAAACAAAACCTTTGAATCTCCTCTACTTCTTTGTTCAGGCTGCCTCACTTGATGGCCCATTAGCCATTGGGGGAGTGTCTATGTCACACCCCTGGTCTGAATCTCATTAATATTGATAGGCCATTACCACTCCCATGCATAAACCTCTTCTGACAAAAAAACTGTTTTACAAAGTTTAAATAAATGTATTGTTTTATGTGAACGATTAGGCAGGATGATTTTCACATCATTTTGAAGCCAGAACTCGAAGCGACAACATTCATTAGTCAAAAGTCTTGTTGACACATATTTAGTATGTGTTTTGTGGTCTTATTTCAGCAACTTTCATTTTTATTTTTTTCAATAACCACGCATAAACATTATTCTCTTAAAAATTCAAACATATACATGCATGTTGATCACATATTATGGTAGCCCTGTTTGTGCTATATAGAGTGAATTTACACCTTTGCCATTAACATGTTTATAAATAACTGAAAAAAGCACAAATGTCAGAGCATGTCAGAACACCTCCATGGCCCAGAAAACCCCTCAGACCCCAGAGGGTTAAGTGTGGCCTTAGCCATCACAACGACGATCACATGACTCTTTTCAAAGGCACAATGAAGGACGAAGGCTCTACCAACTAAAGAGACCAATGTTTTGCTGACCTTTAAAGACAAACCACCTTACTGTACTCTAGTAATTGTACTCTTGCTGTGAAACTGACCAGACACTGTGAAGCTTTCAACAAATCTGAACCAGCTGTTAGAAAAATCCACTCAATTTTACACCTACTCCATTATATAAAGATGGAAACTTCTATCATCATCTTACACTTATGTGATGTCATTGCTAGTACTAGACTGACTGACTGAGATAAATTATGCATCTAATTCAAAAGTGTCATACTATAAGCATAACTTTTATAGAAATTATATACCTGAGATTAGGCCGTTTGTCTCCACTCTTAAAAACTTCTGGCTGCTCCATAGACCAGTTACTCTTCATAGACACA
This sequence comes from Scardinius erythrophthalmus, assembly GCF_964197995.2. Lineage (NCBI taxonomy): Eukaryota > Metazoa > Chordata > Actinopteri > Cypriniformes > Leuciscidae > Scardinius > Scardinius erythrophthalmus. Next base: position 2,897,971 of record NC_138227.1, read on the forward strand.
CCGCTGGACTCTGGGTTTGAGCTCTTCTGCTGGACTGAACTGATTTAAAAAAAAAAAAAAAAAAAAAGGAAAGACCAGGGTGTGTTGTAACACTTTTGGCTTTAACATCTGTAACTCAATGGTGTTTTGGACTAGCTCAAACTTTGATTATAATTATTTTGAGAAATGAACTTGCTGGTTTGCAAATGTTAATCATGATTCAAAAAATGTACCAAAGCGACAGAGAAAAACTGTAATATTAGGAATTAGGAGCTCAAAACAAACAAATTGAAAACAACTATAGAATTATAGACTGATTCAACTCAGGTGAACGATGATGCATCAGATAAATGATGCATCTAATTCAAAAGTGTCATACAATAAGTACATTTTTTATAAGAATAATATACCTGAGATTAGGCTGTGTGTCTTCACTCTTAAACACTTCTGGCGGATCCATAGACCAGTTACTCTTCATAGACACACAGCTGGACTCTGGGTTTGAGCTCTTCTGCTGGACTGAACTGGAACAGAAAACAGATTCAGTTTAATCCTTTAGATTTCTGTGTTTGTTCTTTATGAGAGGAACCATATTAATATAAACACTTTCATCTTAAATCACTTTGAGGAAACTTTATGATCTTTTTATTTAATATTTCATGTTAGTTAGTCAAAAACTGATCTTTTTCTGTAATGCAATACAATATTTAACAGTGTTTGTTGAAAGTACCTGCATCCTGGAGAAAAATCTCCATTTCTGGATCCTTGTGAATCAGCCATGATGAAGCTGCAGGAGAATCTGATGAGTTTGATCTCCTCCACTGACTCTGAATGAAGAAACATTCACACACTAAATTAAATGATTAAACAACCTTCATAATTTAGTGTGGGAGAAAAAGGATCATGTGACTGTGTTAACTCAAACTCATAGGGCCTATTCACAGACAAATGATTAAATAACTGACACCGAGAAACGCTGATTGAACATGTTCAGTCGGGTGAAAAAGAAAACAAATCCCGACCCGCCAAACACAAAAGAAACATTGAAGTGAAAGAAACCCTTTAACTCAACTCAACTCAACTTTTATTTATAAAGCACTTTCAAAGCCATTAGAATGGACCAAAGGTCTGTCCATAAGTCGTAAATAACTCTAAAATACATAGAAACATAAAATTACATTAAAACATGACACCAAGAGAATCAAACAGCAAATAACTCACAGTTCTCAGACCTAATCGAACGCCAAAAGCTTGATAAAATAAACAAGTCTTCAATTCCTTTTTAAAAATATCCATGCCTGACGAGGATTTTAAAGATAATGGCAACACATTCCAAAGTGCAGGAGCTGCAACAGAAAAAGCGCAATCTCCACTACACCTCAAGCGAGACTTGTATTGTATTCTGTATTTAACAGGTAGCCAGTGAGGGATATCAATACAGGTGTTATGTTTCTGGTATTTGTTAAGAATCTCGCTGCAGCATTTTGGACACACTGAAGACGAGTATTCAGTTCATTAAGTGATTCACTTTTGCCTAGATAAAGAGCATTACAATAGTCTAACCGGGTTGAAACAAAGGCATACAAAACAATCTCCAAGTCCTTGTACGAAAGGATAGGTTTCAGTTTAGACAGTTTTCTTAACTGATAAAAAGATGACTTCACAACGCTGTTAAAATGACGCTCAAAGTGTATTTCAGAAACGAAAAATACTCCAAGGTTCTTTACATAACTTTGCATATTGTTGGACAATAGTTCATTATTTCCACCCGGACCATTCCCAAGTTCCTTGTCCCCAAACATAATAAACTCAGTCTTATCCTCATTTAATTGTAAAAAAAATATTTGCTAGCCATCCCTTTACCTCAGTCAAGCACTTATAAAAATTACACATTTTTTTACAGACATCACACTCCAAAGGAAAGTACAGTTGTAAATCATCAGCATGCAAGTGATAGTTTATATGCTGCTTAAAAATGGACCCCAGGTCCACTACGCCTCAAGTGAGACCGTGGGATGGTTAGGAGCATGTTCTGAGAGGAGCGTAGGTGACGTTGAGACTGATAAGGGATTAAGATGTCCTTTATATCAAGCTCCTCAGGAGCTAGATCATGTAGTGCTTTAAAAACAAACATTAACACCTTGTATTGTATTCTGTATCTAACAGGTAGCCAGTGAAGGGATATCAATAAAGGTGTTATGTGATCCCGTTTCCTGGTATTTGTTAAGAATCTCGCGGCAGCATTTTGGACACACTGAAGACGAGAAACCAGTGATTCACTTATGCCTAGATAAAGAGCATTACAATAGTCTAACCGAAACAAAGGCATGCAAAACAATCTCCAAATCCTTGTATGAAAGGATTGGTTTCAGTTTAGACAGTTTTCTTAACTGAAGAAAAGATGATTTCACAACGCTGTTAACATGACGTTCAAAGCGTATTTCAGAAACGAAAAAATACTCCAAGGTTCTTTACATAACTTTGCATATTGTTGGACAATAGTCCATTATTTCCAGCCAGACCATTCCCAAGTTCCTTGTTCCCAAACATAATAAACTCAGTCTTATCCTGATGTACAGCCATCACACTCCAAAGGAAAGTACAATTGTAAAACATCAGCATACAAGTGACGGACCCCAGCGGTAACATGTATAACGAGAACAGAGTCGGACCAAGGATTGATCCCTGAGGAACCCCCCAAGAAATAGTTGCGGATGCAGAGACATAGTTTCCAATTTTAACAGAGCATGTCCTGTCATGCAAATAAGAGGAAAGACACTTAAGGGCTACACCATTGATCCCTACATAATCTCTAAGGCATTCTATTAAAATTGCAAGATCTAGAGTATCAAAGGCTGCACTTAAATCTAACATCATTAAGGCAAAACTTTTTCCGGAGTCAATACTTAAAATATCATTTGTAACCTTTAATAATGCTGATTCTGTGCTATGTTTGGTCCTAAATCCAGACTGAAAAATATCCATTATGTTATTTACAATCAAAAAGTCTGTAAGTTGATTATGGACAACTTTCTCTAAGATCTTATTCATAAAAGGCAATTTCGAAAAGAAAATTTCGTACAGTTCCATAAAATAAACTACTATTGATAATCAATAATATACTGGGACCAATAGTAGGCTATCTACAACCTCTTTAAACAATCGCGACGGGAGAACGTCACAGAGTGAGGTAGTCGGCTTTAAATGCATTATTATCTTTTCCAACTGAGCTAATGTAATATTTTCAAATTTTTTCTTAAACAACGAAACGGATTCATTATATCGGCTACAACATTACCTACAGGCGAAATATTTGACCGAATAAGAGCAACCTTATCAATAAAATATTTAAAAAAACTCTCACACAGATCCTTAGACGGGGAAGGAAAATAATTAATAGACGGACTCAGTATCTATGGTTGAAAATAATACCTTCGGGTTATTTGCATTATGTGATGTAATTCACGAAAAATATGAAGATCTAGCGGCTCTATCAGCGTTTTGATAGTTTGATAGAGATTCTCTAAGAATATCATAAGATAGCCTACTTGCAATTTATCTTTCAGCCACTTACGCTCTGCATGCTGACAAACCCGCCTCAAATTCCGTGTTACATCATTTAACCACGGTTGTTTTTTTACTTCTTGACATCTCATTTTAAAAGGCGCAACATTATCCAAGATCTCAGAGCAAACATGATTAAAAGAGTTTACCAATTCATCAGGTCCCACAACGGGCAATGCTGTAGGGTCAGTATGAATTGAAGGGCTAATTCAGTAAAAGCAGTTGAGAATGCACTATGTGTAGAAGTAGTGACAACCCTGGACAAGAATGATGGAGGTCCATTTGTTGCAGAAATAAAATTAAACCATATGATCCGAGATGGCCATTTCTTCAACACAAATATTTTCTATCGTTATCCCCAAAGAAAACACCAAGTCAAGTGTGTGCCCATGATCGTGTGTTGGTCCGGAGACACAGTGAGATAAGTTAAAGGAATCAAATAAATTCAAGAATTCCTTGGTCATGGGTTTACCAGGACAACAGACATGAATATTATATTATATATTATTATATTATTTATATTATATATCAGTGTTATATATATATATATATATATATATATATATATATATATATATAGGCCTATATAATATTATATATAAGAATTTTTAAGATTTCATATCAAACAAACAATCACTTAAAATGTCCTCCAGAGATTCAAATTAATATGAGGAAGTCACCACACATGAACACTCACCTTGATCAAACTTTTACAAGATACAGGATCTCAAATCCTCCGGCTTTAACGTCATAAAATTCCTTCTTAAACGTTGATAAACACCTGCTCGTTTTTTTCCGTATCGTATACATATTTCGCCTGCTCAAAATGGCCACAGGAGAACTTACTTTCACTTTCTATGTGTGGCGAGAGAGAGAGAGAGAGAGAGAGAGAGAGAGAGAGAGAGAGAGAGAGAGAGAGAGAGAGAGAGAGAGAGAGAGAGAGAGATGTGAATAGACCAATTTTCAGTTGGTAAACATGGTGTCGTTTTTTGTGGGCGGAGCTTAGGTGGTGGCAGAACGATCCCTCTGGCTGCTTCACTAACGTTAGTTTGCAAGTTTTTTAGCTTGTTATCTATCTATCTATCTATCTATCTATCTATCTATCTATCTATCTATCTATCTATCTATCTATCTATCTATCTATCTATCTATCTATCTATCTATCTATCTATCTATCTATCTATCTATCTATCTATCTATCAATCATCAGATTGTGCATAATCTTGCATCTCAAGAGCAACAGACCATTGACAAACTAAAGGAGAAATTGGCTAAGAGGCCCCTATCTGAAAAATCAGATTTTGATCCACCAGACATAGTGCCAAAATCAAAAAGAAGCAAAACTAAGCAAACTTCTGAGGGTCAGTCAGAGGTCACATCAGCCCAGGTATTGTGAAATTCTCAATCATACCATAAAGCTTTTGTTCATATTACAGTTTTTCTCAGTCGTTTTGGTGCATTTCTCACATCACTATTTACATTTGCACAACAGTTAATGCAGTTCTCAAAACAATTATTACAAACTGCAAAACCTAGTTGATAACCTGCAAAAGCGTGTCACTTGCTCAAAATGGAGAGCTCATTCCTCAAAAGCAAGTATTCATGTCAGTGAAAGTGTCAGTGTCATCAATATGAAAAATCCTGGCACCATCGTTTATGAACAAGATAGTCAAATGGCTTTGTCATGTTTTCATTATGACAGTTTACTCTGTAAATGTTTTCCAATGCAAAAAAGTCAGATCTTGGTGACTGAAAATGCTCACGACAGCACTATATACTATTTGCACAGCCATTTGAAAAAAACAGTAAAGTTACACATTACTGTATTTAGTGAGGAAACTGAGTAAAAGACACTGAATATGTATGTTTCACATTTTTGCTGCATATGCTCTTTGCAATTCTAAATTTGTTCACAGCATTGTGCAAAAGAAAAAATACACCCTTATTTACAACAAACATAAACACCCTTTGGGTAGAGCTGTGCTCAACTGCAAACAATATTGCAGTACATATTGGAACTGAACATACAACATACATAGTACTGTAATCATTCATGCACATCCAGACGAGCTGAGATTCACCTGAGAGAAATTGTTTAATTTAGGAGACATTTTCAGAAAAAAAAAAGATTTTAAAAAATGTGTAAAATTTGCTTGACAGATTTTGACAACTAGTTCAACATTTTTGTATGTAATGACTCAAGCAATGAAATGAGGACTATTAGTTTTATATGGAATGACTATTCAGCATTCACAGGTATAGTTAATTTTGACTGACATGACATAAGCATATGATAATGTTATAAAACAGCAGAGAGTTGTATGAAAGCAATTGATGCATGTCCAAAAGCATTTGCAGTTTGTTGGAAGGAATGAGAAACTGCTACTATGATGTGCACAAATGACTAAATGTTGTGGAGGTTGAACTAACTGTTGTGCAAATGTAAATAGTGATGTGAGAAATGCACCAAAGCGACTGAGAAAAACTGTAACTCAAAATATTGATCTATCATCAGATGAAAAGATCAGTGAAACATTTTTTTGCAATTGTAATTTTTTTAAATTGCAATTGAAGATCGAAATTTAGAAATAAATTAAGAACGAAAAATTTGTTCATACTCGTTTGTAATTTATTAAAAAGACACAAGCAAGTGTGGATCTTTAATTTTTAATTTGAAAATAAAACTTGCTTACACTACAGTAACTCAGTATTTATTTTATATACAAATATTCCATTTCAGGTCAAAGCTCTGTGGTCTAAGAAAGCATGTGAGATAGTTGTTGCCATCATACAGTCAAAAGACAAAAAAAGGTCTTACATCCTCCATCATTCAGAAATGAAAACACTCCAGCCACACAAATGGCTGATGGGGGAGGTAAGAAAAAAAAAATCATATCTTTGGGAAATGCTTTGCAACTGAAAAATAATCTGTGAACAGGATATAGAAATTTAAAGATGACAATGTTATCAATATCAATTAATCACTGAATGAAGCAACTATCCTTTATTTTTTTCTCTTTTGATCTTAGACAATCCAATGCTATTTGCATGTGTTAGTGAATAACAGTGACCAGGGACATAGAATTTATGTACTAGATCACTACACAGCAAATGTGATAATTAATGACGAAAGAGAAAAAGTACGGAGAAACATTCTCTCAAAGGTAAACATAATCTTTATCTTTTATTTTCTTTAATAATTAAAAAATTAAGACAGTTATAAAACAATGAAATGTATCAATGAAATTTCAGGTGGACTTTTATGACTACGAGGGAATTATAAGTTTCCTGAATGTCGACGAGAATCATTGGATGTTTTTGGTGAATACATTTTATGGTCCTTTTTTAATACATTATGATTAGACATAGTTACTCTATTCTATAGAGGATGTTCATAATTCAGATGAGCCAAGACTTCAAATACCAGCCATCATAATTCAAATATAAACAAACAAAGGCTGTGTCTACACCACACACAAGAGTCTGGATTAGTTGAATGAATGAATGAATGAATGAATGAATAAAGTTTAGTTTCATAGTTTCATGTATGAAATTTAGTTAGCTATTTAGTTATCTATTATCTGTTAATTATCTATTATCTATTTAGTTTAATCTTTTTTTTTTATCTTGCACAGTATCTCCACGCAGCATCCAGCCAGGTGTTTGTCATAGACCCAAAGGGACATGATGAACAAGCAAAATCCATGCATGCAGCCAGTAAATTTCGGTTAGATTTTTGCTTGTTATATACCGTAGAATGAAAAATACAAAACTGGTATGCACAGCCCAAACACCCAGATTGGGCTCAGGTGCAGGACATCAAAATAACATAAACAAAAAAAAGAAAAGTGTATTTTTTGTTGTTGTTTTTTTGGGGTAGGGATAATGGAGAATTGACAAAACAATATAGGGTAGAAGAGTGGGGATTTGATCAGGAAAATACTCTATGATCCAGGACACATCCCCTCACTGTAGAACAACAGAAACTGATTTGTCACTGATTTGGCACCTTTCTCTACATTTAGACGAGGGGTGTCAAACTCAGTTCCTGGAGGGGCACATCCCTGAAGAGTTTAGCTTCAACCCTAATTAAACACACCTGATCATCTGATCAAGTCCTTCAGGCTTATTTGAAAACTGTGTGTGTGTGTGTGTTGAAGCAGGGTTGGAACTAAACTCTGTAGGGCTGTGGCCCTCCAGGAACTGAGTTTGACACCTGTGGTTTAGACTCGACAAAGTGGTAACAAACACAAAGATTGTTTACATTTAATGTGTATGTTAATGATTGTCTTTATTTACATTAGAGAGTTCTTCAAGATGAGACGAATCTGTCTCAATAAAAATGACTGGGTGGACATAAAATGGAATGAAGGACTAATTAGCCATTCCAAGCAACGAGACGGGTACAGCTGTGGAGTGTTTGTAATGCAGGTTGGTTTTCCTCAATAAACTGTGAAAACAAATTCTTATAATAAACTCTAACAGTTTTGTATAAATTTGTGGTGCAAAATGTTGATTTTTACATTTAGTAATTTAGTCACTGTACATGAAGATGATCCAAATAGTCTACTGAATATGATTTATGGACTTGTATGTATTTTTTTGTATGTGTTGCTGATGTGGTGAAACAATCTCCCCTGGAAAATAAAAAAACCCTTAACTTATCTTGAATTATGTAGATGGCAAAAGAGGTTGTTGGTGCTTTCCCAAGTATCCCTTGCCATTTTGCAATACACTCAGCCAGGGAGCAAATGAAACATATGCGACTGACGATGGCAGAGGAACTTCTGAAAGGCTCAGGTTTTTTATTTCTTGTACAAAAACACCTGTCATAAAGTGTAGATTTGTTTTATCACATTAAACCACACACTTTGTAACACCATACTATTCTTTTTTTACATGAGGAATACAAGATCTGTAAAAATTAAGTAGTAAACATATGGTAATGTATGTTATGCTATTTACAGTATGCACCATTTGTCAACACAGCTAACTCTGTGTTTTCAGTATTCAAGAGGGGACATTGTTGCTCATTATGTGCTGCCTCAAAACCCCCCAGTGGTGGTGCTGAAACATTTTGGGTGGGTAATGTAGCACTGATTATACAATTTGGTAACACTTTATAATAAGTATACAGTAATAAAGTACATACTTAACAACAATTTTATTTATTTATTATGTATAGTCAATTCATAGTTTATGTAGTCTCTACATTGTTAATATTTAATAAGCTATATACAAAATAGTAAGTTTTTGATTCATTGTCACTGTAACACAATTATTATTGTTTAATCAGCTCGTAGAAATTTTTTTTTTTGTAATGAGTAAATTATTCTCACTTTAGATTAGGAACATTAGAAAATTGAATTGGAATTGAGTGATGAAGTAATTGATTACTGAGCATTATTATAAGGTTATTATTATCTTTTAACAGATTGAATGTCACCGCTGCAAGAGGTGGTTCCATGGGGCATGCCTTTCTATGTCACAAAAGGAGTTCAAGAGAGTTCAGAAGGTTGAGTGGAAGTGCTGCCTATGCAAATAGTTGTGGATTGGTCACTGGTATTTGTACAGTTCCCTACAAGTACCAAAAAAGAGTCAAAGGCCAAAAAAGAGTCTTGTTGGCTTCCGACGGAAATAAAATGAATACAAATAAACATGTTTGATATATTAAGATATTTTGTATCATCATTTTTTAATTGCACTTTAAATATTGTCATATTTTGTGTATGACCCCATACAGTAGTGAAATACATAGCAATATTTGCATATGATGTAACAGTTTATTGTCATAAATATAAAAAATCTAAAAGGTGTGCATCATACCTGAGACCTGGGTGAACAATGTACAGTTGGTTTTATGACTGTAAGTCATTGTCTTCAAATGCTATTGAGCTTTAAATATTGTCATATTTTGTGTATGACCCCATACAGTAGTGAAATACATAACAATATTTGCATATGATTTAGCAGTTTATTGTCATAAATATCAAAAATCTAAAAGGTGTGCATCATACCTGAGACCTGGGTGAACAATGTACAGCTTGTTTTATGACTGTAATTCATTGTCTTAAAATGCTATTGAAGTTAGAAACGTTTATACCAATGTCGCATGTAATTTTGAGACGGTCCCTAAATATGCGAATATCGAACGTCCAACGTCAAACCAACTTCATGCCAGTTACCAAAAGTCGTTCACATGACGATGTGTCGCAGTCCTCTCTGGCAGTAACGTTATAATAGTTTTGTATGAGGTAACGTTACATTGATTTAAGTTATTAATCCATGAAAATGTTAATCCGGTTTCGGTTTGCTGTTCACTCTGTGAAGGCGCGCGCGCTTCTCCATTTCAAATGTAGTACACAACTTAAACACGGCATGTCGCAATCTGTGACGAAGCATGCGAGAGCCAATGAGCGTTTGATATCACTGCCGTAAAACATGTCGTAACTCTTCGGGCGCAATTTTTGAATTTGAATTCACCACGAGCGCGGGATTTGACGTTGGTCTCTGATGAGAAATGGAGATGAAGATTGATGATAAAGGGCTGCATTTGGATCTGTTTCTTGCAAACAACGTATGGATTCTAAAGATTTGGATCACATTAAGCTAATAAAATTGATTTCTTTTGTGAATTTATGTTGTGTTTTAGTGTATTATGAGTCAAAACATTAATGCCACGATTTTAATATGCATAAGTTAAATAGGAATACGCCCAAATTTGTACGTCGTTGTTTGTATAAGTTGTTTATAAGTAAATAAATTACGTTTTTGTGCTGTCCACTGTCAGTATTATACGTTTCTGTGTGTATAAAACGTAAATAAATGTACGTATGGTACAACTACACTTTACGTAAAAATACACACGTATTCTCATGAGATCACGTTGCAAGTTAAGATTAAAGTCCATTTGTGTCCACAGTACATTGTTTGCAAAGACTTGAACTTTCATGTTCATATTCATGTCATTTCACAGTTATGCCACATTGTTCATCAGTGTTTCAAAGCACCAAGTCACCACTTTAGTTGAGGGGCCACACACATGATGAAGTCATTGATAAATAATGCTTAGTTAATGATGACTAGTGTATTTGAATGCCAACAGAATTCGTATGTTATGTGCTGTGATTGGCCAATTTTGGGGTCTGTCCATTTACCTGCAGGCTATGAAGAAGACATGAACATGCTTGGAAACTCAGATCATAATTCAGAAAAAAAGTTCTCGCATTAATTGATATACTGTTCTAGCCTGTATGCATGCATTAGATAATGTGGATTTTTGTACATTCCTTTAATAATTCGAAGAGTAGTCTTGCATGCATGAATAAATACTTTTTTATGCATGAATTCATGATGATTCATGTACCATAACCATAGCTTTGTCCACAATGGGTGGTAAAGACCAATTTTTTGTGTGAACAAAGAAAACATCATGATCATGCGTAATAAATCATAATTCATGATGATGTACTCATCTTAGTTAATGTTTTAATTAAGGTGTTGTTCATCCATGAAGTCATGAATGAAAAACGTTGAACTCGTGTTAGTTCCTGATGATTCATGAGATATTAATGCATGAATTAATGCATATTTCATGCATGAATTTATACATGAATTCATGATAATTCATGTACCCTTACCGTAAAGTGTTACCGTTTAAGGTAACTGTTAACTTAGGCTATAGCAGTTCGCTGGTTTGCCGTTTTAAATGAAGATGTTTTTGTTTATAAATCAACAGCACACTGTCGTACACATATAAAATAGTATAGTTTGTCATGTGTAGTAGCCTATTTGTGAATTAAGGCGACGTGGTCCAATGTCGGTGTTACTGTTTGTCAAAAAACCTAAATCCTAATTTGTGTTCACAATCATTCAACTAATCATAATAATATAAAAATGCCAAGAATAAACACATTAATATGTGTGCATTATTGTATGTATCTTTTTATCTTTGTATGTATCTAACTCTGAAATGATATTATTCAACCAAGACTTTTTCTCATGACTTTTCCCTCTTTAAAATTAAGGTTGCAACGTCTTTAGATACAATACCTTAAAATACCTTGTTAACATGAACTAATAATGAACTGCACTTCTACAGCATATATTAATATGTGTTAATGTTAATTTCAACATTTACTAACACATTCACATCAAAAATTGTACTTGTTAACTTTAGTAGGCCTATGCACTGTGAACTAACATGAACAAACAATGAATTGCTGTATTTCTGTTAACTATCAATTAATTGAACGGCCATTCACTGCCATTATAAAGCTTGGAAGAGGCAGGAAATTTTTATAATTACTCTGATTTCTAACGATAGAGATTATATACCATGCTATGGTATACTGTCATACCGCCCAGCCCTAATGTGCGGTATGGGTGGGGCAATGACAATAATTTCCATATTAAAAACCTAGAAATTATGGTTTCAGATGGAGTAAGTAATAGTTTATAGTTCATTTTTGAATATAAAAGCACTTTCATTTTAGGGTGGTCTATTTAAATGCATATTTTTTCCTATCAGATTACCTATCTGGGTCTGGTTGGTGGCTGTGACCTGGATAACACCGTGTGGAGAGTGCTGAAAGGCACTTTTACAACTGCTTTGGCACGTTGATGAATTGGAGAGAAGTCAATGGGAAGATTGGTGTCCAAGGCCTGGTTATAAAGGAAGTTGTCATTGGTGAGACCTTTTTTAGAAGTCACTTTTATTTGTATTGCACTTTGCACAATACACAACTTTTCAAAACCGCTTTACAGAACATTGTATTTTTATTTTTGTTATCTCAGTAATAGTAATAGTCACAAATTCATGCCATATGACTTAGTGCAGGCGCTAACGGCTCCAGGTTTATCTCGTAAATTACCCCACTAATAATGCCCAGAATGGTACCAAACTTCTACAGTAGTACAAATAGTTTCTGTACTCAAAAAACGAGGCATTGGAAAGTTTGTAAGTACATCAGGAGTTTATTTAAATAACACTTGCCTGACGGCGAATGCTACTGCTAACACGGACGTTGAGGTCACTTCAGTGATTTGGGAAAAGCATGTAAAAGTCCTCACAGAAAGCGATGCGTAAGGATGAAGTGTATTATTGTTTATCAGAAGCAATCGAAATATTATTGTAATGTTGTTGTTATTATGAATGCATTATAAATAAATAAAAATTATTTACAGTATTTATAATTATTATTTAATAATAATTACAGGGGATGGGGTTAGCTATTCTGGTTTTCCCTCTTTTTTTTGTCATTACCTGATCACATCCGTGGCTCACTTAAGTAACTGCATTTTTTTATTTAGAAGTTTTATGTTTTGTTTTTAAAGAAAGTTATTTTTTATATATTGCGAATCATATCGTTTCAATCATACATTTTAAAGCTGTAATCACAATATAAGATTATCATTCTGTCAAAGTCTCATACCAGCGCATGCCTATAACTATCTGTATTTAGTTCATTATCACTGTGTATTTAAAAGGTTAGTTTACCCAAAAATGAAAATTCTATCAGTAATTACTCACCCATGTTGTTCCACCCCGTAAGACCTTCGTTCATCTTCGGAACACAAATTAAGATATTTATGATGAAATCTGAGATCTGTCTCACTCCTCCATAGGCTTCTCTGTTATTGAAACTTGCCAGCCCAGAAAGTTAGTAAAGACATTGTTAAAATAGTCCAAGAATACAGTGGCTCAACCTTAAGTTTATCAAGTGTCGAGAATACTTTTTGTGCGCAAAACAAGCAAAAATAACGACTTTATTCAACTCTTCATTTTCCTCTAGGTGAGTTCACATAGTGTAACAGCACAGCGCTTCTGTGTTGTACGTCAGAACGTAGGCTCACGATTGGCCAGCATCCCACACATGACCAGCGTCGGCCAATAGTGAGTCTACGCTCTGACGTACAACCCAGAAGTTGGAAAAACTTGATGGTAATTACAGACAGAATTTTCATTTTTGGGCGAACTAACCCTTTATGTTCCTCCTTGCATTCAGTACATGGCCCATTATTGTTTGTGTGTTTCTGCTTCCAAATTGTCTCGCATCATTGCGGATTATCTTGAGTTTATTTTGTGTTAGTAAAAACACTTCTTTTTGTACTCTGTCTTTGGACTAAAACATGACATTAATGCTATCTGTGTTGGTGTTTTTTTACATTAGAGTGTGCATGTATTTTTTAAAAAAAAGCAGAATACATGCAGTGCTGTTAATTTTAACCGGTTGGTGCAAAAGTATTCTAAAAATCTAAATAATTTGTCATAAGGAATTATGGTATAATTCTGGCCCACATATTGAAAAATACAATTTGCAATTCCTTTTGAAAATTTACTGGAAAAAAACTTTCATACACTGGTAATTCAGAGGTGTTTAATTTGTTAATAATTGCAATTAAAATATTAAAATATATATTTTTTCATTATCCTGCAGCTCTAGCTTCCAGGTTGTATTGCTGCTAACATTATTTAAATTCTTCTTTATTGCAGGTGCAGAATCCCCTTACTGGAGAAGGTCAACACATTGCCGACCCTCATTGGAGACTTCTCTGCACATCAACACACTTCTCAACTCTTTACCTTTCAAGTTTGCTTTAACTTTCTCAATTTCTCTTTAAAGTTCTCTTTACCAAGTTACTGTGATTTATTTGTATTACTCTCATTAGACTAATTGAACATAACATTAATACACGCTTTGATCGAGTGTTTTGAACTTTGGTATAAAAAATTAACTTTGAATGCTATTTATATTAATTTGTATTCTTAAATGTTTTCAACTGAATTCTACTTAAAATAAGTACAACTGAGTAGCTGTAATTCTATGTATTCTTAAATGTTTTCAACTAAATACTGCTGTAATTATTCAATTCAACTCTGTTGCTGTGATTATATTTATTTTTATGAAATGTTTTCAACTGAATACTACTGTAATTAAGTACAACACTTTAGCTGTAATTATTTAAATGCTTGTCAAAATAAATAGTTTTGAGTACATTTGTTGTTGAGTGTTTAATTTACCTGTGAGTTAATTAGACTTTAAATACTGTCAGCTGCATGTGGGCCACATAAGGGCCGTTAGATTTTAACAGACCTCAACCATACTAAAGTTGCATACCAGGCTCACATATGGGCCACATGAAATTGTAGTATTTGGCTCATGCTTGGTGGAGTTATGGCAGTCCTTTGGTTCAGTTCTGGCAAAGGAGATGTGGGCCATATCTGGGCCGGCAAACACAAACTAATCTGGGCCACAGCTCAGCTGTTTATCTGGCCCACATCTTTGCCAAAGGTAATTTGCTGACTGGGTAGCTATTCTTTTCTTCAACTCCTCAGCATCCATCTCGAGGACTGCAGATCGCGCGCGGTTATGATGAATCTTTAAAAGTGAAAGTAGCCTAGGTAACATTATAGATCCCGGGAGGGCGTGGTGCGTGGGCACAAATAAACTGATGTGGATTTTAAATTATTTTATCAACTTGAAATACAGGTATATTTTTGTGGATGTGTTCCTAAAAATATGCATATATTTTTACGTTTGCATGTGATTGTTTTAAACCCGTGTTTAGACCCGTGTTTCCCCCGTGTCCGACCCGACCCGCACCCATATCCGACACAGTTGGATATTTTTCAGAATTAGTCAATTACAGGCAGATCTCGAATCTACCTTTTCTGTCAAAGATACTAGAAAAGGCAGTATCCTCACAACTATGTTCCTTTATTGAAAGAAATGATATCTGCGAGGATTTCCGGTCAGGATTTAGACTGTACCATAGTACCGAGACAGCTCTCATTAGAGTCACAAATGATTTGCTCCTATCATCCGATCGTGGTTGTATCTAGCTATTAGTGTTACTCGATCTTAGTGCTGCATTTGATACTATCGACCACAACATTATTTTAAATAGACTTGAAAATGATGTTGGCATTAGTGGAATTGCATTAACATGGTTTAAATCATCTGACCGTTATCAGTTTGTAGCAGTAAATGAAGAGATGTCTCATCGATCAAAAGTTCAGTATGACGTGCCACAAGGCTCAGTACTAGGACCGCTGCTGTTCACTCGGTACATGCTACCCTTGGGAGATATCATTAGGAAGCATGGCATTAGTTTTCACTTTTATGCTGATGATACTCAGTTCTACATTTCTTCACGCCCCGACGAAACTTACCAATTCACAAAATTAATGGAATGCATAGCTGATATAAAAAATTGGATGACTAAGAATTTCCTACTACTTAATTCTGAAAAAACAGAGATTCTAATTATTGGACAAAAAACTTCCTCACGTAATAATCTAGAATACTGTCTTACACTTGATGGCTGCTCTGTCAAGTCCTCGTCATTGGTTAGGAACCTGGGTGTGCTCTTTGATACCAATCTTTCATTTGAAAGTCACGTGTCACGCATTTTTACATCTTAAAAATATATCTAAATTACGTCATATGCTCTCAATGAAAAATGCAGAACAATTAGTTCATGCTGTCAGGGATCCACCAGATCTGCACACTCCGCCCACTCGTTCACTCTCCCCGGAATACTGATTCACCACACCTGCACCTCATCATCACCTCATCATTCACTCCCTTTATATACAACCCTTCACCTTCTGTTCAGTGTCTGGTCTTGTCTTTACATGGACACACAAGATTCACTACCTGTTACTTACCTGATCTACCAACCTGATCTACCAACCTGAGATACTCCTCTTCATTCCGATCTGCCTTCTCCGTTGATCATCTTCATCATCCGTTCTCCACTATGGTTTCCACTCCACCTGCAAAGACATTCATATTACTATTCAGCTACAGTAAGTGCTATCTTCATCTCAAGTTTGCATGACCTACTCACCATTACATCTGCTGGTTCTGTGCTTCTGTTCTCAATAAACATTGTTTATATAGACTGTAAGTCCCGCTATACTGGTCCAATTGCCGGTTCGCCAATACACGGGGAAGGTTATCACGTGTTCTGTCCTCACTCATGCAAAGTATTGGTTGGTTAAATTTGCAATACATTTAGTTATGTATTCTCTCATTATTTCATCTGACTCCATAAATGAAATGTTTTAATGATATCTGTGGATCATTAATCATGAGTGAATGTTTGACTATTCCGTTTAACCCTTCAATGAAAATAATATCAAAATCAGTTAGAATAATCACGTTACAATTTAATATTTCAGATATCAGAGATCAATTCCACAATCAATTCAAATATCTAGTACATGGTTATACATTGGTTACACCAAATAATCTTACCCAGCTTGCACCAGAGAGAGAGAGAGAGAGAGAGAGAGAGAGAGAGAGAGAGAGAGAGAGAGAGAGAGAGAGAGAGAGAGAGAGAGAGAGAGAGAGAGAGAGAGAGAGAGAGAGAGAGAGAGAGAGAGAGAGAGACATACCAATACCACCTATTCCATTCGTGACCAGCAAAGAAGGGCCCTGAGAGCCAGAGCACACCTTCCTTTATCCCCTTGACCAGGTGACATGGGGGATGGGGGAGGCCACCCTCAAAATGGCTTCTTATTCAACAAAAGGGGGGTGACATTATCTGGACCAGTTTTCTCTAAACTTCTATAAACCTTATTTCCTTTTATTTTATCTATCTGGATATGAGATATCTGTACCACTCACTTTGAGACATTTCAAATGACACCAAAAACATAACAGTCAATGATAAACATTCACATTAAACCATGTTCTTGTGTGAGTTCTTTGTTGTTTCTGAGGGGAAGAAAGGCTGTATGGGGGAGGTCGAATGTTAATTAGCCAGCAGGGCCATTTTGTCCCTTAGACCAGGCCCCAACCAGTATTTTCAGTCTTACAATACTCACCTGTTTGGGTCTTCTCTAAACCCGACACATGCGTTCATGACATCAAGGCTAGATTATTGTAATGCTCTTATGGGTGGTTGCCCTGCACGCTTAATAAATAAACTACAGCTGGTCCAAAATGCAGCAGCTTGAGTTCTTACCAGAACCAGGAAGTATGACCGCATTAGCCTGGTTCTGTCAACACTGCATTGGCTCCCTATTAAACAACGTATACATTTTAAAATATTGCTGATTACTTGCACTAAATAGTTTAGCTCCCCAGTACTTGAGCGAGCTCTTAACGCATTATAGTCTTCACGTCTATTGCGATTTCAATTCCGGCCAGTTGATAATACCTAGAATATCAAAGTCGACTGCTGGCGGTAGATTATTTTCCTATTTAGCACCAAAACTTTGGAACAATCTTCCTAACGTTGTCTGGGATGCAGACACACTCAGTTAAAATCTAGACTAAAAACACATCTCTTTGGCCTAGCATACACAACAAATTATAGACTTCTATAATTCAATGTCAGACTGCATAGATTAGGTCAGCCTGAACTGGGAACACTCCCCATAAATCCTAATGTACTTGTTACATCATAAAGAAGATGGCGTCTATGCTAATATTAGTCTCTGTTTATCCAAGGTTTACTGCAGTCTGCCGTATCCAGATCTGATGAAAGACCTGCGCCTGGACACGATGACAACGCAGTCCTGAAGTGTCAACCAGTCCCTCCCCTGTGAAGGCCTCCTTCCCTTCACCTCAGTACAGATAAAATGTTGGGATAATTCTTGTTCACATGGCTACGCAGACGCGAAAAAAATAAAATAAAAAAATCTGTATTATAATTTAAGGCCAGACAAGTAGTTTATTGAGGGTTGATTTGTAAAGGACTACACGCATGCGCACATATATATTCAAACGCTATATAAATGAAGATGATTTGACTTTGTAAGTTTGTAGATCTTATACATGCACAAACAGCTGCATAACACACTAAATAAAAATAAAAATATGAAAAAGCATTATATGACTCTAATACATTAATACAAATGTAATATAACTATGATTAAAAACATGATGTATTCACTCAAGCTTCCATTGTTTGTTTTCCAAAAGTGAGCTTAAACTTTTTTTTTTCTCATAATTATGAAAACTAAAATTTCATTAGTCTTTGTCTCCCTCTGCTGGTACAACACAAACACATTCAGGCTCTATATTTCCTCTAAAACTCTTTTTTGAGTTTATACAGTGCATTTACACACATAAAATAGTTAATCTATGAATGAGAAATTGTAATTTGCTGCTGTGAAATAAAAGGTGTTTCACTGCTGCCTCATCAGGTCTGTCAGAGGATTGTTTAAATCTAAATGAAGTCTTAATTTATAATAGTGAAGTCACTGTATCTTCAGTCTCTGGTGATTCTGTTGACTGTGAGTCTCTGTAGTGGATCCTTATTCACCATCAGATGATCATCAGAAGATCAGATTGTCATCTATTAGTTCATTCTAATACTGGCCAGTCCTAAAATAAAACACACAAACAGTCACATATGCAGTTTGAGATATTACATCTGTCACATCTTTTCATAAGAAAACTAACTAGATAATCTATATTAATTAATTCTCAAACATGATAAAATAGCTTCTATCTGATGCTCAAAGTCACTTTACAAAATCAAAAGGAATAAAACAAAGAAATAAAACTTTCAACTTTTCTATTTCTGAAGAAAATTGTTCCAGATGGAACAAATGCTACAAAGAAATTGTGAATTCCCTTTCGAAAGGGATGCGTCTGGACTGCGTCAGAGCGCTAGGGGAATGCCTCGGCGTTACTGATGACTGAAACACTGTATAATCACGAAAATCGCATTGGCCGGTGTCAGCCATGACCTTTATGGGGCGGAGTGCGCTAACTGTGAGCGTTTCTCAATGAGAACGCTCCGTTCTCGTCTGTCGCTCTTCTCGAGGGAAGATGGACAGTCATCTTTGCCCCATGGTTCGGGTCCTGCTCGTGCTGAGGCCGAGAGGAGACTCAGATCGTGGGGATCTCAGAGGGAGCTCGCCGACGAGTTTGGGTGAAGGGGGTGAATCTGCTGGGAGGGGATGTGCTCTCTGAGGCATCCTCTGGTACAGCAGCCGGTGCTCTATTGGCTTCGAGCCCGGATGAAGAGCCCCCCTGCCCCCTCCAGCCCCCTCCACGTATGCGGAGCTGGTGGTGATGGAGCGCGCCACCGCCAGGCTTGAGTTGCCATGGCGGCGTGGCAGGGAAGCCACACATTCACTACTTCCAGCATTCCAGTTATTCGAATGTGGAAGGAATGCAAGAGCACAGGTATGTGTCGATGCCTCCCATTGAGGAGACGTTTGCAAGCTATCTCTTGCAAGGGGAGACATCGACACTAAGAGCTCCGACCCTGCCATCTAGACCACTTCAGACCACGTCTCGTCTAAATGGCAGGGCATACGCGGCGACAGGTCAGGCTGGTGCTGCGCTGCACACAATGTCAGTGTTGCAGGCGTACCAGGCTGACCTGCTGACCAGGACCAGGGTCAGGGTTTTAGCCCCAGGCGCGGTGGCTGAGTTGCGCTGCACCACAGACCTCCGGGCCACCAACCAGACGGCTGCAGCAATCGGATGATCGTTGGCAGCCACAGAGAGGCATCTGTGGGTTAACTTGGCAGGCATCGGGGAGAAAGAGAAGGCTTTTCTCCTCGATGCCCCAGTTTCGCCCTCTGAGCTTTTCAGGACCTCCGTTGAGGTGGTGGTCGGAAAGTTCAGGGAGGCGAAGGTGCATTTCGACAGCCTGGGGGTCCTGCCCCGTCTTGTTCTGAGGATCGCAGTGGGACTCAGTTGCCTCTCGTGCCCCTCCTCCTGGCAGGAGTAGGTCAACGAGGTGGCACGAGTCCAGGAGGAAGAAGCAGGGTGGCAGGGAAGTAGCTCAGGCCAGACGTGAGTGTCCTGGCACAAGCAGAGGCAGATAATCGCCTCCTTCCCTGTGTACATCCTCATCTTTATCTTTCACCCTTGGCCTATAACATCAGGCCCAACGAGCTGGACCGATGATGATAATCCATTCTGACGGTCTGGCTCAGGCCTTTTTTGTGAGACCAACCAAAAAAACAACAATTGATCATAGTGAGAAACAACCCCTGTAGCCTCACAGCACCGTTGACAAAGTAGTTGGCACTAGGTGCCTCCTCCAACTAAAACGAACGAAGCCAGGCTGCAGAGAATCAAAATTTACCCCTCGAAGTGCGGTGCTGCACGCCAACAAGTTCCGAAGGTCACATACTGGCACATTAATTGCCGAAGCAATTGAGGGGATGCTAGTAAAGTGGAAAATCCCCAAGTCCAACGTTCATGTTGTTTTGTGCGAGCAACGCTAGCAACATGAAGAAAGCCATGGACGAGATGGATGTACCAAGTTTGGGATGCTTCATCCGCACTCTCCAGCTGGTGGTGCATGAAGGGCTACTGTCACAGAGAAGTGTGAGTGATGCACTGGCGAATGGTAGGAAGATAGTCGCGCATTTCAAACACTCACCACTGGCTACTACACGCCTGGAGGATATTCAAAAAGATCTCCAAATGCCCACCAAATGTCTGCACCAAGACGTAGCAACGAGGTGGAACAGTACCTACTATATGGTCGAGAGTTTACTGGAGCAGAAGCGGTCAATTTCAGCATATGGAGGTGACCATGACCTGCCAGTGACCCTTATGGCTAACCAGTGGGCTTTACTGGAGAAAATAATCACTGTTCTGACACCATTTGAAGAACTGACCAGACAGATTAGCTCCTCCACCTCTTCTGCAACTGAAGTCATCCCCTCAGTCACAGTGCTGAAACGCCTGCTTGCTCGGGAGAACGAGGGGGACATGGGTATAAAAAACATGAAAACAACCCTTCTTGAGGCTGTCCAGAAAAGATTCAAGACCATCGAGAATGAGCCCTTGTATGCAGTTGCCATTCTTTTAGACCCACGATTCAAAGACAGGTATGTCTAATATTTATAATAAATGTCTATATTATAAACAACATTTTGAAATGGTGTTTTGGATAACTAGATATTGCATTATTATTGATTACTATTGCATTAATATGTTACTACTAAAAGCTACTATGGAGGAGCATGCCAAGGATGCTCTGACTCGAGAGGTGGAGAAGATGGAGGCGTTACTGAGCAGGACCACACCTGAGGGAGCAGAAACAGTGCCAGAAAACCCCCATAACGCTCCATGTATGGATGCACAGCTAGACAGCAGCAGCAGCAGAAAGAGCAGCTTGAAGTGCTCATCTTCTTGAAGAACAATCTGCCTTTGCTCTTGAAATTATGAGCAATACTAAATTATTAAAATGCTACTGCAATGTGTAGCCTACTTGTTTTAAAGTATTTTTTGTTTACTGTGTAGCTGCTGCTCTTTTGATTTGTATTTTTGTTATTTTCACTATTGTTAAATACTGTACTATTTAAAAATTTAAATGCCTTTTTTATTTTACAATAATGTGGCTGCACTTTCATTTTTAAAAAATAATTATTCCTATATTTATTTAAGTTGCTGTTGCACTACTGTTTTATACTGTTCTATATAAAAATAAATGGCTTCCATTTGCTGTATTCATTCATGTTTTACAAAGGGTTTAACCTGAGCCAGGCCTTACCAGAATGATAATCATATCACAGTCATGCAGGTGTAGTATGATCTTTCTTTCTTTCTTTTTTAACACACTGGTATCGGTACTCAGTATCAGCCGATACCCATAGCACGAGTATCGGAATCGGTATCGGGAGGGAAAAAATGGTATCGGAACAGCTCTAGTAGTAGGTATGCCTCCCTGTGGCATCTCTTATAGGCGTGGTTAGTTTGGCTTCCTCTCACTACAGAGAGTTATCTGTTGAGGCCTCCGCTCTCTAGAGCTTGACAGAGTGTCTATAAGTTATAATTCCTTAGGGATTTTTCAGGTCTCCTCTCATGCTAGAGTCGTCATACTCAGGCCTCCGGGCCTTAGAGCACCATGCAGGCAGCCTGGCCCTGTTGCAGGTAGAGGTAGATAAGGGGTCACTCTCTTAAATGGCAGAGAGTTTTTTTGGCCCTTCGCCTCTCGGGCTTCCAGTGTTAGCCTCCCTTATACGGCCAGGCCGCCCCAAATGCAGACTCCAGTACTCCCCTTTAGTCTAGGGTTGTTATGCTGAGTATGTCTCCAGCGGCCATATTTCTGAGCACATAAGGATGTCGTAGGCTTCCTCTTATTTTGAGAGATGTCATGCTGAGGCCTCCATCCTCCAGAGTTCCATGCAGATAGATCTGGTCTCTGCATAAGGAAGAGGCTTCTCTCTTTAATTCAGAGAGTTGTGTTTAGGCCCTTCGCTTCTTCAGCTCTGTGTTGTGCATCATTAGAACTAAGCTGGTTCTTAAAAGGTATAGTAGGCCTCCTCTCCCTTAAGAGAGTCATCCTGCTGAGGCCTCCACGCAAACAGCCTTCCAGGTAGAGCTTGAGAAGTGGTCCCTCTCTCTCTGAGGAGGGGTTTTCAGGCCCCTCGCTCCCTGAGCTCTAGTGGTAGTCGAGCTAGCTGTCCTAACTATATGCGTCAGGCCTCCTCTCCTTCGAGAGTAATCCTGCTGAGGCCTCCATACGTACAGCTTGGAAGGTAGAGCATGAAAGGGGTTCTTTGTCATATCATGAGTAGCTCTTAGACCCGTTGCTCCCTGAGCTCTGTGTTGATGTTTTGAAATTCACTATGAATTTTTTCTATGAGAAAAAGCTCTAGAGACCACATTGGTGTAAGTGGCGCAGGCCTCCTCTGCTCTTAGAGTCATCCTGCTGAGGCCTCCGCTTCCTATAGCACAGCGAAGGAGCTATCGTCTCTGGCTAGAGTAAAGAAAAACCCAAACAGGTTGTTGGCTTCAGCAATAAGCATGATATCCTCCCTGGTATGGGGGTTGACACTGGTTCCACTAAAGTAGCAGGCTAGGGCCCATAAGCTCTGGGCCGTTCTCCCCTAAAGGAACCCCTGCTCTAAAGTCGGGCTTGAAGCCCCGCTCTAAAGCCAATTGATTACAGACATGACAACTCTGTTATTTTGGTGGTTTGCTTCACGATGCGAGTACAGGACACTTTTATTTTATTGTCCCTTGTTGGCTGACATTTTTTAATTTGGCTAAAACAATATGGAGCTAGGCCTATATGTTTAGTCTTCCGCTTCTTGATTCTCATGCCATGCGTTTGGTTGTCATGACAATGACATTGATGTAGTTTAGAGCAGCACAAGTTTGCATTCATTTACACAGATCCAAAACAATATCAGAGTCGCCTTTGATACTAGGGGCTGAGGTGGGTCAGACCCGTCATATTTTAAGTTTGCTTTAATGCGGCATTGTGTTTTTACACAGAACTTTGAGCAGACACAGAGCCGCTTTAGAGCAGCTTTGTAAACTCAGCTGTGTAAAGATGCCTATAGAGAAAGTTAAAGGGAAAAGGTGAAAATAACATTAATATTATTTTCACAATCAGTCACAACACTATGAGCAGAATTAAACTCATATTAAAGGTGCTCTTAGCGAAGTCATGCGTTTTTTAGGCCAAAACATTTGTCACATACAGCAAACATCTCCTCACCATCCGCTAGCTACCTGTCCCTGGAACACACTGTAAAAAAACGCGGTCTCTGTAGACACCCCAGGCTCCACAAACGGCAACAAAAACAAACTGGGCTAACCTGCACCACGAAACATAAACTGTTCCAGCCAATAACCGACAAGAATGATTTGGGGTGGGGTTTGGGGGGTTAGTGTGTGGATGAGGAGGGGAGAGTGTCTAGCTAGCCTCCGTTTTGTTTGACAATACTTTAAACGTCAACAAGAAGTGACGTCACCCAACATCACTTAAAGCACCTTTAAATACACAGTTTAAAGAAAAGAGACCTACGGAAACTGTGGCTGAATTTAAGACTCATTATCTGATGATTTCAGACAAAATATTCACACACACGCGCACACGCACACACACAGTGTTACTGAACTCTAAGTCCATTTACTCAACGAGTAAAACAACCATTTTTAACTTTAAATTAAAATATGATGATGAAAATCGTTAAAAACTATTCTTGCCATAGTGTCTCCAATTCATAATGTGGATCATCCTCCAGATCCTTTAGCAGCTTCACTCCTGAGTCTCCTAGTTTATTCCCAAACAGATCCAGTTCTCTCAGGTGTGAGGGGTTTGATCTCAGAGCTGAAGCCAGAGCAGCACAACCTTCATCTGTGACACCACAATCACACAACCTGTAGAGAACAATGCCACACATTAAACCTATATCCAGAGATATAGCTATATCCTAACCCTAACCCTAACACTTAAAAAATAAATAATGTCAATATGAAAATATACAAATACTCATTAGTTCATGCTGTTAAAAAACATCAGTTAGGAATAGGGGATTGAATGTAGTTTGTACAGTATGAAATTCATTATTTCTATGGAAAGTCCTCATAAAACATGGAAACCTAACGTGTGTGTGTGTGTTTAATGTATTTGTAAACATTTTAAGGAATGTGTGTGTGTTTAATGTATTTGTAAAAATTTTAAGGAGTGTGTGTGTGTGTGTGTGTGTGTGTGTGTGTGTTAGGGCTGGAAGAAAAAGGAAGAAAAAAATCAATTCACCTAACTATCAAAAAAAAAAAAAAAAAGTTTAAAAGTTTTTTTTTAATTGATATTGATAAAAATTAAATTGCTTCATTTTTGTCCTTGCATATAGATGAGGTTGAAAGAAGTTAGCCACTCTTGTTCCAACAAAGGATGAAATGTGTTGTTAGTGTTGTAATCAGTGTTGGGAGAAACAGGTTACAAAAGTAATGCATTACAGTTTACTTTTCGCTGTAACGCATTAATGTAAGGCATTACTAATCAATTTTCAGTAATATT
The DNA here is from genome assembly GCF_964197995.2 of Scardinius erythrophthalmus. Taxonomy (NCBI): domain Eukaryota; kingdom Metazoa; phylum Chordata; class Actinopteri; order Cypriniformes; family Leuciscidae; genus Scardinius; species Scardinius erythrophthalmus. The sequence goes on from NC_138227.1 coordinate 2,923,261, forward strand.
TTACTCGGTACATGTTCACACAAAACACACTTTTAGCCCAAAATGTAATTGTTAAAAAAACAAAAAAACAGCAACACCGCGAGACATTAACGAATGAAAAATGCAAGTTATTACCTGTTCGTGGTCAGTCAATAGCCGTGTGTGGTGTCCAAGTTTGTAAATAAAGACTAAATGACAGCTTCTGATATATTTGTATGGCGATTTATTTCATTCATCTCCCTCTTGCTGGTGTACCTTTGTATTGTGTGACAGTCCAGTAAAGGCGTGTAAAGGCGTGTTTAGGACAGGTTTTACAGGAGTGCCGCGAGGCATGATTTCGGTCTCTGTGCTCACACTGGCCAGTGGAAAAGTGGCTAATGGGAGAATGTGGTAGAAGACTGTACATTCGCGAGATGGACGTATCCGCATTACTCTGTTCGGTGTTTTCTTTCTAAACAGTTAGGCTATGTTTAGGTGGTGTTTTTCATGATGTTTTCATCACGCAATCATGTTTTTGATGCGGTGGTGACGCGTTCATGTAAAATGTAAGGGTGGCGCTGCCAATAAAAGCACCTAAAAGCTGTCACAAAGAACCGGCAAAAGTTATGATTATGAATATATCAAATATAGCAAGGAGACATTTTAATTGTTTATTAATAAATAAGTGTTTTCTGTGTCAGTGTCAGCTGCAAAGATGAAGTTGACATAAGCAGAGAGCAGTCTGTTTTCTTTCGTTTTAAATTGTTCTGTTTAAAAGTAGATATGTCTGTGAGGCAAGTACCATATACGCTGAGTTTGGGTTTGTTTATGTCACGCGCCGGCGCCTCCTTGTCCTGATTATCTCTTGTCTACTATATTTATTAAATCTATTAAATCTTATTTATTAAATCCAGGCAATTGGTTGATGAAACATTGATTAAAATTAAGATACAATTAATACAAAATGAAATTCACTTCAAAGAAAGGCTTTGTGCTTTCTTTTTGAGGTCTCTGTGAAAGTTTTCAAAGTGGTCACATGCGAAACTGAGAACTAACACCTCCATAACATTGTTTTTTCCTCATAAATGCGAATACGAAAAATAAATTAAAATGAATATATTATGTTATATGGAGAGCCATCCCTTCTTCATCCGGTGGGTAGTATAACTTTTGGTTTGCTTAGTGTAATTCACAGAATTACTAAAAAATATTTTACTACCTAAAATTAAGATTTTTGTGTCACGCATGCATGCATGTCTATTTCCCTCATATTAAATATAAAACGCATGTGTAGACTGATATTTTTCTAATGTCTGAAATCCTTTATTAAGGAAGTAGGCTATGGATATATAAACAGACGTTTCAATATATTGGTATTAAATGCATTTTCTGAGAATTTATATTTCAAGTTTTTACTGCAAATGTCACATGGAATTTTAAAGAATTTATCCTCAACTAGTTTTGTGGTGTAGGTCTACGTATTTTATAATGTTAACTTAAAATAATACTAATAGTAATTTAAAGATGTGGTAGCATTAGATCTGGACGGGAAGGATAACTCTGGGAGTTGGAGTTGGAAGGGACGTGTCGCGATTCTGCCTTCTCACACCGCGACACAGGTTCGTGGATCTGAGTGTCGCGATTTTGGTTTCATATCGCATATCGTTAAAGGCCTAGTCATTTTAGAATGTTAAGTTCTACTTCTGTAGTTATTTTGGTGAAAGTAACTCAAAAGTAATGCAGGAGTAATGTAACGCATTACAATTCTGAGACAGTATTATTGTAAGGTAAAGAATTACTTTTAAATAACAGTAACAAGTAATGTATAATGTATTACAGTTTGGAAGTAACTTGCACAACACTGGTCATAATATCCATTTCAAGTGGACGAGTGGAAGCGACGTGAGACTGAATGCACTGAAAAGCCCTCGCGCTACTCATATGCTGAGAGAGATATAAGATAGTAGAGCTGCATGATTAAAAGATGTCATGGAACAGCTTCACAAAAGGTCTATTCAACATCATAATAGTATCATTATTTCTGTGATACAATATTTCAAATTACCATAGAAGTACTGGGATAAAAGTTTAAAGTTAAAATATAAACACTGATGTCTACGGTAGCAATCGAAATAGAGTAAATTAGCTTTTGATTGAAACTTTGCGCTTAAAATAACGCATTTATCGATTACATTGTTTTGCCACTAGGTGGCGACAAGTGATTTAAAAAATGTATTTGTTATTGAATTATTTATTCAAGAAAATGTAGTACTGTATGATGCTTCTGAAATAAAACTCAAAGATGTGATGAATCTTATACATCATGTACAGTCTGTATAACTGTAGGATTTAACTTTTCCCCATAGTCAAGTGTTAAAAACAAATCGCAATACATTGCAACATTGAATCGCAATATTGTAGAATCACAATTTTTAAAAAATACATACCGTTTCGGCACCCAAGTATCGTGATAGTATCGAAACGGGAGATAGGTGCAGCGTCCCAGCCCTAGTGTGTGTGTGTGTGTGTTTGTGTGTGTGTGTGTGTGTGTGTGTGTGTGTGAGAGTGTGTTTGAGTGTGTGAGAGAGAGAGAGAGAGAGAGAGAGAGTGTGTGTGTGTGTGTGTTTAAAGGGGTCATGACATGAGAAACCAAATTTACCTTGATATTTTGGTATGTAAGAGGTCTTTGTACCATTAAAACTTCCTGCAAGTTTCATAGCTTAAGACGTCCTCCCCATTATAAACGAAGCATTTATTTAATCAAGCTCTAATAACAGCTCGTTGGGGATCCATGGTAAGAAGTGATGTCACGGTACGAAGTGATGTACCAGTCGTTTGCATATGACCGCCTCCAGTGCAAGACAACTACGCCTCATTTTGCATCATCGCATCGTTGTCACGCCCACAGGTGTTCAGTCGACGTGCAGCGAGTGCGTCTGTTTACAAGAAGATTGCGATGAGGCAGATGTGCTGTTCCTGGCTGTGGACAAACAAATTGTTTGAAAACGCTGCCGAACGATCCAGACGTCAGGGAAAAATGGATGCAGTTTATTTTTTGCAGACGTCCTAGTCACGGCAGTGTTAATTTAAGCGTGTGTTCTGTACATTTCAAGGATGACTGTTTTGAGAACAAATTGCAGTATGATGCTGGCTTTGCCAGAAAACATTTGCTTAAAAATCAGGCCGTGCCGACTATTCTGGGCCCAACAACGACGCCGCAAACTGTAAGTAATGTATTTCGTCTTAAAACTACTTTTGGGCAATGAAGTTAGCCAATCATAACAGTGGGCGTTAACACTGAACTCTTAAAGGGGAAACACCCCCAAAACAGACTGTTTGAACCAGAGGATGAGAAACAGGGTGGGAAAAGGTCATAAATCACTAAAATTTAAGTTTTTTGTCCAAAAAACTATATTAATACTATTATTGCACCTAAGGGAACATAATAAAACAAAAACAAAAACCATGTCATGACCCCTTTAATGTATTTGTAAACATTTTATGTAACTCTTAATATTAATGTAATTAATGTCCAATAAAGGCTGTATTAAAGCACTTAATGGCATTTTCTGATTTTCCATGACCTAATCTAAAGTGAGAACTATTTATAGTTAATTCACAGTTAATAAAGCATTATCTAACTCTTTACATAAGAGCTAATTAAACAATAACACTTTAATTAATTGTCTGTCACAGAAGCCCTACGGATCGCAAAAGCTGCTTCCAAATCCTCAGTCCTCATCCTCCTGGATCTGTCTGCTGCCTCCGACACTGTGAATCATCAAATCCTTCTGTCCAGCCTCTCAGCACTGGGCATCACAGGAACTTCACTCCACTGGTTTGAGTCCTATCTCACAGGTAGGTTCTTCAGGGTCGCATGGAGAGGCGAGGTATCCAGAGCACATCAGCTGACCACAGGGGTTCCCCAGGGTTCAGTTCTTGGTCCCCTCCTCTTCTCCATCTACACCACATCACTGGGACACATCATACAAGCACACGGCTTCTCCTACCACTGCTATGCTGATGACACACAGCTCTTCCTCTCGTTTCAACCAGATGACCCCACAGTAGCTGCACGGATCTCAAGCTGCCTGGCAGACATCTCGACGTGGATGAAGGAACATCACCTGCAGCTCAACTTGGCAAAGACTGAGCTTCTCGTCCTCCCTGCCAATCCGTCTCTACAGCACAACTTCACTATCCAGCTAGAGTCATCATCAATCACCCCATCAAAGTCGGTGAGAAATCTTGGAGTAACGTTTGATGACCAGCTGACCTTCACAGATCACATTTCAAAGATAGCTCGATCATGCAGGTTTGCACTGCACAACATCAGGAAGATCAGGCCTTTCCTAACTGAGCATGCAACACAACTTCTCGTCCAGGCCCTGGTCATTTCTAGGCTTGACCACTGTAATGCTCTTCTGGCCGGACTTCCAGCATGTGCAACTAAACCCCTACAGATAATCCAAAATGCTGCAGCCCGTCTTGTCTTCAACGAGCCAAAGAGGGCCCACGTCACTCCTCTGTTCAGCTCACTGCACTGGCTACCTCTCACTGCTCGCATCAAGTTCAAGGCATTGACGCTTGCTTACAGATCTATCTCAGGCTCAGCTCCCTCCTACTTTCACTCACTCCTACGAGTCTACATCCCTACCAGAAGCCTATGATCGGCCAACAAGCGACGTCTCGTGGTTCCATCCCAGAAAGCCACAAAATCACTCTCCAGAACATTCTCATTCACAGTTCCATGCTGGTGGAACGCTCTCCCCACCCTCATCCGGAATGCAGAATCCCTGACAACCTTCAAAAAACATCTGAAAACCCATCTCTTCCGTGAGCACTTAACCTCATAAAAAAAAACAACAACAAAAAAAAAAAACTCCCCTTTCCCTCTAAACCTCACTTATCGGGCTTATGCTACTCTGAATAATGCCTGAACTTTGTATCTTGAGCACTTCTTGCGCTGCTTTTTGTTTTTTGCCTCTTCATGATGACTCGCTTAATCTAGTCCTACTTTGTAAGTCGCTTTGGATAAAAGCGTCTGCTAAATGACTAAATGTAAATGTAAATGTAATTACAGTAACAGTGAACGAAGAACTCACTATTTGTATATAGTCTCTTAATATATTAACTACAGCTTATATACTATTATATACTATTCACTTACTATAAACTAATAGTTTGGAAATAATTTATAAGTGCTTTGTTACTGTATACTTGTGATAAAGTGTTACTATTATTTCAAACTGGTGGCACAACTGGTGTAATTGTTCCTTTTGTATGTGATGGAGTGATTCTTTTTCAAAAATAACACAAAATAAACTAATCTTTACTTTATTTGACTGACAGCATTATTATTATTACTTTTTCAAGATTTCCATAGATATGGTGATATTTTTTTATTGAGTGTTATTTTGGCCATGATAATCATGTAGTGATAAATCTGATATGGTGACAGCCCTGGTTCAGGTGAAACACACACCACTTCATTCTTTTCAGCTACACACACACATTTTGAGGAAATGCTCACGCTTTTACAAGGGTCTGTTTGCACAAGCATTACAAGGCAAGTTGATTCACAGCAAACATTTGTGATTTTAAAAAGTTTATTTCTTTTGGGGGATAATAATATATGAAGATGTAAATGTTCCTCTTCAGGGAGACTCCTCACCACTGCCTTCTACTGCCGGCAGGATCTGACGGTTCAAGCAGGAATCTGTGCTGAACCACCGGATGGGTCTTACGCCAAAGATATATTGAATACACTATCTACATCAGGGGTATCAAACTCAGTTCCTGGAGGGCCACAGCCCTGCAGAGTTTAGCTTCAACCCTAAACAAACACACCTGATCAGCTAATCAAGTCCTTCAGGCATATTTGAAAACTGTAGCTGTGTGTGTGTTGAAGCAGGGCTGCAGTTTTCTGGCTGTGGCCCTCTAGGAACTGAGTTTGACACCTGTGCTCTACATATTAATCCTTATTCACTCCAAGTCTTTATGGTAGAGATGATCTTACCTCAGTATCTCCAGTTTACAGTGAGGATTCTCCAGTACAGCAGGAAACAGCTTCACTCCTGAGTCTCCTAGTTTATTCTCAGACAGACCCAGTTTTCTCAGGTGTGAGGGGTTTGATCTCAGAGCTGAAGCCAGAGCAGCACAACCTTCATCTGTGACACCACAATCCTCCAACCTGTAGAGAACAATGACACACATTAAGCCTATATCCAAAGATAAACATAACACTTAAAAAATAAAATAACATAATGCTGTCAATATGAAATATATAAAATACTCATGAGTTCACATTGTTAAAATACATCAGTTAGGATTAGGGGATAGATTATACAGTTTGTACAGTATACAAATCATTATTTCTATGGAAAGTCCCCACAAAATATGGAAACCCAACATGTGTGCATGTGTGTACATGGTCTAGGTGTATCGTCCCAGCCCTAGTGTGTGTGTGTGTGTGTGTGTGTGTGAGAGAGAGAGTGTGTGTGTCTGTGTGTGCGTGTGCATGTATGTATGTGTGTGTCTGTGTGTGCGTGTATGTATGTGCGCGTGCGTGTATGTGTGTGGACAAGCGGTCAGTCTGTGGAAACGACAAGAGCGTGCAAGTGTTTTTTTTTTAATATCAGTTCTCCTGTTGTTCAGTTTACTATTTGACTCAAGGTAAGGCTATTTACGATTCTCTGCTTATTTTTAATTTTTACCTTCACATAAATCTGTATTTTATTTATACGCGTTCCTACTTTAAATAACAGCCGCGTCTGAAAGAAATGCAGTTTGAATTTTATTACACTTAAGTACAGCGCTGTCCAACAGCTAGTTTCGATTCCTCCCATTTTCGGATTATTTGCTTTTGCTGTGCTAATTGCTGGACCGAGACAGCTGTCCTCACTCAGTGGTGAAAGCATTATATCTTTGTAGTTTGCACGCTGTCGCGGAAACGTCAGCGGAAGCGTTCAGCTCTCGTGTTCAGCCTCCTTGTGAAAGACCATCGACTCTACCTGTGCGACTCCACCGAGCAAGGACACAAGGAAGGCACTTAAGTATCTTCTTCTCCCTTTCCTTTCCCACTTTTATCTTATTTACCCTTACTCAACATGTGCTTTCAATACATTCCTGTTGTCTCTCGACAACGCTCTTTTATCACGCGCAGAAGGCAGCGCAATACTGCTAATCTGCGTCCCATTCTTTCATCCTCACACACACCTCTCTTTCTGTGGGTCTATGGAATTGTCAGTCAGGAGTCAATAAAGCTGACTTTATTCCAGCCTTTTCATCTCATTCTACTCTTAATATCTTGGGCTTGACTGAGAGCTGGATTCGTCCAGAAGACTCAGCAAACCCTGCTGCCCTCTCTAACAACTTCTCTTTCTCTCACACGCCTCACCAGTCTGGGAGGGGTAGGGGTACGGGGCTTCTCATTTCTAACAATTGGAAATACTCAACGCTCTCTTCTCTATGCAATAACAACTCATTTGAATATCATGCTATTACACTTACAACTCCCAATAAGATCCATATTGTAGTCATTTATCGCCCCCCAGGTCAGGTAGGGAGCTTTGTAGAGGAGCTGGATGTGCTGCTGTCCTCTTTTCCTGAGGACGTCACCCCACTTGTAGTCTTTGGTGATTTCAACATTCATCTGGAGAAGCCGACTTCAACTCTCTCAAAGCGTCTTTCGATCTCAAATGACTCATCACCACAGGTACTCACAAATCAGGCAACCAACTGGACCTGGTTTACACATGCAACTGCATCACAGACAACCTTTTGGTGAGACCTCTCAATATTTCAGATCATTTCCTCATTACTTTCAATCTACACCTTCCTACCCGTGCACCACCAACCACCCCACCAGTCACTTTCAGACGAAACCTGCGCTCACTTTCTCCCTCCCATCTTTCCTCTGCCGTGTCTTCTTCTCTTCCCTCACCCTCACAATTCTCATCTCTGGATGTGAATACCACAAAGGATACCTTATGCTCCATTCTAACTTCTCTAGACAATATCTGCCCCCTCTCCTCCAGGCCTGCAAGCGCTGCTCCCTCTAACCCCTGGTTATCCGAGGTTCTTCATGAACACTGGACCGAACTCAGGGCAGCAGAGAGGAAATGGAGCAAATCAAAAGACACATCTGATCTGAGTATGTATCAGTCTCTCCTCTCTTCCTTTTCTGTGGATGTTCATGCTGCAAAATCTTCATATTTCCACAACAACTCTTCAAGACATTCAACTCTCTCCTCTGTCCACCTCCACCACCACCCATCTCCTCTTTAACGGCTGATGATTTTGCTAACTTCTTCAACAAAACAACAACTATCAGCAGTCAGTTCTCAGCTCCACACACACAAGAACCCAGACCAACCTCTCCCACACCCAATAACCTTCTCTCCACTAACCGATGAAGAAGTATCTAAACTTATTCTCTCCAGTCATCCTACCACCTGCCCTCTAGACCCTATCCCCTCACACCTTCTACAAGCCATCTCACCCACACTTCTACAAGCACTCACACACATCATCAACTCATCCCTCCAGACTGGCATTTTCCCTACTGCATTCAAGCAGGCTCAGGTAACTCCACTGCTTAAAAAAACAACATTAAACACATCATTTGTAGAGAATTACAGACCTGTCTCTCTCCTACCATTCATTTGGGAAAACACTTGAATGAGCTGTTTTCAACCAAGCTGTTTTCCTTCTTGTCTCTGAACAACCAGCTGGATGTCAACCAGTCCGGCTTCAAGAAAGGGCATTCAACTGAGACTGCATTACTGTCGGTCACAGAAGCCCTACGGATCACAAAAGCTGCTTCCAAATCTTCAGTTCTCATTCTCCTGGATCTGTCTGCTGCCTTCAACACTGTGAATCATCAGACCCTTATTTCCACCCTCTCATCACTGGGCATCACAGGTACTCCTCTCCACTGGTTTGAGTCCTATCTCACAGGTAGGTCCTTCAGTTCTTGGACCCCTCCTCTTCTCCGTCTACACCACATCACTGGGACACATCATACAGGCACATGGTTTCTCTTACCATTGCTATGCTGATGACACACAGCTCTTCCTCTCATTTCAACCAGATGATCCCACAATAGCTCCACGGATCTCAAGATGTCTGGCAGACATCTCGGCATGGATGAAGGAACATCACCTGCAGCTCAACCTGGCAAAAACTGAGCTTCTCGTCCTCCCTGCCAATCCGTCTCTACAGCACGACTTCACTATCCAGCTAGATTCATCATCAATCACCCCATCAAGGTCGGTCAGAAATCTTGGAGCAATATTGGATGACCAGCTGACCTTCACAGACCACATTTCAAAGACAGCTCGATCATGCAGGTTTGCACTGCACAATATCAGGAAACACAACTTCTCGTCCAGGCCCTGTTCATTTCTAGGCTTGATTACTGCAATGCTCTTCTGGCTGGAGTTCCATCATGTGCAACTAAACCTCAACAAATGATTCAGCTGCAGCTCGTCTTGTCTTCAACAAGCCAAAAAGGGCCCATGTCACTCCTCTGTTCATCTCTCTGCACTGGCTACCACTCGTTGCTCGCATCAAGTTCAAGGCATTGACGCTTTCTTACAGATCTATCTCAGGCTCAGCTCTGTCCTACTTTCACTCACTCCAACGAGCCTACATCCCTACCAGAAGCCTACGATCGGTCAACGAGCGACGTCTCGTGGTTCACAGCCACAAAATCACTTTTCAGAACATTTTCATTCACGGTTCCATGCTGGTGGAACGCTCTCCCCAACCTTATTTATAACCCTTATTTATAAGGGTTTTGTTACCGTATATTTGGGATAAAGTGTTACCATTATTTCTGTAGTAGACATGAAAGAGGTAATGTTTTTGATTGTCACGTGATCATGGTGGGGGGTCACGGGATTTTGTAAGAATGTGAATATTAGTCACCTGTTCACTGATTGAGATAGGAGGAGGGGGTGAGCAGGGACGATGTATTCTTTGTTGACCACTAAACTTTGTACCATCAAGAAACATCGGTCTGTGCAATAAAAAGCTAGTAAAAGTTTATTCTTCAACAATGTTTTATTTTATGCGTCACAAGTGCATAAAGTCCTTGTCTTAGTCTCTCAGCGGTTTGATCATTGGATTGAGTAGCCGCTATATTATGTCAACAAAGAACATTCTCAGCGGACGCGCCAAACGGATTAAGCCCACTTGGCACCACAGAGTATAGGATTCTGATCAACTAAAAAGAAATAAATTCTACAGCCGCAGAAGTTGAAACACCAGTGAAACTTGATCAGCAAGGTTCCGAAGAGAAGCAAGCAAACAATCACCCATACGTAAGCCTGCTGGGCTTTGTTCTAATCAGCTGTGCAGTATTGGATTGCACGCAGATTGAATTGTGATCGTCTTAACAATTTAAATATCCTGGGTCAACGAACATCGCCCTTTGTCAGCAATTCACCTATAAAAATAATTTAGGACAATATTTGATATGAAGGGGACTCGGAAATACACACAAAAAACTCTACAAGCCACACCCGCACCGGTTGGAACTGCTCCGGTTAACGATGTCTCTGCTAACGAGGCCTCAACCGGCACTGCGAATGCTATTGCAGCACAGGCTGACAAAGCCTCGGCTAACACTTCTCCAGCTAGTGAAGCTCTGGCCTGCTCACAAGAGGAAGGCGTAATGGCGGAAGAAGAAACACCTCTCTCTGTGGGAATATTTCGAAGTGAACTACGTGCCTACCGCGGAAATTTAAAGAATGATATTAAAGCGGAAATCGAGATTATGCATCAAGATATACGCAAAGACATCTCATCGCTATGGGAGGAAGCTAAAGCGGAAATCAACACGCTCCGAAACGAACTTTCACAGAAAATAGAAACATTGCATAGGGCCCACACTGAAACAGCAGACACACAGAGAGAGATGGAAAGATCTCTCTGTGATGTTTCGGACAAAATAACCGCCATGGACAAAGCACACACAACCTTACAGAAGGACTACAATAAACTGCAGGAAAAATACATGGACCTGGAGAACAGAAGTCGCAGACAAAACCTACGCGTGGTGGGAATTAGCGAAGATATAGAGGCAGGGAACCCAAGCCGCTTCATAGCGGAGTTTTTTTCAGAAGTGCTTGGCGAAGAAAACTTTGAATCACCAATCCTAATAGATCGAGCTCATAGAACCCTGGCCCCTAAGCCCCGAGCAGGAGAGCGCCCGAGAGCGATGATAGCTCGCCTACATTACCACACCGACAGGGAGAAGATTCTGCAACTATCCAGGAGCAAAGGCAACCTATTTTACAAAGGATCACCTGTACATATTTTTCCGGATATGAGTCCAGAGGTCAGCAAGCTGCGAGCTTCTTTCAACCCGGTTAAGGTGAAACTACGCAACGCTGGAATACCCTACAGTCTGTACTACCCGGCAAAGTTGATCATAACGATGGACAACACCAAACATTCGTTCACTGACCCACGGGCAGCTGAAAACTTTATCAAAACCCAGGCCCCAACTGCACAGGTAGTAGCGGATTAAAGGCATTTGAGTATTCCTTTCAACATACAATTGTGATGCCACCAAGGAAAACATATTAAAAGACACTTCTCTTTTGCCTGTAACACATGGTTTAGAGTATATTGGAGTAAGGTTGATTTGACAGAGAGAAAAGGAGGGGGAAGAAAAATTATGTGTTGACGGGTGGAATAGCTGGAGGTGTGGGGGTGTGTGTAGATGCGTGGGTGTATGTAGGTATATGCATACGTATATTTATTTTATTGTATTTTATTTATTTTTTCTCCTACCCCTTTAAAGTTTTGTTTATTACAAGGTTGGTTAATTATTATTATTATTATTATTATTTATTATTTTTTTATTTTTTATTTATCTATTTTCTATGCGTATTGGACAACAATCTGATTTAAATTTCACGTTTAAGGAAGAGGGTAAGGAGTTAAATTTAATTACTATACTAGATTTGATTTGCGTTTACTAAGTTTAATAAGAGTGGGCCACAACTACAAGTGATCTGACCCAGGAGTATATAGTATACAACTTTAGGAGTTAAGTGGTAAGTCAAGTGTCCATGGACTTAGGGATTAGGAACTTAGGGGTCTTTATGCAGATCTTTTTTGTTCTTTGTTTTTACCCTAGCACGTTTAGTTTAGGGATGTTGAAAAAGTTCATATGTTCAGACTTTGTTCTACTTCAGAGGATATCACACAAGATAGTTTTCACTGCCATGCATTAATTAAATATGACCAATGTTAACACCATGTTGGCTAAAACAATTCCGCACAACTTGGTCAAATTTGTGACTTGGAATTGCAAAGGGCTTAATGGAACCATAAAACGGTGTAATATTTTAGCACATTTGAAAAAACTAGACATGGATATTTGCTTTCTACAAGAAACGCACTTGAAAAATCAAGATCACAACAGATTACGCAATAAATGGATTGGACAGATATTTCACTCTAATTTCGGTGCAAAGAGTAGGGGTACAGCAATATTAATTAAAAAAACAGTACCGTTTATTGCTTCAAAGATAATACCGGACTCTCAAGGCAGATTCATCATTGTCACTGGTAAACTTTATGATAATTTGATCACATTAGTAAATGTATATGCGCCCAACGTTGATGACGAACAATTTATAAACTCATTGTTATCAAAAATACCTGACATGGACTCTCATCAACTGATAATTGGGGGAAATTTTATTGTGCATTGTGTTCAAATTTAGTGCTTGATTCTGACCTGGATAGAAACACTAATGTTGTCAGATCATAGTCCTCTAACTCTGCATTTAACTTTCGGATATAATCAAACATCTAGGATTTGGAGGTTTGATAACAGCATAATATCAAGCAAAGAAGGAATAGAAAAAATAAAAATAAAAAATCACATAAATTTGTATTTATCATTTAATGATTCTCCAGACGTCACAAAATCCACCCTCTGGGAAGCGCTAAAGGCATTCATTAGAGGCCAAGTAATTTCATGGAAAAGCCTGAAAAAAAAAGCAACAAAGGGAAAGAGAAACTCAACTAAAAAAAGAAATAACAGAAACGGATAGACAACATTCATCTAGTCCCTCAGTAATTCTACATAAGAAAAAGCTGGCTCTGCAGACAGAACTGGAATTAGTATACATTACAAGAACAGTTAAAATGTTGACCAAAGCAAGGCATAGATATTATGAACAAGGGGAAAGAATGGGCAAGATTTTGGCTCAACAAATTAAAAAACAAACTGCATCAAGGATGATTACGGAAATCTGCATGGATTCAGGCCAAGTTACAAGAGACCTACAGGAGATAAATGATACATTTAAATGTTTTTATAAAAAACTATACACTTCAGAATCCAAGAAGAACCCAACACTCATAGATATGTTTTTTGATAAAATGTCTATTCCAACAATTAGTTTAGAAAATCTAGAACAACTGGAAAAACCCATAACAAAACAAGAAATTGAACAAGTTATAAACAGTATGCAAAATTTTAAAGCGCCTGGTCCAGACGGCTACACTTCAGAATTTTACAAAGAGCAGATCTCGATATTGCTGTTAGATGTATTCAATGAAGCCTTACATAGGGGCTCTCTACCGCCAACATTTTACCATGCAAGCATTTCTCTTATTCACAAAAAAGACAAGGACCCCTTAGACCCCGCGTCTTATAGACCGGTGAGCTTACTCAACGTGGACAATAAAAATTGTAGCTACACGACTGGAAACAATCTTGCCGACAATAATTTCACAGGACCAAACTGGGTTTATCAAAAACAGACAGTTGTTTTTTAATATTAGAAGATTACTAAATATAATTCACACTCAGGATAAAAAAAATCTACATCCTGAAATTTTACTCTCCTTGGATGCGGAAAAAGCTTTTGACAGGGTCGAATGGGATTATCTCTTTTCGACCCTGTAAAAATTCGGATTTGGCCCAAAAATTATATCTTTGGTAAAATTATTATATGCCCAACCCAATGCTTCAGTGCGGACTAACAATGTGCATTTAAGTTATTTCCCTCTCAGCCGCTTGACTAGACAGGGCTGCCCTCTCTCGCCATTACTTTTTGCAATAGCCATTGAACCCCTGGCTCTTTTATTACGGGCAAAGGAGGAGTTCATTGGGATTAAAAGGGGAAAAACGGAACAGAAAGTTTCTTTTTACGCGGACGATCTATATTTCAAACCCTGTTAAATCTGTTCCTGTGATAATGGAAATTTTGAAGGAATTTGGAGCAATATCAGGTTACAAATTGAACTTATCAAAAAGTACCTTATTTCCAATTAATTCTAAAGCCCGTATGAATACTAATGTGTTTAATATCTTTCCCTTTTCAATCTCAACTGAATTTAAATATCTCGGGATAAATATTACGCAGGAATATAACGGCCTCTTTAACCCTCTGGGGACCAAAAACGCGCCCATGCGTTTTGCTCGTTTTTTTTTTTTTAGCAATGTAAATTAAGTTCATAATGCTCTGTTAATTTTGAACTTTCATTTTCGTGTTATACATCAATTGATCCTGTTCAGTTTCTATTTTTTTCTGTGTACTCACAATAAAAATAAAGTGTTTTGCTTTTTGCCAAATAAAGAAAAATTAACATGATGCGAGTTCTGCACTCTCTCTGTCCGTGAACTCCAATTTGAAACGCGGAAATGTGGAAACATGGAAAATGTGTTAAGCCATCTATGCAAAACAGGTAAACGCCCCCAAGCAAATGCATTAAACGCTTCAAGTTTCATCATTCAGTCACCTGCGCGTTGGGAAGATGGCACGATACACCGGTGCAGAAGCCCTTCAGCTCGTCCTGGATACTAGCGACGAAGAGTCTGATGACGACCGTTTGTATTTTGAAGAGTGACTTGATCCAGCCGTGGATAGAATTTCGGATGAGTAAGTATTTAGTCTTACTTGCAGTAGTTGACAAGCTATTCAATATAAACATGAAGCTTACATATTATACTGGGTGGACTATTTTCCACTTGCCATTCAGAGTATTGACATTTGATATCTTCTTATAGCCTATTCAACACGATCTAATGAAAGTGCATATCTATACCATGAATTTAATATCTCGTACCATTTCAAATTTTTTTTAGTGCATATGCTACGCACTGTAAACCCCTTGGTTAGGAAATTTGTATTTGTATGTGTAAATGATATGTTTAGATCATTATGTATGAAAGCTAGAATTTAGAAATTATTTTAGAAAATAGGCCTAGGTGTTTAGATTATATTTTGACTAGTTTAAATGCTGCCTCATCATTAACGATGCATGCTCGCAAATATCAGTTGTAAATGTGTGTAAATGTGCTGAAATGTATAAATATACCCAGTTAATGAAGTGCGCAAATGTTTGTGGTGTGCCTCTCCGGTAATGGCCCATTGACACGCATATAGGCTTATTGCACGCGTCTAAAATTATGTACATCAGTTATTCATTATAGACTAATGCTGCTATAGTTATATTTATGTAATAATATTCTTCAACTTTTTTAAAAGGAATGTAGCTTCATCACTACCTCCGCTCCGCCACACACTCCACAGACTCTTGTTTATAGCCGACTGATTATTTTTTTATTTTGCTCACATTTAATTTGCTTAGAGCAACATTTAGAATTACAATAAAACAGATTGAAAAACAAAACCTTTGAATGTCCTCTCATTCTTTCTTCAGGCTGCCTCACTTGATGGGGGGGGGGGGGGTCTATGTCACACCCCTGGTCTGAATCTCATTAATATTGATAGGTCATTACCACTCCCATGCATAAACCTCTTCTGACAAAAAAAAAAAACTGTCTTACAATGTTTAAATCAATGTATTGTTTTATGTGAACGATTAGGCAGGATGATTTTCACATCATTTTGAAGCCAGAACTCGAAGCGACAACATCCATTAGTCAAAAGTATTGTGGACACATATTTAGTATGTGTTTTGTGGTCTTATTTCAGCAACTTTCATTTTTTTTTTCAATAACCACGCATAAACATTATTCTCTTAAAAATACAAACATGTTCATACATGTTACTTACATATTATGGTAGCTCCGTTTGTGCTATATAGAGTGAATTTACACCTTTGCCATTAACATGTTTATAAATAACTGAAAAAAGCACAAATGCCAGGGCATGTCAAAACATCCCAAGGGCCCCAAAAACACCTTGGTCCCCAGAGGGTTAAGCACAACTTTTTGAAATTATATGATCAAACGAAAAAGGATATAGATACATGGAAGAATCTACCACTTTCATTAGCAGGTCAAATAAATATTATTAGAATGAATGTTCTGCCTAAGTTTCTGTTCTTGTTCCAATGTATTCGTATTTGGATAGCCAAGGCATTTTTTAATAAACTAGATTCCCTCTTGTCATATTTTATATGGAATGGAAAAACTCCAAGAATCAAGAAAATGTTCTTGCAAAGACCAACTTGTTGGGGAGGAATGGGATTACCCTGTTTCCGACGTTATTACTGGTCATGTAATATCCGCTCAATGTCGTTTTGGTTGTCCACTCAGGGGGCTGATTGGAGTAGGATGGAGAATGAAAGCTGTTATCCCTCCTTGTTAAAAGCATTACTTTATTCAGCTTTGCCTATTTCAAAACAAAAACTTGTGAACCCAGTAGTTTCTCATTCAGTTAAAATCTGGTCCCAGATTAGGATGCATTATGGATGGAGGGGCATGTCAGCTTTAAGTCCATTGATAAATAATCACACATTTCCTCCATCAGTCTTAAATATAACATTTCTTCACTGGGAACATAAAGGTATTCGATGTACAAAAGATTTATTTATTGAAAATATATTTCCCACATTCAAACAATTACAGAGCAAATACAGATTGGAAAGTAAAGATTTCTTCAAATACCCACAGATCCGAAGTTTTGTTAAGGGCTTATTTCCGTCTTTCCCTAATCAGCCCCCAAACTCCGCAATGGAAACAGTGTTTTTGTCTAATCCATTTCAAAGAGGGCTAATTGCTAAAATCCACAATGTGCTATCACAGGAAGAAACAACACCTACATTGGACCATTTGAAAAGAGCCTGGCAGGATGACCTAGGGGTGTCTATTACAGACAATCAATGGTCAAAAGCCCAAAGAAATGTTCATTCTAACTCTGTATGTATTAGACATGGTCTTTTGCAGTTCAAGGTGCTCATTAATCCTTCTTGTGATAGATGTTTACAAGGGCCAGCCTCTCTTGCACATATGTTTTGGAATTGTCCTCACATTACGACCTATTGGAACACTTTTTCCAAGATTTGGAAAAAACAGCTTAAGCCAGTCTGGGCTCTTTTTGGTGTGAAACCAGTCAATGTACAACTCTCGAACACTCAAAACAGCATGGTTTGTTTTGTGACCTTGTTAGCGCGGAGATTGATTCTCTTGTGTATTTAAAGAGTGTTCATTTACCTGAGATTGAGGCAGGGATTGAACTGCTGATAGGGACAAATGTTCCTAAAGCATTGGAACCATTGGAGGTAATCCGCAGCGTAAATGATGGACCCTATGCAATCAGGACAATGTTGGGATGGACTGTGAATGGCCCACTCTCTGGAGACAGTGAGAACAAAATGGATGGTGCTCCGCCAGAAGTCACTGTCAACAGAATTTCAGTTGTGAATTTGGAAGACATATGGCAACAGCAGTTTAAAATGGACTTCCCAGAATGTAGCCAAGATGAACAAACTGGCTATTCAAAAGAAGATAAAAAATTCATGGAAATGGTGATCCATTCTGCCAAACTTGTTGATGGGCATTATGAGATTGGTTTACGTTTAACCCCCCAACTGGATCACATTATGGAGAGTCTTGGAAGAGGTTAATTAGATCTGTGCGGAAAGTTCTGAATTCTACCTTAAAGGTGCAGAATCTAGATGAAGAAGTTCTACACACTGTTCTTTGCGAAGTGCAATTTCGTCCAATTACCTTAGCATCCACAGACTCCAGTGACTTGGAAGCATTAACACCAAACCACCTGTTGCTTTTAAGGACTTCACCATCTTTACCACCAGGAGAATTAAAAAAGGATGATGTTTATGCTCGTAGACTGTGGAAACAAGTCCAGTACATGTCAGATTTGTTCTGGAAGAGATGAACGTCAGCTTCAAGAACGTCAGAAATGGTCCAGAATCAAACGCAACTTTAAATCAGGAGACATAGTGCTTATAG
Source organism: Scardinius erythrophthalmus (assembly GCF_964197995.2). Taxonomy (NCBI): domain Eukaryota; kingdom Metazoa; phylum Chordata; class Actinopteri; order Cypriniformes; family Leuciscidae; genus Scardinius; species Scardinius erythrophthalmus. The sequence continues at coordinate 2,941,415 of NC_138227.1, forward strand.
TGGATAAAACAGCACCTCGAAACTCTTGGCTTATGGGAGGCATTATTCAAACTTTTCCAGACAGAAGAGGATTTGTGCGTCATGTGCAAATTAAGACTAAAAGCAGCTGTCTGGACATACCGATAACCAAGGTCTGACTTCTACAAGAAGCAGAAGATGGATAACTTCACTTGTTACCTGACTTTTTTTTTTTTTTGACATTGACATTGGCCTATGAGCTTGACAAAGATAAACTGGAAAGAATACTTTGAGTATGAGTATGAACACTTTTTTTGGCTTGACTTTTTTCCAAGATTTTTCCAAAAACATTTTTTGAAGAAGAAATGGACATTTATATGATGTTGTTAATGCATTGTTAAAATTGAAAATTTCATGTCTCTAATAAAAGTGTAATCATTATTTGATAATAATTAGGGGCTGGAATGTAGTAGACATGAAAGAGGTAATGTTTTTGATTGTCACGTGATCATGGTGGGGGGGTCACGGGATTTTGTAGGAATGTGAATATTAGTCACCTGTTCACTGATTGAGATAGGAGGAGGGGGTGAGCAGGGACGATGTATTCTTTGTTGACCACTAAACTTTGTACCATCAAGAAACATCGGTCTGTGCAATAAAAAGCTAGTAAAAGTTTATTCTTCAACTATGTTTTTATTTTATGCATCACAAGTGCATAAAGTCCCTGTCTTAGTCTCTCAGTGGTTTGATCATTGGATTGAGTAGCCGCTATAATTTCAAACTGGTCGTCATTAAGTGGAATTATTCCTTTTTTATGCAAAAGTGTGATTCTTTTTTTTTTTAAATAACACAAAATAAATAGAGTAAAGATGAAGTTGACCGATAGCATTATAATAATGTTTTTTCAAGATTTACATAGATATGGCGATATATTGTTATAGTGAGTTATTCTGGCCATGCTAATCGTGTAGTGATAAATCTGATATGGTGAGAGTCCTGGTTCAGGTGAAACACACCACTTCCCTCTTTTCAGCAGCACACACACATTTTGAGGAAATGCTCACGCTTTTGCAAGGGTCTGTTTGCACAAGCATTACAAGGCAAGTTGATTTACATCAAACATTTGTGATTTAAAAAACCTCTTCACTGTATCCTGCATCTGTTGTCTGGTTTGTAGTTTGTCCGTTTTTTTTTTTAGCTGTTAGTTTTACTTTCTTTTGGGGGATAATAATATATTAAGATGTAAATGTTCCTCTTCAGGGAGACTCCTCACCGCTGCCTTCTACCACCGGCAGGATCTGACGGTTCAAGCAGGAATTTGTCACTGAACCACTGGATGGGGCTTACGCCAAAGATATATTGTATACACTATCTACATATTAATCCTTATTCACTCCGAGTCTTTATGGTAGAGATGATCTTACCCCAGTATCTCCAGTTTACAGTGAGGATTCTCCAGTACAGCAGAGATCAGCTTCACTCCTGAGTCTCCTAGTTTATTCTCAGACAGATACAGTTTTCTCAGGTGTGAGGGGTTTGATCTCAGAGCTGAAGCCAGAGCAGCACAACCTTCATCTGTGACACCACAATTCCTCAACCTGTAGAGAACAATGACACACTCTTCATTCTCTCAGATCAGACACACAGATCGAATCAACAGACTTCTTCATTTAAAAAAAGCACAGATCACCATGTTTGATGTAAGAGAGATTCACCATGATATTTGTGTGTGTTTGTTTGAGAGGGAAAGTTTATATAAAAACGTATATAAATTATTTATATCACATTAAATAATGTGTAAAGATGATCACAGAAAATTATGGATGTGATGGTCATTAAGGATGAATTCATCTTTTTCTTAATGTACTAAAGTCCTGACTGTGCTGAAATTGTGTTTAAAGTATAGAGTGTTAATGTTGATCGTATCAGGTTACTGAGGAGCAGTTCATGTGTTCAATCATTTACAGATCAATCATTAAATATCACTTCAACTCAAGAATGAGAGATTGAACAGAAAAATATTATTTATTGCTCTTCATTAACACAGATGTAATATTAAAATTAATGAATGATAATTATGTCGACTCCCAATTGTTTTTATAAATGTAATTAGAACTGTCACGATTCCACTTGATAAAATTAAAGTACTCAATTTAAAAAAAAAAATCTTTGACTGCAATTTACCCGTGAATATATAGTAAAGTGTAATTTTTTATTCATCAAAGAATCCTGAAAAGAAATTGTACACGACTGTTTTCAACATTGCTAATAATAATAATGAATATTTTTTGAGCATAAAAAATCATTAGAATTATTTATGAAGGATTATGTGACACTGAAGACTGGAGTAATGATGCAGAAATTCAGCTTTGATCACAGGAATAAATTACATTTTAAAATTTATTAAAATAGAAAACAGTTATTTTAAATTATCATAATATTTAATAACATTGCTTTTTTTGTATTTTTAATCAAATAAATGCAGCCTTGGTGAGCAGAAGAGACTTCTTTTAAAAACATAAATCTTACTGATCCAAATTTTTTGAACAGCAGTGTGTGTGTTATGATTTGGTTGCGGACAGCACTGAGCACAACGACTGACGAACCTAATGCAGTTTATTGAGAGCACAATCCAAAGTCATAGTACATTAAAACAGGCAGAAGGTCAGAGCTCAGAAAATCAGTCCAAACAAACAAACAAATCCAGAGGGCAAGACAAGAACGAGAAAACCAGGGGTTATTCCAGAAAGCAGGTTGTGTGACATACCCGGGTATGTTTAAGGGTGAGTAAGTGGATAACCTCAACTTTCGGTTCCAAAAACAGAGGTAACTTGGTATGTCAGTAGCCATAGCAGCTCCAGAGCAGGTTCTGTTCCAGGGTCAGTTTACTCCAGAGGTGTTCAGCGCATGCGTGCCCTATTGATGAGGCTCCAGTGGGCCTGAGAGTTATATCTACACTGAACAAAATTATGAACGCAACACTTTTGTTTTTGCCCCCATTTTTCATGAGCTGAACTCAATGATCTAAGACTTTTTCTATGTACACAAAGTGTGTGACTATCAGTACTTCAGTATCACCTTAATGAGGAGCAGCTCATGTGTTCAATCATTTACAGATCAAACACATGAACTCACAGCAGCAGGAGAAATAGAGAAAACGCTTCAAACAGAAAAATATTAATTCTCTTACATCATATGAACAGACGTGAAATTAATTTGATGAATTTGATCATTAACTTTGCTTGTAATTAATGTAATAGTTATTTTCCTGCTATTACATTTCCTACAAAATTCCATTTTGATTATACTTTATGAATTCACAGTGACAGTTTCATGTGACAGTCACGTATGATCTTACCCCAGTATCTCCAGTTTACAGTGAGGATTCTCCAGTACAGAAGAGAACAGCTTCACTGAGTCTCCTAGATTATTATATGACAGATTCAGTTTTCTCAGGTGTGAGGGGTTTGATCTCAGAGCTGAAGCCAGAGCAGCACAACCTTCATCTGTGACACCACAATCAACCAACCTGTAGAGAACAATGACACACTCTTCATTCTCTCAGATCAAAACAGAAATCTTTGTTTTTCTTAATTGTGTTTATAATTTGTGCAATATCTCTCTTTTTTTTTTAATTAATTCAATATATTAGTAAGTTTAACTGTTATTATAAGAGATTATGTCTCTGTCTGAGGGAGAAAGATTATATAAAACTGATTAAATGAAACACATTGAATACATCTGTTTTTTCCGAAAATATAAATGTATTAACATTTAAATTAAATTAAATGTTTATATACATACATTATAAAAGCATACATTTAAAAATAAATTTCTCACACAAATATCATAAAAAATGGTTAAGTAGATCACAAATCAGGTCAGATAGGTGGAGGGTTCAAAAGCTGAAGTATGACACTCATATTTTTTGCTAAACCATTAATTTATAATGTTTAAGTAAGAAATGTTATAATTTTTTAACAGTGATGCTCGTTCTCAGTATTACTTACTCAGCTGATCTAGTTGCTGTAACCACAGGCATCAGCTTCTGAAGAACTTCATTTGCTGAGTTTTGTGTGACACTAATTGAAAATAAAAAACAAGTTAAATATTAATGCTAACAATAATAATAATTCATATCATAGGTAAATATATTATACCTTCCTAAAAACCCTCAAATATTTTTTTTTATTATTAAACACTGCTTTATAAAGGACATGTTAAAAAAATGCTTTAGTATCTATAACAGTAGAAGCCTCGTATTCAGCCAACACAGATTCATTTTTCTTTTTCTTGCCAAAGTTGCTGTGGCAGGTCTATTAGTCTGCATTTACACTACAACACTATACACTTACACAACCATTTTTGTCCTGTCCATTGCTATGGTTAGAAGGGGGTAAGAAAAAAGTATTTTTGTACCTGCATCAGCAAATTATTTGCAGAAATTTTAAGCACAAGAGTTTGTTTGCTTGTTGCTTTTCTATTTTCAATCATTGTCCATCATTTTGCGAGCAACTGGTAATACAGAAAAATGATGATGAGACATTAATCTAATTTATTTTCTTAATACTTCCCTTGTGGCCCATAGTGAAAAAAAATTGTGTTTTCATGAATCAAGAAGTATTTTGTGTTAAACAAGTTGTTTTTCAAATGAGAAGTAAGCTAATCTAATCTTTTATCCTCACAGCGTGCAGGTTATGCGATGATGCGCTATGAAATTACTGCGGGGCAAATTAACTGTAACATTAATGTAATGATAAAATTAGCCTAATAATATTAACAACAATAATTTAATATGTCCTGCGTGCCTGTCCGCTACGCTAAGAACTAAATGGCCACCAGGCCTTCAGAGGCGCTTGATGACGTGGCAGTCGAGATATGCAGCCTTACTAGGACACAGCCACGGTTTGAGAAACACCTGTACATGTACAATATCCCAGAAATCAATTTTTTCCATGATTTAAACACCTCTGATCTCTTAGTTTATCTTGATTGCACTCAGTGTTACTTACTGATCATTTCTGGCTCCAATAAATCTGCTCAGGTCAAACTCCTGCATAGTCTCCTCTGAGGACAACAACACAAAAACTAAAGCTGACCACTGAGACGAGGAGAGTTTCACATCACGTAATCCTCCACGGCTCATATGAGGTTCAGCTTCGTTCACTAGAGAAAGATCACCCAGTTCATTCAGACAGTGAAACAGATTGATGTATTTATCTGGAGAGGGATTCTCACTGATCTTTCCTTTAATATAGTCAGCTGTTCTCTCATTGTTGTGAGAGCTGTTTGCTGTCTGTGTCTTTAGTTCTTGTAAGAGACTCTGATTAGACTCCACTGACAGACCCAGAAGGAAACGAAGGAAAAGGTCCAGATGCCCATTTTTACTGTCTAAAGCCTCATCCACAGCTCTCTGATGGAGATCAGATAGGGAAACTTTGTCTCCATTAGTTGGTTTGGTAATCTGGTCAAACACATTGATGTTATTGTTGATAAAGGAGAGATGCACATATAGAGCTGCTAAATGTTCCTGAATGCTCAGATGAACAAAGCAGAAGACTTTCCCCTGATACAAGCCCAACTCCTCTCTGAAGATCTGAGTGCACAATCCTGAGTAAACTGATGCTTCTGTCTCACCAATGCCACACTCGCTCAGGTCTTCCTCATAGAAGATCAGGTTGCCTTTCACAAGCTGCCGATAAGCCAGTTTCCCCAGTTTAACAATCATGTCTTCATCTTTCACTTTCTTCTCATAGTCCTTCTCATGTTTGATGTTGGTCTGAATGAGGAGGAAGTGTGTGTACATTTGAGTGAGAGTCTTGGGAATCTCTCCACTCTCTGCTTCACTCAACATCTTCTCTAGAACAGTGGCTGAGATCCAGCAGAACACTGGGATGTGGCACATAATAAAGAGGCTCCTTGATGACTTCAGGTGTGAGATGATCCTGTCGGCCAGACTCTGATCACTGATTCTCTTCCTGAAGTATTCCTCCTTCTGTGTGTCACTGAAGCCTCGTACCTCTGTCACTCGATGGACACACTCAGAGGGGACGAGATCCGCTGCTGCTGGTCTGGAGGTGATCCAGATGAGAGCAGAGGGAAGCAGATTCCCCACAATGAGGTTCGTCAGCAGCTGGTCCACTGAGGCTGATTCAGTCACATCACACAACCTCACATCGCTCTGAAAATCCAGACACAGACGACACTCATCCAGACCATCAAAGATGAACAACACTTTATACTCATCACTGGATATGTCCATTTCTTTTGTTTCAGGGAAAAAGACATAAAGAAGATCTAAAAGACTGAGTGTTTTGTCCTTCATCCAGTTGAGCTCTCTGAAAGCAAGTGGAAATATGAGCTGGACGTCCTGATTCTCTTTCCCTTCAGCCCAGTCCAGGATGAACTTCTGCACAGAGACTGTTTTTCCAATGCCAGCGACTCCCTTTGTCAGCACAGTTCTTATGGGTTTGTCTTGTCCAGGTAAAGGTCTAAAGATGTCACTGCATTTGATCTGTGTCTCCTCTTTTTCTGCTCTCCTGGACTGTGTCTCAATCTGTCTCACCTCATGCTCATTATTGATCTCTCCACTTTCACTCTCTGTGATGTAGAGCTCTGTGTAGATCTCGTTCAGGAGTGTTGGGTTTCCCTGCTTTGATATTCCCTCACACAAACACTCAAACTTCTTTCTCAGATTTGATCTCAATGTGTTGAGGACTTCAGCAGGTTTAGAGTCATGGCTGTAAGATTAAAATACCACATTATTACACAAGTCAAAGAATTAAATAACCATAAATTACAAAATAGATTATTTGTTTGCTGTATTATTGGACACAGAACATCATTGGATTTCTGAAATGTTTTAATTATTAATCATGTGTTTGAGTGATGTGAATTGCAGCACCTACAATTAATCAACAACAAAAGTCCTGCATTTTACCTGAGACCAGGACACATGCTTTTATTAAAGTCTTGTGGTTGAATCACAGGCTTGAACACAGTTTTGTTTTTAACTGGTCTGGATAGAAGATTTGACCTTAAATCAGAATGAAGAGGGTAAATAATCAGACACACTGATATTGATGTAATTGTGTCATTAACTGAGTAACAGACCAACAGCTTTTACAGTGTGTATTATATTAACAATAATACATAGAGCTTTACACAAGAGCACAATGATAATCATTAATTGACTGAAACTTGCAGGATTTGATCTTATAATTGTTTAGCTCAAATCAGATCAGATCATTAAACTGCAGTATATTAATAATAATGTCATAAAAAATTAAAATACTATAAGCATAACATAGAAGTGATATACCTGAGATCAGAATGTGTCTTTCCACTCTTAAACGTTATTGGATCATCCATAGACCAGTTACTCTTCATAGACACACAGCTGGACTCTGGGTTTGATCTCTTCTGCTGGACTGAACTGATTTTAAAACTAAGTAAAATAAAAAGCATACAGACTTATAAATGTTGTGCACTTTTACTGGAATCTTCTGTCTTAAGAAAGACCAGGGAGTGTTGTTACACTTCTGAATTAACGTCTGTAACTCAGTGGTGTTTTGCAAATGTTTTATTTTGGTGTGAAACATCACTGTGTAGCTTTCAACAAACCAAACAAACTTAAAAATATTTTGTCAATAAAATACAATTATTATAGCCTGACGTCGTCATACTCAGGTTCTAGTCAGAATGTGAGTCTGATCTGCTCCATTGGGCTGTGATTATGAGGCGTGTTTCAACCGAACCAGGAAAGAAAATGCCTCTGCACTCAATTGGATAGACCTACAACCAATCAGAGCAATGGAGTGAGTGATGTATGTTCTTCATTCATCTTTCCGATCGACAAATGCCTTGATCGCGGTTCTCTGTTCCTCTTTTAAAATGAATGCGCTGTCGATATCTTCTATAACAGACGCGATGGCAGAATCTACACATGATGTTTCATAAACAAAGTTCGGGAGGAGCACGTTCAAATAATCAGTCCAATCAACTTGTCATCAAACAATTACCATGTATACCCTATCAGCATGAGAGGAAGCATATATTTATTAACTCTGTCACTCACCTAACATTCCTTGACAGTTTTCAGCATCCCCCCACTCACTCTTGGCTTGTTCTTCCACAGCCAGGAATACGGGGGAGTACTTTGGGTTCGGGCCGAATACAGAGCCCGGAGCCTCACCTCGGACAGCACGCCAAATATGCATTTATTCTATCTGACTTATTTGTAAGTGTGAACTCGTGAAATTTCAATTCTCCAGTGGCAGTCATCTTTGTTGTAAACGAATTCAACCCAAACGCTCTTTGGTTACGTGGATGATTACGTTACTGTTGATCGTCTGTCCATCATCGTATATAAAGCCCGCCCTGACAATTTGATTGGTCCGAACAGCTCTGGTTCGAGCATAATTGCTCCACAACGGATCAAGTCAACTAAATCAACTTCCCGACCTAAAAATACTGTGGGCGGGGCCAAGTTAGGCTGGCATCCAGGCTACAATTATTACCTTTTTCATGTAAAATAATGGCATTTTTTAATAATAAAAAAAATAAACACAATTTTGAGTCTGACAATGTACACACTGCAAAACACAGTTTACAGCATAGTTCCACACATAATAATAATTAAGTCTTTATTCACCTTTTTCTTGTGGTTTCTCAATATATTTCATAAAAGTTGTTAATGTGATTTATATTGCTAACATCATAAAATATCATAGTTCTAATTGGGGCTCATTGTAACGCAGTGTTACAACACCTATGCAACTGGGATTTACACCCGGATAGTGTCTTCTGCTGGTTAGATCTGCCAAATAACAGATTGGAGATAAATTTGCCTTCTAATATATATATACACAGTGGTTAAAGTGGGATTTGGCAGGTGGGGGAACCCTCAAATTTTGTGTAGGTGCAACAGGGGAAAATGACTTAACGTGGGACTACATATTGAGTATCGTGGTATAGCAATACTTTTTGGGACAAGAGTGTCACTGTGGCACCAAGTATCACACCGCAATATGGAACACAACCTTGTTTTTCACAATGTAAATTTAAACATAAAAATGGGAAGTCCAAAACTGACTCAAATGTGAGGAAAATTTGGATTTCTCTGACCTGCATATGTGCAATTTAGGGCTTTTGAAGGCCAAAAAAATGTATAAGAAATGTATCAATTTAAAACCTTGTCATTAGATTATTTGTCAATACCTGCTCTCTCCTCATCTTCATCTTTCTTTTTCTCTCAGTCTTCTTATCCTGTCCTATTTCTTCCCCTCCTAAAGCTGAACTTTGACTGATAGTCTTTTCACTTTCGTCTGTGTCAGTGAAGAAAGTAAACATAGGCTCAACTGATATTTATATGTTTTATGAGTCATTTTCTGAGACAAGTTAATTTACTCAAGGCTGCCAGGAAAGCTGTAGTCTAAGTCAGTATTGCCAATAGGAACCTTCTACAAGCTTTGGAATTTGAAAACGTCTGTTTTTAAATGTTAAAAGTAATTTTAAATAATACAATTTATTGTCTACGTTTAACGCAGTTAGTGGAATTGGCAGACGTTCCCTAGGCATCATGCGCTGTGGAAACGCGTCAAAGCATTCTCAGGTTTAAATATAATATATATAATATAATAATAAATAATAAAATATATTACAAGGGAAAACAAATGTCCGGAGAATATCGAACCTAAAACTAACTTTACCGTGCTCAACCCCCATGAGTGCATTCACGCATTAGTAATCGCTGGCGTTCAGCGGGGAGGGGAGGCATGAACCGGTGTAACTTAGATGCACTAAAATCAGACAGGAGAACCGTGACTGAGAACATAACGTCGGGAAGCGTGTTTGAGAATGCGGGGCCAGGGGGTGATATTCAGTTTTGATTTGATGAATGATGAAAATTATTGAATTTGATGAGAATATTTGATTTGATTTTAATCTATTTATTTATTAATTTATCTGAGGTGCCGGAACGCAGTTCCGGACCGTTCCGGCCCACTTTAACCCCTGTATAACCCCTGTATATACACTAAAAACGGAGATGGAAATTTACTTCCGCTATGGTTAAAGGTATAGTGGAGGATTTTCTTTTTCCGGGTGGATCATCAAGACTATTGGTTGTCCTAGTTGTCAATCATTCTGGTGATATGTTTATGTAAGGCCGTCGTACGTGCTCGTCCCTAGGTAGTTTTCGCTTTCTGCGCATGCGCACTTTCAGGTGTATATGTGTGGTGAGCTACGGTTTCAGCCATTCATTGAAGCTCGCCGTTCTCACTGGGTTTTTTTCAAAATGTCTGAGGGTCGCAAGAGAAAAAGTGTCTACGAATTGTATGACAAGAAGAGAAAGGCCTCTGAAGAAAGAAACAAGACCAGAGTGTTTTTGGGAGAATATTTCCATTTAATAGGCGTTCCCTCTTGGGAGCAGGTAGAGTGTTGCCCATGTGCATTTTTTCAAAAAGTGGAGAGGGCGGTTCTTTTCTAAAATTCAGGAAAATCCTCCACTATACCTTTAAATAAATGTTCGGTGATATCTTCCAAAGATTTTTGAATTTTGGTGCAGTTTTTTTCTCTATATTGTGTTGAAATGGCAACTAGTAAATACACTCAAGTTTCATTGTGCTAGCATGTGTGGAAGTATTTAAAACAAGTGTGTTACAACTAGCCCTGCATTAGGTTGTGCCCCCGCTTACCCATTTACCTGAGATCAGACTGTGTGTTTCCACTCTTAAACTTTTCTGGCTCTTCCATAGAGCAGTTACTCTTCATAGACACACAGCTGGACTCTGGGTTTGAGCTCTTCTGCTGGACTGAACTGTAACAAAGAACAGATTCAGTTTAATCCTTTAGATTACGGTGTTCATTCTTTATGAGAGGAACCATATAGTATAAACATTCATCTTTCATTAAAACATTTTTTATTTAATATTTCATGTTAGTTTGAAACAAAAACAGGCAAAACATTAATATTTTTTTCTGTAAATGTTTATTTGATCTCTCTTTCTTTCTTTCTTTCTTTCTTTCTTTCTTTCTTTCTTTCTTTCTTTCTTTCTTTCTCTCTCTGTGTGTGTGTGTGTGTGTGTGTGTGTGTGTGTGTGTGCATGCGTGTGTGTTTTCTGATATTTTTTCTGTGATGTAACACAATATTTAACAGTGTTTGTTGAAAGTACCTGCATCCTGGAGAAAAATCTTCATCTCTGGATCCTTGTGAATCAGCCATGATGAAGCTGCAGGAGAATCTGATGAGTTTGATCTCCTCCACTGACTCTGAATGAAGAAACATTCACACACTAGATTAAATTAAACAACCGTCATAATTTTAACATATCTTGAGTGTGTGAACAAAAGGATCATGTGACTGCGTTAACTCAAGCTCAGTCATTCATGTTTACACATATGTGACCCTGGACCACAAAACCAGTCACATGGGTAAATTTTTCGACATTGAGATTTATACATCATCTGAAAGCTGAATAAATAAGCTTTCCATTTATTGTTTGTTAGGATAGGACAATCTGGAATTTGAGGGTGCAAAAAAATCTAAACATTGAGAAAATTGCCTTTAAAGTTGTCCATTTATGTTCGCGATTGTGTTGCATTCACTCACAAAAAGCGTTCTTAAACTGAACGAGTACATCCACTAAAATAAACAGGTTTACCATGCTTATGAAGGATTAATTTCAGACCCATCAACAAAGGCACAACCTCCCACAAAGTGAGCCCTCTTTCCCTCCTTTCGAGTCTTGTCAACAGCAGTCTTTTGTCTATTTAAATGGAGAAAAATCGATCATAACTCCAGTAAACTATGGAGTGCCGCAGGGATCTGTGTTAGGCCCTCTGTTATTCTCAATATATATGATGTCACTTGGAAACATTATAAGGAAACATGGAATTAGTTTCCATTGTTATGCTGATGACACTCAAATATATATTTCATCACGGCCGGATGAAAACGCTAATTTATCCAAATTGACAGAGTGTGTTAAAGATATAAAAGATTGGATGACGCGTAATTTTCTTTTATTAAATCCAGACAAGACAGAGGTAATACTTATCGGTTCAAAAAACCGCCCACAGAACCTCTCACAATACAACTTTGACATCGTAGGATGTCCTGTTACTTTATCCTCTACAGTAAAAGACCTGGGTGTTATACTCGATTGTAACCTGTCTTTTGAAAATCATATTTCGTATGTTACAAAAACTGCCTTTTTCCACCTTAGAAACATTGCTAAGCTACGTAATATGCTATCAGTTTCTGATGCAGAAAAGTTAGTTCATGCATTCATGACCTCGAGACTAGATTACTGTAATGCTTTATTAGCCGGTTGTCCTGCATCCTCAATAAACAAGCTACAGTTAGTCCAAAATGCAGCCGCTAGAGTTCTTACTAGATCAAGAAAATATGATCATATAACACCGATTTTATCATCACTACATTGGCTACCTATAAAGTTCTGTATTAATTATAAGGTATTGCTACTGACTTATAAAGCCCTAAACGGCTTAGCTCCAGTCTATTTAACGGATCTTCTATCACCCTATAATCCATCGCGCTCTTTAAGATCAATAAATTCGAGGCTTTTGGTCATACCTAGGATATCCAGATCAACCAAAGGAGGGAGAGCATTTTCACATTTGGCTCCAAAACTCTGGAATAGCCTTCCTGATACTGTTCGTTACTCGGACTCACTCTCCCAGTTTAAAACTAGATTAAAGACACATCTTTTCAGCCAGGCATTCATATAATATTGTTAATCTCACAGTTTCAAACTACAATCCGGCCTCTAGTTCATAAATGCCAGAGGAGAACTGGCCCCCGACTGAGCCTGGGTTCTCCCAAGGTTTTTTTTTTCTCCATTAGGTCACCTGATGGAGTTTTAGGACACCATTAGGTCACTTGATGGAGTTTTTCGGTTCCTTGCCACTGTTGCCTTTGGCTTGCTCAGTTGGGGATATTTTGGGGATATTTAATTTTATTCTATCAATCAATAAATTCCACTAGAAACAAACTTTGTTGTATTATTTTATTTTAATACTGTGAAGCTGCTTTGATACAATCTGTATTGTAAAAAGCGCTATACAAATATACTTGATTTGATTTGATTTGATTTGATTTCTTTCCTTTAGTCAGCGGTCGACTTCATATTTCGAATCTCAGAGAAAGCGGAAAGAAAACTGTGGGTGTTTTTTCAAAAAAGTAACTTTAGGGAGTGATATTTGTGCCGTTATTAACGTTTTTCAGCAGAGCTCTGCGAAATTTAAGTTAGCATGATGCCATCTTGGACTCCTCCCCAAGATGTTTTCATGTGTAATGTCATCATGTGGAGTAGATGATGTCACTGGAAGAACGTTTGATCAGAACTTTGAGAGAACCTTGCAAGCTAAAGTTTTTTTTGTTTAAAAAATATTTTGTGCTCTTTTTGTTTGTTGTTTGTTTGTTTGTTTGTTTTTTGCCATATATTTTTGTTCTTTTGTTTATTCTTCAGTTTTTTTTTTAGATCCACTGCATTACACAGTCACATGTAACTGGATTTATGTCCGTATTACTAGATTTATGTCCATTTTTATTTATATTTTATTGCAGATAATTTGTTTTCTCAAAATCACAACATTAAACAGGCAGATAAAAAATGATGGACTCTCTCAGAGAATGATGTTAAGTCTATGTTAAATATATAATGTAATAATCTATAAACCAAGGCATATTTAATTTCACTCATTCACTTCACCTCGAAAGCAAATATGATCCATGTGTCCCAGTGCACTGAAATATTTCAAGTAAGTACTTACTATTTTGCCGTTTGTTCTTCGTTAATATATCATGTTTTCTCCTTCACGGCACATCCTGAAAAACACCTTCAGTTGAACTGAACTTTGTGTTCAGAAAAGAGTATGTAGTCTAACAGGTTTTTCTGGATTCGGCACATGACCTACTTTGACTGGAGAGAGAAAATAATCCACAGAACAGCCCCATCAGTCCCTGAAAATCACATGAATCCTGCGGAAAAATTATTATTATTCATGTTCTCAAATCAAAACATACACATACTCTGTAAAATACAGGATAAGATTGAATGAGATCCCCTGGAGCAGGGATGGGCAACTTCGGTCCTGAAGGGCCACTGTCCTACAGAGTTTAGCTCCAACCCTGAAAAAAATCACCAGAATTACGATGAATTTAAATATGTATTTCAAGCTCGAAACAATACGGTCTCTGCTGCCAAAGCAAGAGAAGACTGTTGGAGAAAGATTGCTGATTGTTAATGTGTAAGTTAAACAAATACGTTCTATATTTATGTAAAATTATGTATGTGTAGCCTATATGTGTAATATAGCCTATAGCTTATTTTTATAATATATAAAAAATGTGCATGTATGTACTAAGAAAGATTAATATTCATTGATTTTTAGATGCAACCCCAACTCCAAATGTTCTTGGTAGCAGATAAAGACAAAATAAAATATAATTCAAAGTGGTGAGTATTTACCACAACCTTTTATTACTTTTGTGAACATTTTATCACAAACACTTGTTTGCAGCAAACAGAAATAGAGTTAAATTCAGAAAACCAGAATACACCGGCGGAGGAGTTGGCTCTGAGTAGGCAATAAGGGACGGACGATTATGGATGGGATTACAGGTGCTGTACAATCTGACCCTGGTGCTGGCTCCTTTAAGCAAGTAACACTGGATACGTGTGCAATACATTACTACTTTTTTTAAGTTTTAAATATGGCTGACTGTATGTTCTGCAGGGAAATACAGTGTCCCTGTTGAAGCCAGCACACATACACACAGTCTCCCACACAGAGGTCAGTGTGCAGCAGACAGAACACCAAACATAACCTGCTTTACAACAGTTATGCTTTACATTGGCCTATTTTTATTTATTAGGGTGGAGGAAATGAAGACACTCTGTGTGTTCTCAGACAGTTGCTGATGTGAATGCTCTGGGCTTTTTATTATGGCAAACATTTGAATGTGTGGCATAAAAAAGGGACTGGCCCTTACACATCTCTTTTATTGTAGGATTTTTCACAACCTGCCCCAGACACTGAGACCTCTACCTCAATGGGCTTCAGAAGAAATGTGAACAAGGTAAGGATTTAAAACCCTTGACATAAATTACAGTCAGTCCTGTGTTTGTAGGAAGTCAATGAACTTTTTGTGATTTGATGAGCCTCCAGAAAACTTGTAATGATCATGTTTGTGGTGGAATTGTGTTTCAGGTGGAAACAGACTCAGTCAGGGCCCTGTACAAAAGGAGACTTGAACTAGACAGCACACTAAAGGAGACTTGAACTAGACTGCACACTAAAGGAGACTTGAACTAGACTGCACACTAAAGGAGACTTGAACTAGACTGCACACTAAAGGAGTCTTGAACTAGACTGCACACTAAAGGAGACTTGAACTAGACTGCACACTAAATGAGTCTTGAACTAGACTGCACACTAAAGGAGACTTGAACTAGACTGCACACTAAAGGAGACTTGAACTAGACTGCACACTAAAGGAGACTTGAACTAGACTGCACACTAAAGGAGACTTGAACTAGACTGCACACTAAAGGAGTCTTGAACTAGACTGCACACTAAAGGAGTCTTGAACTAGACTGCACACTAAAGGAGTCTTGAACTAGACTGCACACTAAAGGAGACTTGAACTAGACTGCACACTAAAGGAGTCTTGAACTAGACTGCACACTAAAGGAAACTTGAACTAGACTGCACACTAAAGGAAACTTGAACTAGACTGCACACTAAAGGAGTCTTGAACTAGACTGCACACTAAAGGAGACTTGAACTAGACTGCACACTAAAGGAGTCTTGAACTAGACTGCACACTAAAGGAGACTTGAACTAGACTGCACACTAAAGGAGTCTTGAACTAGACTGCACACTAAAGGACTCTTGAACTAGACTGCACACTAAAGGAGACTTGAACTAGACTGCACACTAAAGGAGACTTGAACTAAACTGCACACTAAAGGAGTCTTGAACTAGACTGCACACTAAAGGAGACTTGAACTAGACTGCACACTAAAGGAGACTTGAACTAGACTGCACACTAAAGGAGTCTTGAACTAGACTGCACACTAAAGGAGACTTGAACTAGACTGCACACTAAAGGAGTCTTGAACTAGACTGCACACTAAAGGAGTCTTGAACTAGACTGCACACTAAAGGAGACTTGAACTAGACTGCACACTAAAGGAGTCTTGAACTAGACTGCACACTAAAGGAGACTTGAACTAGACTGCACACTAAAGGAGTCTTGAACTAGACTGCACACTAAAGGAGACTTGAACTAGACTGCACACTAAAGGAGACTTGAACTAGACTGCACACTAAAGGAGACTTGAACTAGACTGCACACTAAAGGAGTCTTGAACTAGACTGCACACTAAAGGAGACTTGAACTAGACTGCACACTAAAGGAGACTTGAACTAGACTGCACACTAAAGGAGACTTGAACTAGACTGCACACTAAAGGAGTCTTGAACTAGACTGCACACTAAAGGAGTCTTGAACTAGACTGCACACTAAAGGAGACTTGAACTAGACTGCACACTAAAGGAGTCTTGAACTAGACTGCACACTAAAGGAGTCTTGAACTAGACTGCACACTAAAGGAGACTTGAACTAGACTGTTCACTAAAGGAGTCTTGAACTAGACTGCACACTAAAGGAGACTTGAACTAGACTGCACACTAAAGGAGACTTGAACTAGACTGCACACTAAAGGAGTCTTGAACTAGACTGCACACTAAAGGAAACTTGAACTAGACTGCACACTAAAGGAAACTTGAACTAGACTGCACACTAAAGGAGTCTTGAACTAGACTGCACACTAAAGGAGACTTGAACTAGACTGCACACTAAAGGAGACTTGAACTAGACTGCACACTAAAGGAGTCTTGAACTAGACTGCACACTAAAGGAAACTTGAACTAGACTGCACACTAAAGGAGTCTTGAACTAGACTGCACACTAAAGGAAACTTGAACTAGACTGTTCACTAAAGGAATTGGACTGTGAGCTGAGGAGGCTCAAAAAATAAAAAAAATAAAATTGGAGATCAAACATGCAGCTGGATAAAACTGATCTCAGTATGTGAACTTATTTAACCAAGTAGCACTTTAGTATGAATATTTATTAATGCAACTTTCTCTTGCCCTCTTTCTCCCTCCCATCCCACAAAACCAATAAAACAGTTTGAGACCTATCTGCAGTTTCAATGTTCTTTTATTAAGTGTAATATTGTATGGTGATTGCATCTACATCTGCACCAGCTGGGTGGTCCGATCTGGTGACTCTGAAGCGCCGAACACAGTTGAAACGTGCCTTTAGGATGCCAAAGGTCATCTCTATCTTCACTTTGGTTTTACTGAGGGCCACATTGAAGCGGTGCTGTGGCCCTGTCTGAAGGTCGTGATAGGGGGTTATTGTGGTTTTTCTATCTCAGTTCAAATTAACAGTGTTTTGTACTGTAGGCTACCAAATTTAACTTGCTTTCCTCAAAGCGCTGACACAACAAAGACTCACGGAAAATTCGTGAGCCAGGCCATTTGGCATCCAAACTTGTGATCATACGTTCATGACCACAAGTCGTCTGCAGATGAAATGTTTAGAAGATCATTGTTATATCTGTTAATGTTACTATTAATTTAAAGATTCATCTCACAGAAAATAATCATCTCACATATTCACATCATCTCTACCTGAACATTAAGGCTGTGATATGACTTCCTATTAACATAATCTGCCTCATGTTCCCCTAGAGCAGTGGAGATTGGAGCAATAGACTGCATACATGTTGCAATGACTCTAGGGAATCCTATCATAAGATTAACAGAATAATAATAAAAAAAGATTTAAAATAATTCTTAACATGTATTGTATAGTACATTTGTGAAATTTGCTTTTTGAAAAAAAAAAAAAAAAAAAAGTGTTCATGTGATGTCACCCTATCAATATATCTTACCGGCAATTTTATAAAAGCCCTCTTTTATGGACATGGTCGATAAATGTCCAGGGAACACTATTAATGAAATTCATGTAATTCATGCAAAAAAACACGACGCAATATTTGCGGTACAGTAAGTGCATGAATTCGACGTGTTAAATTCTTTATGTGCGGCTCAAGAAGTTCGCAAAGATAAGACATTCCTTCCACGGAAAATCTGTATCTTTCATACAAATAACTATCAGGAAAGGCAAGGGGATTTTGTCATGCTAAAAACTCTTTCTTTACGAAGTGCTCGTCTAACAATTTGCGCTGAGATGTCACAGGATTTGGAAGAAAAGGTGAAGTCATTGCAACAGACACTGGGAATAAGTTGCATAACCTATATGTTTCTTTGCTCTCAGCTGATTGGTCAAACTTCAGTCTGAGATCTTGAATCCAGAACATAACCTGCCCCGGAGCAGGTTAGCCGTGCAGCATAAGATACCATGGCAACGAACACCGATTAAAGCCAAGCTACTTTCATAGTACCTAAAACCCAGGGTTGGCGGAAACTAAACTGAAACATAGCTGGCTAGCCACCTAAACCGGCTTCATGGTATAGGCCCCAGGACAGAAGTTGCCCATCCCTGCCCTGGAGTAAGATGTTTTTTTTTAATGCTTGAAGAAACATACAAAATACCAAACAAACCTCAAAAAGACACATCATAATCATTCAAAACAGGTCATGCATACATAATTCAACTCACAGCATTTAAATGTATGTCCATTGAGTCAGCTAATGTAATATATTTGCCCATTTCTCTTCTATATTAGACTTTTAAGCAACTTCAATAAACATCTGGATACAACTTTACATGTGTTTTGTCTTGTACCATCACACCGTGTTTCCACTCAACACTTTCAAGTTTTGCTTTATCTATTTTACATATATATTGAAGTTCTGAACAAAGAGAAATCAGAATACATTCTATGAAACAAACAGAATAACTTCGATGGAATAACCAATCAATAATGATTAACAGTCTCACTTGATGTAGATATGTTTTTGTACACTTACTAGTGTACATTTTTAAAGAAAACATCATTTTGAATTTCACTTTTCCACATAAACAAAATGGCGTGACTAACTCAATATAGCACATTATACAACTCAACCTGGAAAATCTATCAAGATTACACAGGAAATATAGTTGTTGTATAATTGTTTAAATTCTCTTACTTACACATCACATTTTCTACGAGCATCGTGAATTTGGACTGTTTACTCAGCTGGAGATTGCATCGACGGAATCACACATAAAATAATCATCTGAACACTCACAATCAGTTAAACTGAACAAACAGAGTCTAACAGCATTTATGAATGTCTCAAGTATCACTACTGATCGATATTGATCCATACAAACATTTTACAAACCTGTATAAAATGATGAGAAACACACATTAGTGTCTGCAGCGTTCTGGCGCTTTCTTTTAATGATTTTGCCCTTTGACCAGAACGTCATTTCTCATCGCTTTAGTGCAATGCGCCACCTACAGGCCTATTTCAGAATAAACTTAAATCTATATAACATTAGAATAACTTTTTTAGACTCTTGTAAATACTTAAACTGAAGAAAGAGAGAAAAAAATAATAATTTTGGGGTACCTATTATAACTCAATACTCTTATCTTTCACTGTAATATTTTCAGTCCGTCACACATTCAATGTGAGATGTACTAGCAACAATGTAATTTAGCCCTTACCTTTTGGTTATATTGCCACCAGCAGTTTGGTTATTTTGCTCTTTGATCGGTGCTTTTCTTAAGGACTGTGAAAAGTGAGCTACATTCTGTTTTGGATTTGTTTTCTGTGATTCAATTAATTTGTTCTCATTTTGTATTATTTCACTTTATTTTTCTGTTTTATATAGCCTAGCATTTGGCTGCTCTGTTTATGCCAAAATGGCAATCTGATGTGAACTCCTTGGGAAACACTAGCCAGCTTAACTTCTGTGGCCAGTAAATTGCCAAGTGTTGGCCTCTTTTATAGTTAGAATTTGTTCTACTGTAATTTGTTAATACATGTGCCTGCAGCTAATTGTGAAATTATATTGTGTTTTTTTGTTTCTTTCAGAAGCTGAAGGCCCCCGGTGTAGGGAAGCTAGCTGTTTGTGCCTTTTTGGTGGTGGTGTTTCCTTCACCGAGTGTTTTGCCGTTGGCAGTGGCGGTTCTACATTAAATTACACCCTGGGCGAGACCCCTTTCCCCCCGAATTATTGTTAAGCATAGCAAGAATCATAGCAAAAAGGCTACCAAATAAGAGTTATACCCACCAATTAATATTGCCCCTTCATTCATGACATGGATACCGTAATCATACAGAGAAAACATAGTTGCATTGCATACCTTTATCTTTTGCTCGTTTCTAAATTGGGCACCTGATGGCTTTGACCTTTCTTGTCCATCTCTTATTTGGCACTCGACATTGACAATCGACAGATCCCCTGATCCCCCCATAACTGTCACTCACGAGTCACGACCAGAAGTCAAGACTAAACCAATTCACCTGGGTGGTGGTGACCAAGTAATCGTTTTGTATTACCTATTTTTATTAGCCATTCAGACCATTCAGAAAAACAAAACTGTGCAGGAAATATAAAGGCCTGTATTTATAATATTATAAATGAAATGTGCGTTATATGGAAGAAAGTCGAGGTGTGACTGACTTCGATAACTATATGGATCCCCCCCCTTGTCCGTTCCATTTGGGAGAGACCCAGAGGTGAACTGTCATCCGCGCCCGCGCCCCCTCCCCTTTCCCCTTCTCAAACAAAGTTTCTGTGCACGGCATCTTCTCAGCAAGCAGGGGCGCAAATTTGCCAATTCCCCACACAGTGAAATGATAGATAATAGAAAACCGCTTCGCGGCGCAGATTTTTTACTCAGAAATCTGAGTATTGGATAAAGCCAGGTTAAAAATTATTTTTTTCAATGTGTTCACATATTAGATGGGAAAAAAATTACAGAGGGATTTATGGATATCTACTTTTGTTATCCTGTAAATCAGAAAATACTGTCAATAGCCTTAAAAAAATTATTTTCACCATGTTTTTTGGAATAAAATGTTATATAAATCAGGCTAGGAATAATATATTTACAAATCCCTCTGTAAATGTCTTCATAATTTAACTAGGTACAAGACTGGAAAGTTTGGTGTATATAGGTGCTACTGAAGTGGAGATTTCGGACTTGGAGTATGAGAGAACAGTCATTTTGAGAAAACAGGCTTTAAAGATTTTTCATAAGCCAATGAGATTGCGCATTCAGCCCTTTTACTTTCACGATTGGTTGCTTATAAAAAGGAAATGACCATATTTGGATCTGACAGGATTGTACACAAGAGAGAGAGCTTCCTAACGGTGCTTGTGATGACAGGCTGCCGGCAGAGATCGCGGAGCAGCATGTTGATTTAGAACGCGAACTTTTGTTGAATTTATGAGAAATCTACAGACGCAAACAGACAAAGTGTAATAAAATAAAGACCTAAATGTGTATTTTGGACTTTTTTTCAACACAAGTCTGAAAGAAGACATGTTATTGAAGACAAATATCCAAAAATCTCAAAATTGACCAGTAAAAAAAAAATATGTTTTTGCCTGCCGTGTCTCGCCTTAAGTGTGAGAGTGTTTGTGTGGAGTGTGGTGTGGTCTTAGGATACTCACTGTCCAGCTAGCTCCCTACTGGTAAGCCTCAGCCTGAAAGTGTCTTTTGTTTGATGCACACCAAAGTGGTGTAAAACTCTTGTCTCCCCTGGAGTCAATAGCTTTTTATATATTTAAAATAATTATTATTGTGAAAATAAAGTATTTTTGTATTCAGATCCACGTCTCTTGTCCTCTGTAGTAGCGAACCTGTGTGTTCTTGTGAAATTTCCCCGTTCAGTGAAACGAGGTGGCGTAGTCTGCTCTTTATTCTGCTATACTTTCTCATAAGTGTAACTTTTGCCCTTCCACCACCTCGCCACACCTACAAACCAAGCCAACATTGAATTATAGAAGTCTATAATGTATTATGTGAATGCTAGGTCAAAGAGATGTGTTTTTAGTCTAGCTTTGAACTGACAGAGTGTGTCTGCTTCCCGGACAATGGTAGGAAGGCTGTTCCAAAGTTTTGGTGCTAAATAGGAGAAGGATCTACCGCCAGCAGTCGATTTTGATATTCTAGGTATTATCAACTGGCCGGAATTTTGAGATCGCAATAGACGTGAAGGACTATAATGCGTTAAGAGCTCGCTCAAGTACTGCGGAGCTAAACCATTTAGTGCTTTGTACGTGATCAGCAATATTTTAAAATTGATGCGACGTTTAATAGGGAGCCAGTGCAGTTTTGACAGAACCGGGCTAATATGGTCATACTTCCTGGTTCTGGTAAGAACTCGAGCTGCTGCGTTTTGAACTAGCTGTAGTTTGTTTATTAAGCGTGCAGGACAATCACCCAGTAGAGCATTACAATAATCTAGCCTTGAGGTCATGAACGCATGAACTAATTGTTCCGCATTTGTCAATGAGAGCATATGACGTAATTTAGATATATTTTTAAGATGGAAAAATGCAGTTCCCTTTCGTCCTGGGAACTCCAACGTGTCGTCGGGGGAGTTCCCTGACGAATTGGGATCACGCTAGGGAGACCAATTGCCTACGAGTGAATTAAAACGAGCCAATGAACATTGGCATGCAACATTTGCATTCCGCAGCCCGCCTACCAAGCGCGGGTATAAAGCCCGGAAGCAAACATTGCATCATCGCTTTTTGCTTCGGAGCCGACCGATTGTGTCCTTTTGAGTGAATGAGCGTTAAGATTGTATCTATCTTACGCTCTACGAGTCTGCTGTTTCGGGAAGAGATCTCTCTCTGTGTTGGCGTGACGGCGCTTCAGCGACCGCGCGATTTCCTGTCTGCCGGCTGCGTCTACACACTTGTTAATTCAAAAGCTGTTTTCACAGCTGGTAAACAGTTGAGTGCGCACAGCGGGCTTGCAGTTTCCCCGCTGTGTTGCCGCGTTGCGTCCCTGTGTGCTTCAGCACAATAGGGAGAGTACTTTCTTCCTGAAAGAGCAACACGAGTGAAGATCGCGTCCTTTTCAGGATGACGTTTCACTCGTGTGTTTCTGGATGCGATCGTTTCCTGTCCTCATATGACGGCCACGTTCATTGTTTCACATGCCTAATCAGTGTGTGAGACTTCGTTCGTGGGTGGTCCATGTTCTCTCAGGAGTGCATGACCACGTCGGCACGTTGTTCGTCTCCCCTTTTTAAAGGCTCGAGCCGCTCAGCGTGCCGTGTGCCGTCGAGTGCCGGTTGACAGCGGGGGTTGTCACGGCAACCCAGCGCGCGTCATTCGGCGCTCAAGATGCGTGGTCATGATCAAGACTCGCGTGCCTCTATGAGGTGAGTCCCTTTGTTTATTTCCCGATCTAGTTTCTCTTCTGGTGCACCAGAGGAGGGCTACTTTGGCAAATAACATTGGTGATCTGAGGGTTACAGTGAGCACGAACCACTCACTCCTCTAGCGCATCGCAAACATGCTGAGACTGTGTTCGTGGGTGGTTTATGCTTTCTTATGAGAGCATAGCCACGTCGGCACGTTGTTCGTCTTGCCTGAGGGCTTGAACGCTCAGCGTGCCGTGTGCCAGTGATGGCCACGTTCACTGCCTTGCATGCCTGGTTGACGGCCATGATCGCTGTTTCACATGCCTAATCAGTGTGTTGAGACCGCGTTCATGGGTGGTTCATGTTCTCTCATGAGTGCATGACCACGTCGGCACGTTGTTCGTCTCCCCTTTCTCGTAAAGGCTTGAGCCGCTCAGCGTGCCGTGTGCCGTCGAGGCTTTGAATGGGATTTTGGTCCTTCTCATGAGGGACCAATCATTTCATTTGGGGCCCCAGGGGAGGACAGATGTCAATCGCTACATCGGAGAGAGGGCTGTTATACTCTGAAAATGATGCTGAGTTCCTACTGTAATGGTGTGTTCTCATGCTGAAGATTCAGACTTGACAGCCACACTTCCTGGGTCTAAAGTGCCTAGATGCGTGTGAAAAATTTTGGTAGTATGGAAGCATTTTGGTGCCAATATGGCAAGCCAAACATGCCTAAATCTGCTGAAGTTTTTCCTCTCTCACTACCCCTGCACATTCAGTGCATGTGGGTAGTTCTGATTCGGGGTGGAGCTGTGCTTAGTGACTGACCGTGATTAGTCACAGCGCTGGCCCTCAGTCAGACGATGTCCACACTGGTGGTCCAGAAGCACCTCAAAACCGCCCGCTCGGAGTTCGTTTCCCCCCGCAAAGGGTAAGGGAAACGACCCTGAGAGGAGCGACCCGGAGTATGTGATGTCTGCTCTTCGTCCCCCGGGCGAGGGCCGGGTGGAGAATTTCATTTCTGTTCCGCCGCTGGTCATCCAGTCAGCGGTACCCCAATTTGAGCAGTCCACTTCCTCTGAGTCACTCACGGGCCCCCAGTGCTCAGATGACAGTGAGGGCTTCGGCCTTGTCACTCTCGTCTCTCGCTGGGTGAGGAGGCGGGAACCAGGACTCGATGCCCCCGGGCCTCGCTCCTCGTTTCCCCTCACGGTCGAGTCTGGCAGACCAGTAAGACCAGTCTCCTCCGTCCGAGAGGGTCAGAATGGCAGTGCGCGCCGCCCACGATTGGCGCCACTCTCGTTCCCCTCTCTCCAGCTCGCTGATAGCAGTGACAGCCTCGGCTGCGTCGCTCCTGTCTGCAGCTGGGCCCGGAGGCGCAGAGACCAGGTCACGAGGAGTCAGGGCCTCGTTCCTCGTCTCTCCCCCTCCCCTCGCCACCGGGCAGCCCGCAGCAGAATGCCCACGGGCCTTCTCTGCCGTCTGCCCACAGGTGGAAGCAGGTTGGTGTCAAGTTAAAACGCCAGACCCCGCTCTCGGTCGCTACAATGCCACCAGAGCCGGGTCCCTGTCTTCCACCTCGCTGCCCCTCCGCGGGTACGCCGGTGGTTTGGGTGGGCTTGTTGGTACGGTATCTGGAAGCCTGGCTAGCGCTTCCGGGTCTGTCCCGATGGCTCATCCGCACCATCCGGTTCGGCTATGCAATTCAGTTTGCACGCCGGCCTCCCAAGTTCAGGGGCGTCCACTGCACCTGTGTGCAGTCAGTGGGTGCCCCTGTCTTGCGGAACGAGATCGACGTCCTGCTGGCGAAGGACGCGATCGAGCCGGTCCCTCCTGCCGAGATGAGGTCCGGGTTTAACAGCCCATACTTCATTGTACCCAATAAAGGTGGTGGGTTATGGCCAATCCTGGACCTGCTAGTTTTGAATCGGGCCCTGTACAAACTCCCGTTCAAAATGCTCATGCAGAAGTGCATTTTCGAATGCATCCGTCCCCAGGATTGGTTTGCAGCGATCGACCTGAAGGACGCGTACTTTCACGTCTCGATTCTTCCTCGTCACAGACCGTTTCTATGGTTTGCGTTCGAGGGTCGTGCGTATCAGTACAAAGTCCAACCCTTCGGGCTGGCCCTGTCGCCTCGTGTCTTTACGTAAGTCGCGGAGGCGGCCTTTGTTCCCATGAGAGAACAAGGCGTTCGCATTCTCAACTATCTCGACGACTGGCTCATTCTAGCTCACTCGCGTGATATGTTGTGCGATCACAGGGACATGGTGCTCTGGCACCTCAGTCAGTTGGGGCTTCAGGTCAACTGGGACAAGAGCAAACTCTGCCCCGTGCAGAGGATCTCTTATCTCAGTATGGAACTGGACTCGGTCGCCCAGACTGCGTGCCTCACAGAGGAGCGCGTCCAGTCAGTGCTCACCTGCCTCAAGTCCTTTCAAGGCAGGACAGCGGTTCCACTGAAACAGTTTCAGAGGCTCCTGGGGCATATGGCAGCCGCAGCCGCAGTAACGCCGCTCGGCCTGTTACATATGAGACCGCTTCAGCGCTGGCTTCACGATCGAGTCCCGAGGTGGGCGTGGCAGAGCGGTACGCTCCGGGTCAAAGTTACCCCGCGCTGCCGCCAAACCTTCTTCCCTTGGTCGGACCCTGGGTTTCTACGGGCCGGAGTGCCCCTAGTCCAGGTTTCCAGGCATGCTGTGGTGTTCACGGATGCCTCTGCCATGGGTTGGGGGCCACGTACAAAGGGCATGCAGTCTCGGGTCTGTGGACGGGGCCCCAGCTGCATTGGCACATCAACTGCCTAGAGTTGCTAGCAGTACGTTTAGCTTTGTGTCGCCTCAAGGGGTTTCTCAGACACAAGCATGTACTGGTCCGTACGGACAGCACTGCGACCGTTGCGTACATCAACAATCAAGGTGGTCTACGCTCCCGTCGTATGTCGCGACTCGCCTCCCACCTCCTCCTATGGAGTCAGAAGCATCTGAGGTCGCTTCGTGCCGTTCATGTTCCAGGGGAGCTCAACTGTGTGGCAGACGAGCTTTCACGGTTGCCTCCCCTGCCAGGAGAATGGCGACTCCATCCCCAGACGGTCCAGCTTGATTGGAGTGTCTTCGGAGTCGCACAGGTAAACCTGTTTGCCTCTCCAGACACGACCCATTGCCAGTGGTTTTACTCCCTGACCGAGGGGACCCTCGGCACGGACGCCCTGGCTCTCAGCTGGCCTCGGGACCTACGCAAGTATGCATTCCCCCAGTGAGCCTTCTTGCACAGACTCTGTGCAAGGTCAGGGAGGACGAGGAGCAGGTCTTGTTAGTGACGCCGTATTGGCCCACCAGGACTTGGTTCACGGAACTCATGCTCCTCGCGACAGCCCCTCCTTGGCCGATTCCTCTGAGGAAGGACCTTCTTTCTCAGAGACGGGGCACTCTATGGCACCCGCGTCCAGACCTCTGGAAACTCCATGTCTGGTCCCTGGACGGGACGCGGAGGTTCTAGATGGCCTGCCACAGGCAGTGGTAGATACCATCACTTCCGCTAGAGCCCCCTCTACGAGGCGCCTCTATGCGTTGAAGTGGAACCTGTTCGTCGATTGGTGTCCTCCCTTCAGGAGGACCCCCGAACTTGCCCGATCAGAGTCCTGCTTTCCTTCCTGCAAGATGGGTTGGAGCGAAGGCTGTCTCCCTCCACTCTCAAGTGTTTGTCGCTGCAATAGCAGCGCATCACGATGCAGTAGAAGGTAAGTCCTTGGGGAAGCACGACCTGATCATCAGATTCCTTAAGGGTGCTAGGAGGTTAAATCCACCTTGTGTTTTGCACTCTGTACCCTCTTGGGACCTAGCTCTGGTTCTTAGAGCTATTCAAAGTCCTCCCTTTGAGCCCTTGTCAACAGTTGAGTTGAATATCCTGTCCATTAAGACAGCGCTCCTGTTGGCATTGGCTTCTTTCAAGAGGGTCGGGGATCTGCAGGCTTTTTCGGTCGACGAATCGTGCCTAGAGTTTGGGCCGGGCCTTTCTCATGTTGTATTGAGACCCCGGCTCGGATATGTGCCCAAGGTTCCTACCACTCCCTTCGTGGACCAGGTAGTGAACCTGCAAGCGCTGCCCCAGGAGGAGGCAGACCCAGCCCTAGCTTTTCTCTGTCCCGTCCGCGCACTGCGGGTTTATATTGACAGAACGCAAGCTTCAGAACCTCAGATCAGCTCTTTGTCTGTTACGGAGGCCAGCAGAAGGGGAAGGCTGTCTCCAAGCAGAGGTTAGCTCACTGGTTAGTGGATGCTATCACCCGAGCATATGAGTCTCTGGGTGAGCCTTGTCCTCCCAGGTTGCGGGCTCACTCTACTAGAGGTGTTGCCGCTTCCTGGGCTTTGGTTCAAGGCGCCTCGCTGACAGACATCTGTAGAGCTGCGGGCTGGGCGACACCGAACACGTTCGCTAGGTTCTATAGCCTACGTGTGGAACCTGTTTCCTCCCGAGTACTCGCTACGGCCAGTGGTGCGAGGGAATAGGTTGTGTCGGCTTGCTACGCCATTCCGTGCCTCGGCCGGATACGTGCGACTTTGCTCCGTTGGCGCCCTACGTCGGTGAGCCTCGTGAGTTCCTCCATCACCCCTCCGGTGCCAGGCGTGGCGGACCGCCTGGCGCCAGGTCTGCTACCTCTAGTAGGAGTTGCTAGTAGACTGGGTGTTTTTACCAGTGGTCTCTACGGTGACCCATAATGCCACGTGCAGTCCAGCCGTGTCTTCCCCTTGACAGACTCATTCTGTCGTCCCTGTTGAGTACGCTCCCACTTCCCTCGGATTGGGACTACCTCAGGGACTGCCATGTGTTCACTACCCCAAATGGGTTAGTACACATGTGTATTCCTGGCCTTCTCTAGGCAGGCTGGGCTTCCGCAGCGTCCCCCCCCCCCCCCCGGGGGGGTCAGGGCACGCTTCCCAGTGTTATCCAAATCCACTGTGCGGGTCTTGCGGAACAGCAGTGTGATTCCCTAGCTAGCTCCCGCAACTAATTCAAGAAACTGCTGCAGGGTAGCTTAGCTGGGCGCTGGAAGGGGCCAGTACCATGGCGTTTTACTTGGGATCCCAATTCGTCAGGGAACTCCCCCGACGACACGTTGGAGTTCCCAGGACGAAAGGGAACGTCTCGGTTACGTATGTAACCCTCGTTCCCTGAGTACAGGGAACGGAGACGTGTCGTCCCGTCGCCATGTTACTGTACCTTCGCAGAGGACTGGACACTGTTCGGCTCCTCAGCGAAAAGCGATGATGCAATGTTTGCTTCCGGGCTTTATACCCGCGCTTGGTAGGCGGGCTGCGGAATGCAAATGTTGCATGCCAATGTTCATTGGCTCGTTTTAATTCACTCGTAGGCAATTGGTCTCCCTAGCGTGATCCCAATTCGTCAGGGAACTCCCCCGACGACACGTCTCCGTTCCCTGTACTCAGGGAACGAGGGTTACATACGTAACCGAGACGTTTTACAGATACTGGACACGTGACTTTCAAATGAAAGATTGGTATCAAAGAGCACACCCAGGTTCCTAACCAACGACGAAGACTTAACAGAGCAGCCATCAAGTGTTAGACAGTTTTCTAGGTTATTACGTGAGGAAGTTTTTTGTCCAATAATTAGAAACTCTGTTTTTTCAGAATTTAGAAGTAGAAAATTACGAGTCATCCAATTTTTTATATCCGCTATGCATTCCGTTAATTTTGTGAATTGGTAAGTTTCGTTAGGTTTTGAAGAAATATAGAGCTGAGTATCGTCAGCATAACAGTGAAAGCTAATGCCATGTTTCCTAATGATATCTCCTAATGGTAGCATGTACAGAGTGAACAGCAGCGGTCCTAGTACTGAGCCTTGTGGTACGCCATACTGAACTTGTGATCGATGAGACATCTCTTCATTTACTGCTACAAACTGATAACGGTCAGATAAGTATGATTTAAACCATGCTAGTGCAATTCCACTAATGCCAACATAATTTTCGAGTCTATTTAAAAGAATGTTGTGGTCGATAGTATCAAATGCAGCACTAAGATCGAGTAACACTAATAGAGAGACACAACCACGATCGGATGATAAGAGCAAATCATTTGTGACTCTAACGAGAGCAGTCTCAGTACTATGGTACGGTCTAAATCCTGACTGAAAATCCTCACAGATATCATTTCTTTCAATAAAGGAACACAGTTGTGAGGATACTGCTTTTTCTAATATCTTTGACAGAAAAGGTAGATTCGAGATCGGCCTGTGATTGACTAATTCTGTAGGATCAAGTTGCGTTTTTTTAACAAGCGGTTTAATCATAGCCAGCTTAAAGGTTTTTGGTACGTATTCTAGAGACAAAGATGAATTAATGATATTAAGAAGAGGATCTATGACCTCTGGAAGTATTTCTTTCAGTTGCTTAGTCGGTATAGGGTCTAACATACATGTTGTAGATTTAGATGATTTAACGAGTTTAGTAAATTCTTCCTCTCCTAGAGCAATGAACGAATCAAATTTTTCCTCCGGGAGACTACAATGCACTGCCTGATGCGATACTGTAGTAGACGGTTGCATAGTTATAATTTTCTCCCTGATATTATCAATCTTATAAGTGAAGAAGTTCATAAAGTCATCACTGCTGTGTTGCTTGGAAACTTCGGTGCTTGAAGCTTTCTTTTTTGTTAGTTTAGCCACCGTTTCAAATAAATACCTAGGATTATGTTTATTTTCTTCTAATAGGTTTGAAAAAGAAGCAGATCTAGCAGCTTTTAAGGCCTCTCTGTAAGCAATCGAGCTCTCTTTCCATAAAATGCGAAATACCTCTAGTTTTGTTTTCTTCCAGTTGCGCTCCATTTTTCTGGCTGCTCTCTTAAGGGCCGAGTGTGCTCGTTGTACCACGGTGTTGGACTATTTTCTTTAATCTTCTTTAAGCGCAACGGAGCAACTGTGTCTAAAGTGCTGGAAAAGAGAGAGTTAAAAGTTTCTGTTGCAATATCGAGTTCTTCTAAGCTATCTGGGATGCTGAGATGGTGAAACTGATTAGGAAGATTATTAATAAAGCAATCTTTAGTGGCAGAAGTGATAGGTCTAACATATTTGAAACACGTAGTCGGCTTTGCAGCCTTGGCTAAATGAAGTTTACACGAGTCTAGATAATGATCTAAGATGTCATCGCTCTGCTGCAGAATTTCAACGGCATCAACATCTATTCCATGTGATAATATTAGATCTAGAGTATGATTACGACGATGAGTAGGTCCTGACACGTGTTGTCTAACTCCAATTGAGTTTACAATGTCTTTAAATGCCAATCCCAATGCATCTTTTTCATTATCGATGTGTATATTAAAATCACCAACAATTAGTACTTTATCTGCAGTCAATATTAATTCTGATAGAAAGTCCGCAAATTCTTTGATAAAATCTTTATGGTGCCCTGGTGGCCTGTATACAGTAGCCAGCACAAATCTCAAACGTGATTTATCATTTATACTATATATTTTTACATTAAGTACTAACACTTCAAAATAATTATTTTTAAAACTTGATTTCTTAGTGGTTTTGAAAATATTACTATAGATTACAGCAACTCCTCCCCTTTTGCGTTTCAGACGAGGCTCATGTTTATAACAGTAATCTTGCGGGGTGGACTCATTTAAAGTAATGTAATCGTTTGGTTTTAGCCAGGTTTCTGTCAAACACAGCACATCTAGGTTATTATCTGAAATCATATCATTAACAATGAGTGCTTTTGAAGTAAGCGATCGAATATTCAGCAACCCAAGCTTTAGCATTTGCTCATCTGTATTATAGCTGTTTTTTATTTGTTGAACATCAATTAAATTTTTAACCTTAGATGGGTTTAAACGTTTTTTGGATTTCCAAATTCGGGGAACAGACACAGTCTCTATATGATGATAGCTAGGTGAAAGAGGCTCTATGTGATAGGATTTATCTGACCTTGGTGACGTGAGGCCGCTAGCAGACGGTCGGTTAAGCCAGTCTGTCTGCTTCCTGACCTGAGGCCCAGATTGTCATGTTTGACCTCTAAGACTATGTGCCATATTACTAGAGAGAAGAGCAGCACCATCCCAGGAGGGATGAATACCATCTCTTTTCAACAGGTCAGGTTTGCCCCAAAAACTTTTCCAATTGTCTATAAATTCTATATTATGTTGCGGACACCACTTAGACAGCCAACCGTTAAGCGAACACAATCTACTAACTATCTCATCACTCCTGCGAACAGGAAGGGGGCCAGAGCAAATTACATTGCTTGACATCGTACTTGCGAGTTCACACACCTCTTTAATATTAATTTTGGTGATCTCCGACTGGCGGAGTCGAACATCATTAGTGCCGACGTGAATAATGATCTTAGAGAATTTACGATTAGCATTAGCCAGCACTTTTAAATTTGCTTTGATGTCAGGCGCTCTGGCTCCCGGCAAACATGTGACTATGGTGGTTGGTGTCTCTATTTTCACGTTCCGTGTAATAGAATCGCCAATAACTAGGGCACAATCATTCTCAGTGGGTGTTTCACTGAGCGGGGCAAATCGATTTGTTATGGTAATCGGAACGGAAGAGTGGTTTTTAGATCCGCGACTAGAGCGATCCCTCACTGTCACCCATTTGCCCGGCTGCGCAGGCACTAATTCAGCTGGAACCGCATCATGTAAAGAGTTCACTATGCTAGGCGCATCCAAAATAGTATCTGAAGCTCTAGCACTCTTACTATCCTCAATTAAAGTTTGGATGCGTGTTTCTAGTTCTGAAATCTTCTCTGTCAGCCTAACTGTCTCCTTGCATTTATCACATATAAATCCTATATTGCCAACAGAGAAGGCTATGCTGAACATGTGACATGAAGTGTAGGTGACAATAACAGGACAAAACATTACTCACCGTGTTTGTTGAGTGATTCTTACTCACCTGAGCTTTTATGAACTCAAAGGCGCGAGCGCGCGCGAGAAAAATAAATAAATAAAAATAGCTGAGCGCACGGGTGGCGCGTTAACAGGCTAGCGAATTACTAGCGTGTTGTGCTAGTAGTAACGGAAGCTAGCGATGTCAGGTTAATCTGAGATGTTGGGTAAGCTGTATTTAGTAGTAGTATAAACAACTAGAAATTGTAGTAAATTATGGTTCAAAACAAGGAAATACGAGACTAGGACAGAGCTTACAGCACCGAAGCAAACACACTCACAGCAGGCAGCGAGGCAGACAGGAGCAATCGATGAGCCACTTTCCCTTCAGCTCACGCTTGTTTAATGCGTAGCCAAAGTATTCCCCTAGCCTCTCTGTCCTCTTTGTTTAAGTCCTCATGAAATGAATACCTGCCTCCTTGCACACGGTTGATCCTTTTGTCAGTGTCCAGATTTGGTCTCAGTAGATTCACTTTGAAAACTGAATTATGATCTGGCGCGTGCGATTTCCTTCTCTTCTGCCAATACAATGAACCGTGTCAACCGCCTCTTCCTTTTCCCAGGGCACACCAGGAGCAATCTTGGCCAGCAACCGCTAGCAAACAGTTTGGGAAAAGTCTAAAAATATGGGAAAAAAAAACTTTGAGGCTTTGCTGGTGGTTAAATTATTGCTGCTAGCTGACACCGAGATGGGACTTGTGCATGTTGCTCACTTGGGTCCCACCTAGTACCTAGTGCAATCCTACATAAAATCCATCTGGGCAATTAACATGGGGCTATAATGGAATCCGCAGACAATCCTACATGGGGCCCATTTTTCAGGCCATTTCATACCCATATGGGCCCCACATAAAAATGTTGGTTGGGTACGGCATCTTGGCCAGAAGTAGCCCCCTGGAGTAAGATGTTCACGCTACTTTTAATTTTCCTCTGGACTATAGACTTGGTCGGCATTACAGGAAATGCCCACAAAAACACCATATCCATTTATGCTGTGGAAGAAAACAAGCTATTCAAATTAACGTGCATAGACCTTGTTAGGCGCTTGCTCTTTACTCTTTGTAAAGATTATTGTAACCCAGGTATTTTCTCTGCCTTATTTCCCCTTCTCATGGCTCCACACTATGTTCACGTTATCACAAGACTTCGTGCTAGTATCGCGAGATTTGACGCAGTTTCCTTTAAATGTGGCCACGCGCTGTTGGTTGGTGTGTGTGGGAGCCGGTGTTGTTTGAGCTGCTGCAGATGCCTCCACCACTCGGTTGAGACTGTGCTGTTTGAGTGACTTAATGATACGGGAACTGGCCAGGTTCCATTGGATTCAACTCCGATTGTTTTAAATTACAAAACTATCCTTTATGTCTTCATCACAACATGATTATTTACATTTTTTACTCATCATCAGTTAGTTATCAATCATATTTCTTCTGTAAATCATTCATTGAACACATATGACTGATTACAGAGCAACAACGGAGTAACAAAACACTCACCAGAGTTCCTTGAAATAAAAGTATGAAAAGATGTTTCTTCCCCTGGATTTCACTGGAAAAGAACTTAAAACTTTTTTTCTTCACTCTTTATTACTCTCTTTTAAAATATTTACACTCTGAATCGTCTTTTTCCTCCACTCTCTCTCTCGATTGTAAAATGTTTTTTTTTTTTTCAATTATTTCACTCGTCACAGAGAAACCCTCTAGTGAAGAATAGTAGTTACTACATTTTTCCTTCAAATTACGAGTCTGTTAACTACCTAAATTTAAAGGGGTTACAATTGTATTGCAACATATTGCAATGATAACTAGCAGAGTAGAAGAAGCAAAGAAGAAAGCGCTCCACATGAAGCGCTGGTGTCGTGTCTGTCAGGGCTCTCAGTAATCTGGACAACACGCGTTTCTTCAGTTCAGTCATGCAGGTAAAGCCTCAGAGTTTGAAGAATCACACATTCTGAAAGAGTTGCTGTTAAACGTGAAGAAGGTCTCCAGACATGAATGATGTGCTGGTCTCTTTCTGTTTGTATGTGAGGATTGATGAAGCAGAACACAGATGAGAAGAGCATCTCTCCATCACACCTGCACTGAACTCTCAGCTGCTACTGATGCCACACTAAACCCTGGGACAGTGTGAACGGCACAATCAGTTCTGATGGAGGGAAACAGCAGCTGGACATCACAGACCTTCATCTGTGCTTCAGACGTCTATCAGGAGTGTGTTCTCTCAGTGCTTGTGCTCCTCCACACGCCAAACACTCACACATATGCTGACTGAACATCGGGCATGTTGTTATTTGATGGCAGCTGTGCTTTATGTGCAGGACCACATACATCACATTTACACATTTATATTCATTTTCATGCTGATTTCAGAGCTGAACGAGGAGTTGAAAAGCTCATATATCTGTGAAATGTTATATTGTTCAGTAGTTAATTCTTTACAGACATAATTCTTCTTAATTATGATATGATTAAAGCTGCATTCCGTAACTTTTTTGGGTTAAAAATTATCCAAAATAAATTTTTGAGCAAGTACATAACCAGCCAGTGTTCAAAACTCTCTGCTTGCCATAGCTCGATTCAAAACGGTAAGCTTATAATAATGTTTTTACTTACAGTGGTACTGGTGGATATCCGCAGGAAATTTGAGCATGTCTTTGCGTCATTACGTCACATCTGTCCACATAAAGGAGGAGTCTCGGCTAGTAGGCTATGAGTGTGAGGATGTTGGAGGTGGAGATTTACAGCCTTTTCTCGCAGCACTTGATATAATTAAATGTATCAATTTGATGGCGGATCCAGAAAGGTTCAAACGACAATCACCAGTGTCAACTGGAGATTCACCCGATGTAAAAAACAAAAGACTTCTACAGAAAAAAAGATTGCGAATGACAGTATCCACATCGGCGATCCGACTGACTGCCGCACATTCTCCTCAACACTAAGGGCGTCACGAAATTAATGCTCAATCTCGATTATCGAATCAAAAAATGGAATCGTCGATGCTGTCGATTGTCGATGCCCCGTCACGTCAGCTCGGCTTGCCAAGCAAAAAAAAAAAAAAAAAAAAAACGCGCATTCACCGTGAGACACAGGCAATTGACACTTTTCACACGCTCTCACGCACAGAAAAATCGCGAAGCAAAGAGGACACGGAGACCGACAGACTAGAGTAGGTTACTTTATGATATAAAAAAATCTCAGCTCTCAGATTCTGTCAATTTTATTACGAAATTCATACAATAAATACCGTTTTGGCGCTTGTAAATGTTAGTGATAGATCCCTAGCGCACGTGAACCGATCATCTATACTAGCTAATAGTAAAAAAAAAACACGAACACTGTTGAAAGATACTACAACTACAACTTACCGAAATGTATATTCCTCATACATAATATCGATCAATCAGTGTTTTTCATCAGCGTGAAGAGGTCAATAACATAGCTGGAGAACAATTATGTCACATTTACCTCAGGAAAGCCGTTTAACCCCCTGAGGTCGGCTGTCGCGCCGGCGCGATAGGCTTGTTTTTTTTCCTTATCAGTGCAAACAAAATCAAAATTCTAATATTAATTTTTATCTTATATGCTTGTGTTGTACATCAATCGATCCTGTTAAGTGTGTATTTTTTTTGTGCATACTCATAATAAAAACAAAGTGTTGTGCTTTTCGCCAAATAAAGAAAAATAAACATGATGCGCGTTCTGCCGTCTCTCTCAATGTGAAACTCATTCTGAAACGCGACAGAAAATGACCTGTAACTCAGCGAATGTTTGTCACACAGACTTAAAACACATGTCTATACAACGCTTGGAGTCTCTATTTTTAAAATATGTAAATTATATAAAAAACAAATATTCTCTGTTTAAGTAATCCGTAAGAAAGCAGCGACATGTACAGTTTCTCAAACACATCCTAATTAACTATAATGTGACCACACCCACGCGCGCACGAGCGATTGACATGCAAATGATCCACGCGGCAGAACGCAGACCTGTAAACGCCCTCATCACCTCAAAACAAAGAATAAGAGACTTCGGTAACTTACTCCTCTCTGCTTTTCATCGAGTTTGAAGATGTGCTGTGCTGTGCTGTTTACCTTGGGATTTACCTCAGAAGAACGCGATTTTTAAGGTAAGACATGTTAAACTGGTCGTGCCAGATTAAAATGTATGTTATGAAATGAGTTTGGAGTAAAAACATGAACTAAGCCTAATATCGTACATGTATATGTATCTATAAATAGACAGAAACATGTTAAAATGTGAACTAGACTGGTAGGCAACCTTTCAGTGCTAAATTTATATACTTCATATATATTTCACTCAGTTTTGATTAGCTTATGACACTGAAATAATGCTAAAATACTTCTTTATGCGTAATGTAGCTTGTTTGCGAATATCTACTAATGTGATTTAGTGCAAATATGTTTCAGCCTCCGG
Source organism: Scardinius erythrophthalmus (assembly GCF_964197995.2). Classification (NCBI taxonomy): domain Eukaryota; kingdom Metazoa; phylum Chordata; class Actinopteri; order Cypriniformes; family Leuciscidae; genus Scardinius; species Scardinius erythrophthalmus. Next base: position 2,978,109 of record NC_138227.1, read on the forward strand.
TAAAATATGTGATATAGCCTACTGTCTACATTATATTTTTATATAAATGCTCGATTTTGGTTAGCCTAAGACACGCTTCAATACTGCCTTATGCACAGATGTTTGTGAATACAGGTGTAAATGTTTGAAATGTAGTGATGTGTGTCGTTCGCGAACGATCCGTTCATTGCGTGTGTCACTAAATGCGTGCGGATACCCATCAACAGATACTCGCGGTGACGCGGTCTATGGCCCATAAATAGATATTTCTCCGTTCTATGGCCCATCAACTATACATTGTTTGTCCATAACCATCACTTGCTCAGCAGTTTACTTTGTATAATGTATGCTAAAAGTTTTATTTTGATGTTGTTTTTTAGGAATGTGAACCTTCAGTTCTCAGTGCGATCGAGAAATCATACCGAGTAAGTGCATAGACGTAATATTTTACAGATGAAATGTAGCCTAATTGTGTTTACATCGTCATAGTATAAAAGTAGCCTACCTATTCTTGTGTGAAATGACAAAAACCATCCATTCTGCTTATACAGGAGACACTGCGCAGATGAGGGTGAAAACACAAGATACATGGAGGACAAAGACATTTCCATGTCCTGCACCTGTGACAAACAAACTCATGGGGGGTGTTGACCTGTCTGATCAGCTGATACAGTACTACACAACACAGCACATAACCATGAAGTGGTACAGTAAGATTTTTCTACACTTCTTGGACATTGCTTCCACCAACTCTTTCATTGTGCACAAAGAGCTACATGGTAACTTGTCCCATAAAGAGTTTATGGAGCAACTTATAACAGAGCTCTGTGGTGTGTCACAGAAAACGGCAATGAGTTTTAAATCAGTGTTGGAAACCGTTGTGCTGCTTAATATATATTTTTTATAACCTGTAATAGTTTTTTCAGGATTCTTTGAATAAAAATATTTTTTTATAAAAAAACAAAAGTTTGGTCTTTTTTTCTTTCTTTTTTGGAAAGAATGTAAGTGATAGTAATAACTTTAAGTCTTTCCATTGTTAGAAAAGATTTCTATTTTGAATAAATGCTGTTCTTTTTAACTTTTTATTCATCAGTGAATCATTCTTAGGTCATCATTCTTTGTTCAGGCTGCCTCACAGCACCTTGATGGCCCATTAGCCATGGGGGGAGTGTCTTTAGTCACACCCCTTGTGTGAATCACATTAATATTCATGGCCCACGCATACAGCAGTGCTGACACAAAAACTGACATGCAAAATTAAAATCGTTATATTGTTGTTTGTGAAAGAGTGGTCAGAATGATTTTCACCTCATTTTGTAGAAAAAATTCTAGCCTACAAGAATAGTAATTCCAAAGTCTTATGGAAAACTATTCAGTATGTGTTAAATGGCCTTATTGCAGTGACAATGTTTTTCCCAAAACATACTAACCACGCATAATATTTTTTTTCTATAAAATGCAAACATGTACATCCATTTTGCTCACATATTATTGTAGCAGAGTTTGTGCTGAATACAACAAAATTACATGTTGGCCAATAGTATGTTGTAAGTAGCTGAAATAAGCACAAATGTCAGGTCATGTCAAAACATCTCAAGGGCCCCAAAAACACCTCAGACTCCAGAGGGTTAATGACCATAATATAGGCTATAGCACGTAGTTGGCAAGAAAAAAAAAATAGCTATAGAGAGTATTTTGCTAAATATGTGTTCTATATTACATATTATATTTTTTACTTATATCATTAAATAAAGTTGTTATTATAATAAAAAAACGCATTATATTTAATTATTTTTAACCTTAAATAATAGCCTACTACCAGCTGATAGGGCTCTCTGTATGTTTACAGCATTAGGTGAGTTTTTTTTTTTTTTTTGAGACAAATTAACGCCTATCTTGTGTAGCCTACCTAATATTTATCCAAATGAGTCAATATTAAATCAAATCACAATAATTTAATTGAATTGAAATAATACAAATGTGTAGCTTACAAGAAATTGTACCATGTAAACATTGTAACATGTTGTCACTAAACCTAATAAAATTCAGTTTAGTTACTAAAATGTTAGTGACAATCACAATACACTTATTGTGATGCAATTTTTTTTACAATCAAACAAATTGAGAATCGAATCGAACCGTGACTTTAGAATCGAAAATGTAATCGAATCGAGGATTTGGAGAATCGTGACACCCTTACTCAACACATTGGATTCAAAAACTACGGACTGCAGCTTTAACTATCAGCTTTAACTATGATATACTTTTCTTAATCCTGGTTTATACCAAAGACTTTAGATACACAAAGATGGTTCACTCATAGGAGCATGATTTAACACTTTGCTAGCATTTTTTTTCCCATTAATAAAATGTTGCAATCATGTTGTCATCTTCTCACCATTCACACCTGATTTAACAATTTGCTAGCATGTTTGTTGTTAACACAATTAACATGTTGCTTGCATTGTTTAGCCTGTTGTTAGCATTTAGCTAGTGTGTTGTTAGCATGATGAGCATGTTGTGAACATGTTGCTAACATGATTAACATTTTATTAACATGATTAGTATGTTGTAAACATATTGCTAGCATTTTTCTAACATATTGCTAACATGATTTAACACATTGCTAGCATTTTTTTAACATTTTGCAAGCATTATTAAACAAATCTTTAACATGTTTGCTAACACAATTAACATGTTGCTAGCATGATTAGCATGTTTTGCTAACATGTTGATAGTGTGTTGCTATTAAGATTACCATGATTAACATGTGGTTAATATGTTGATAGTATGATTAGCATGTTGATAGCATGTTGTTAACATGATTAGCTTGTTGCTAGCATTTTGCTATCATGATTTAACAATTTGCTAGCATTTTTAGCACGTTGTAACCACGATTCACATATTGCTAGCATGATTAGCATGCTGTTAGCATTTCGCTAGCATGTTGTTAACATTGCAAAATGCAATCTCCCCATGTTGATTGCGTTATTTCTTATGATATATAATTAGTAAATGCTGCCAGCTTTGAGATTATCCCAACAATGACTGAATCCAAAAGAAACCAGAGGGTTCATTAATTACATTTTAAAATATAGTTTAACAAAAACAGACTAACAAATGTTAACTTTTTAACTGTGCAAACATAACGAAACTGTGCGAAGTTTGCAAACATAACACATTTGGACTTAACAAAAAAATTAAGACAGCTTACTAAAATAAATTAAAACTTAAAAGTTGTGACAAGGTAAACAAGAATAAATATGCAAAATGTAAAAACATAAAACTATTGTAAACATAATTTTTAACGCCATGTCTTTAAGAGGCAGAGTAAATGTGAAAAATCTAAACAAATGTGGCGGAGGGAAATATGCCACCGCCTTGTGGGGGGAAATATTCAGCACTATGCTAAGGAAGACTGAGTGAGCAACAGGATCCTAGTCCCCCCACCCAATGCTTTTAGTCTTTGTACAACTGTTGTTAGTCTTGTTGTGTGTGGTGCCTATCGTGTTGCAATGTGTAATGCTCAAGAATAGGCGAGGTGGGCTTCAGGATTTACTTAATACACGGCAGCCACCTGAAGTGTGTGTATGTAGACAACTCAGGAATTAAACCTAAATTGATTGCAAAACCCACCCTCCCCGGATCTAACAGGATAGGTAAGACGCCCCCACTCCTTAGCATAAGTGACTCAAAATTAGCATTAACAGTTTTAGCTTAATAAACAAAAATAACATTTATTTTTACTGCATGAATTGAAATTATTCTGTTTTCTTTGTTTTCACAGGAAGTGTAAAACAATTTCAGACCAATCAAAGTGAAATAAAAATGTGGAAAATAATAAAAAGGAAAAAATCAACAAATTTGTGTCGGTTTCAGGTCAATCTTAACAAAATAACAATTAGTTTCACATTTAGTAAGTAGACTGAAACGTTTCACAGACGTTAACTTCAGTTACTCAACCTTTCAAATAAAGTTGACTTGATTCACTTTAAGTTCACTTCAATTCGGTTCCAAGATCCAATTCAAAAATCCAGGAAAATAAAGGAAAAAGTTATACTCAGTCCATTTATGAGTTCACGGCCAAAAGGTTCAGTTTACGTGAACAAGAAAGTCTATGAATCCCTTTTCAGCAAAATTCACTGATCACAGTTCCAGCAAAAATAACTGCATGATTGAACAGTTCAGTTCCGATGACTCACTGACAGAAAATTATAGTTTGCTTACCAGTGTTCAGTAAGAAAAGAGGAAAATAATGTATATCACCACTCTTGGTTCGTGGATGAGGCGCTGAATGATGACCAATGGATGGCAGGGTACTGTTTCTTCACTCATTGACCCTCAGCGATTGTCCTCGCGATCCTGACGACGGCAGCTTGATTCAACGAGGCCGCAATCCCAGCTGATTGAGACGCAATGAGAAGACGAACAACACACGACCCTATCCGACGACTCAGCAAACGTTTCTCTTCACACGATCAGCAGCATTCACTGTTTCAAGTTCGTTTGAACAAATGAAACAAAAACTGTTTTAAACAAATAAAACACGGGAGTATTTAACTCATACGCGACTGAAACTTACTGAAACTAACAGGTCTTTTGCCCAGCTTCACGCACGAAAACGGCAGAAAACTTGTTTTAACACTCACTTCAACAACCTTGTTCACATAAACAAACACTCTGAGGCAACGTCATACAGCTCTTATATATGTCGCGGGTCTAAACTCGACTTTTTATCGTGACTGACTACCCGAGATCGACATTCATTTTTCAGCTTGCCGCTGCTCTTCTCCACTGTTTCCACGTGCGACTCGTCATAACCCAAAATGGCGGCGCCCGTGTCAAACGTCAAAATAAAAGTCTTCACAATTTTAATCACAAATTTGTAGATCCCCTACACAAAACTATACAACTTCAAGCAAATGCACATAATTTGTAACACTTTTACAAAATGTGTTGCCAGAAATACTAGTCTGTGTCTTTAAGAGGTATAGAATAAATGTGCAAAATGTCCACATAACAGAACTATGCTATAACTTCTGTGGACATAATGTGTAACACTATTACAGGTGTGTGTGGTCCGTCAACAGTGTGTGTGTTTAAAGCTGGCCTGTTGCAGGACACAATATTGCCAGCTGTGCTAAAAGCCGCTCTGAGGGTGAGCTGGTGGCAGGAATACACAAGTAATATTTTCCAGGAGGCTGAACTCTGGGCTGTGTTGTTGAGTTGATCTTATAATAACATTCCAATCAGAAGCGCGTTTACACTGGTCTTTTCAATGTGTATGTGGACAACATCCGGATACAGGTCACATGTTAATGCCAAGTGTAAACGCAGCCTTAGAGTTAGAGCCTTATTGCAAACAGACTCCAGGACATCAATGTCCTGCCATGAGGAGCAAGTGCCTTGTTTTTTATCAGCTGATAAACTTTAGCAATGGCCTTCTCCTGCTCTAGCACTCGTGCTTTCATTGCATGGCGAGACCCTGAACTGGTGGAGATTCTGTGATCAACCTGTGCTTTGGCAGCTTGAGCTCCTCTTGAGTAGCTGCTCGTTCTCCTTTCTTTTCCATGAGAAGAAAAAACACTGACCACTTTTTTGCACACTTATGGCTCTTTGTATCCTCATGTCTCTCATACTTTCCTCTGATGATGAAGAATATAAGCACATGTTTGCAAATTTTACAAGGCAAAGATGATTATAAAATTACTAGTATTTTGTGATGATAAATTACAATGTTATGACATTTTCAACATAATGAGAAAATACATTCAGACCACACTAGGGCTGTCTCTTTTTATCCCACAATTCTGAGTTCAGTAAAGGCTAATTCACACGGCCCAAACAAACTGACATAATCTGACTTGATCACGCCATGACAACTTCAATGCCAACAGATGATGTTTTATTAACAAAGTTCGGGAGAAGCACATTCAGATAATTAACCTAATTAACACAGGAGGAGCACATTCAGTTAATCAACTCAATTAACCATAAGAGGTTAAACATGAACATTTTAGGACATCCTCAGACCTCACTCATATAGATTATAGATACATTAGATAGAATAAATCTTTTTGTAGGAGACTTTGAGCTTTGTAAGTTTGCAGATCTTATACATACACAAACAGCTACATAACACACTAAAGAAAAAGAAAACATGAAAACGGATCATATGACCCCTTTAATACATTAATACAAATGAAATACAATTATTATTAAAAACATGATGTATACACTCAAACTTCCATTATTTGTTTTCCTAAAGTGAGCTTGAATGGCTTTAATTATGAAAAATGAATCTTTTCCCCCTCTGCTGGTACAACACAAACACAAGCACATTCAGGCTCTATATTTTCTCTGTGACAAAACTGCAACCTTTTTGAGTTTATACTGTGTGTTTATACAAATAAAAAGGTTAATATATGAATGAGAATTGCTGCTGTGAAATAAAAGGTGTTTCACTGCTGCCTCATTAGGTCTGTATCGTTGAAATCTAAATGAAGTCTTAATTTATAACAGTGAAGTCACTGGTGATTCTGCTGACTGTGAGTCTCTGTAGTGGATCCTTATTCACCATCAGATGATCATCAGAAGATAAGACTGTCATCTAATACCTAAAATAAACACACAAACAGTCACATATGCAGTATGAGATATTAAGTTTGTCACATCTTTTCATAAGAAAACTAACTAGATAATCTATATCAATTAATTTTCAAACATGATAATATAGCTTATATCTGATGCTCAAAATCACTTTACAAAATCAAAAGGTTTTGAAAATCAACCTACAAAATCAAAAGGACATGAAAGGTCACTTTCACTCAACGGACAGCTGATACAGAACCAGCAGAAATGATCATTACACTCAATACAAATGTAATATTAGTTAATAAAAAAACAACCCAAATCTCATATTATCACACACAGTAAGAAAGTTAAAGGGGAAAAGCTGAAAATAACATTAATATAATTTTCACAATCAGTCACAACACTATGAGCAAAATTAAATTTCAAATTCAGGTTGGATGATGGGCAATCATCGCGCATGCGCGGAGTTGAGTAGACGGTGAGGACGCTGAGCTCTGACAATATAGTCTAAATATCGTGCAGTGTGGTGCTTAACTTACGGCAAGAGTGACCAAAATATAAGTTTGCCACCAATAAATACTCTATGCTGTGTTATGTCTCCTAAGAAGTCTAAAGTACAGCCGAAACAAGGTGAAGAAGCGTCTCAGCAAGTGGGAGCAAGTAACATGGCTGGTGAGGAGTGTAACGTGCTGGAGCTTCCAGCCCTCATACGTAATATAATGCGAGAGGAGTTGAACGTGGTGGTGGATAAACTAAATAACCTCGCGAAAGATATATCTTTCTGTACACAAAGGCTTGGTGAAGTTGATGTGACAATGTCGAACTTGGATTCACGTGTGACAAAGCTGGAGACTGTGTGTGATGGACTTATTAAGGCCAATGAGGAGTTGAAAAGTAAAGCCGAGCGACTTGAAATGTACAGTCGCAAATACAACGTGCGTGTATTTGGCCTGACGAATGACATCGAAAAAGGGAATCCGACCAGCTACATGTCTGCTTTGTTTGAGGATTTATTCCAAGATAAACTACGGGGGGAGCCACAGGTGGAGATGGCCCGCAGGGTTGGACCGGTTGGGAAAGGTGCAGCTCGAGTGATGATTGTACGTCTTCACAAACTCACAACGAGAGAAGAGATCATAAAAATCGCCAAGAAAGAGGGAGTGCTACAAGTACGAGGGATGAAGTTAAGGATTTTTCCAGATCTCACGACAGAAATGGCAAAGAAACGTGCAGGATTTCATGAAATAAGGAGTAAATTGAAGGACGCAGGGGTGAGACATGGTATAATTCATCCAGCGACGCTGATAATAACATTTAAAGGAGAGACTAAGAAGTTCACAGAACGCAGTGCAGCAGAAGTGTATGTAAAGACCATAATCGATACTGGTTTGAATGTTAGGGATTAGATTGGATAAACAATAAGGTCATGTGATAACAGATAAAATGGACTATAAGTTACAACACTGAATTTAAGAGTAATTTTTCTGTTAAGCTAATTATGATGTGGGCAAGGTAAATAGAAAATGAATTTAACATTTTGGAAAGCTTGATATTATAAGTTCTTCTTCTTGAATTTAAGACCACATTGCTAACATTTAGTTTAGGAAAATGAATAATTTGTCATGAGCAAGCGTTGCTCTACTGATGTATTTTGTTTATTTCATTACAATGCTGAAGATATTTGTGTGTGTGTGTATGTATGTGATGTGTGAGTGGTTGAATGTCATATTTGCATTAATGAGAGCTCAATGTAATACTAAAGGCATGAGCATTGATGGACAAACACGTGTTAGATGGTTGAAAAATATTTTTTGGTACAAAAAGGGATGTTTGAAATAGCTCATTTGAATATCTGTAGTTTAAGGAATAAAATAAATGATATCTCAGAAATATTACAGAATTATAATTTCCACATATTAGCCATTTCAGAAACACATTTAGATTCAACTATTAATAGTCCTCTTTTGAATATAGATGGCTATAATTTATATAGGCAGGACAGAAATTTGTATGGAGGAGTAGCTTGTTATGTTAAAAATAATATTCCAGTCAAAGTTAGAGGAGATCTTAATATACCAGGAGTTGAAGTAATATGGGTACAGTTACAATTACCTTATGTAAAGCCTGTTCTTATCGGATGCTGTTATAGACCACCAAATGCTACTGTAATGTATTTGGATCAAATATGTGAATTGTTGGATAAAGCATGTGAAATGGGAGATGAAATCTACTTCTTAGGAGATTTTAATATAGATTGGAAGTCTACGAATTGTACATCAAAGGGTAAATTACTTTCTTTAGCTAATACTTGTAATTTGTCTCAAATAGTTAAGGATTATACACAAGTAAATTTGAAAGCCGATGGCACATATTCAGCAACTCTTATTGATTTAATTTTTACAAATGCAAAAGATTTATGTTCGGAGGCAGTCTCTATTCCAGTCGGTTGTAGTGACCATAATTTAATAGCTGTGAAAAGAATTACAAAAGTATCTAAATCTGGTCAAAATTTTATTCATAAAAGGACATATAAAAAGTTTAAAGAGAATGATTTTGTAGAAGAAATGAGGTGTGTAGACTGGTTGGAGGTTACACAGCAGCAGAATCCTGCTAGAGCTGTGGCCATTTTTGATAATTTGATAACCAGAGTAATAGACAAACATGCTCCTTTAAGGAAACAAACTGTAAGAAATGTCTCAACTCCATGGCTGGATCAAGAGCTCAAAGAATATATGAGGCATAGGAATGAAGCTAAAGCAGAAGCTATTAAACAGAATGACGTGATTCAGTGGAATAAGTATCGTAAATTGAGAAATCAGGTGACTAAAATGAACAAACGTAAAAAACAAATATATTATCGAAATAAGTTAAAAGATGCTGGAATGGACAGTGCAAAGGTATGGAAAACACTTAATGAATTACTGGGAAGGAAAACAAAACATAATACAACATCATTAGAGGTTGATGGGATTTGTCTTACTAGACCAAAAGAGATTGCAAATTATTTGAGCCATTTTTTTAAGCATAAAATACAAAAAATTAGACAAGCCATGGATTTGGGACAAGATGAAAATATCTCATATGATCTAATATCAAATAGGATAATGAAAACAAAAGATTGCACATTTAAATTTAACACTGTAACAGAGGACAATGTGAAGAAAATATTACAAGCAAGTAAAGATAAACCCTGTGGAATAGATCACTTAGATGTTAAACTGTTGAAGATGGTGGTAGATGTCATTGCTTTGCCCATTTCTCATATTATTAATTTGAGTTTAACAGCAGGTGTTTTTCCCTCACAATGGAAAAAAGCAAAAATTTTACCTTTAATAAAAAATAACAAAGAACAGTTTTCAGGTCAGAACAGCAGACCAATAAGTTTATTACCGGCAGTAAGCAAAGTGATGGAAAAAGTTGTGTATGATCAAATACAAGAGTATTTGGAAGTAAATGGGTTAAACACAATGTATCAGCATGCTTATAAAATGGGTCATTCCACAACAACAGCACTCACTCAGTTAACTGACTATTGGCTACAGGAAATTGATAATAGGAATTTAGTGGGCACAGTATTTTTAGATCTAAGCGCAGCCTTTGATGTTCTAGACCATAATATTTTATTAAAAAAGTTATTTTGTTATGGATTTGAACCAACTGCTGTTAGATGGATTGGAAGCTATCTTAGAAAACGTGAGTACACAGTTTACTTTAATGGTAGCTACTCTGAGGTGGAAGAAATGAGTTGTGGGGTGCCCCAGGGTAGTTGTTTAGGACCCCTTCTATTTTCCGTTTTCACAAATGATTTTCCACTTGTAATTAAACATGCAACCATGGCTATGTATGCAGATGACACAACATTGTGTCAATCAGCAAGAGATATAGATCAACTGAATATTATGTTAAATATGGAGTTAGACTTGGTCATACAATGGATTACTGACAATAAATTACTTATTAATGCAGGTAAAACAAAATGTATGATACTTGGGTCAAAATATTTTCTTAAGCCATCATTAAAATTGCACTTAGATATAGGAGGAAATGTGATTCAGCAAGTAGAAGAAATTCATCTATTGGGTGTAATTGTGGATAGCTCACTGTCTTGGAATAGCCAAATAAATAAAATATTGCAAAGAATGGGTCGAAGTATGGGAATAATCAGATATTGTAAGAAATGTATTCCCAAATGGCTGACCAAACGATTAGCCCAATCTTTAGTATTAGCTCATTTAGACTACGAGTCAGTTGTTTGGTCAAATACCAATGAAAATAATTTATACAAATTGCAAGTCGCACAGAATAAAGTGGCACGTATCGTTTTGGGTTGTCCGTATACAACTAATATAATCACAATGCACAATAATTTGGCATGGTTAACTGTAAAATATAGATTGAAATATTTTCTTTTATCATTTATTCATAATATCATTGAAACAAAAACTCCTGAAATAATTTATAGAAATTTTACATTTTTTGCTGATCAACATAATTACTGCACAAGACAAACCATTGGAATGCGATGTGTTCTGCCTCAAGTAAGAACTAATCAGTTTCAGAGAGCAGTTTTTATCGGGCCATGGTTGCATGGAATGGATTACCAGGATTTTTGTTGTTGGAAAATAACAGAAATTGTTTTCGAAAGAAATTAAAATTGTTTCTGTTCACACAAGAGTCATGATGCTGGAAGAGTATGGTAATATGGAAAGATGTTTTTTGTATTGGAGAGCTATTTATGGATTATATGTTCAAATGTATAGCATTTTTTTGTTTGTTTTGTTTATTTATTTAATTGCATTGGGCTATTGTAGATGATGTCCAGTTTGTGGATGGGTGTGAGTGGGTGTGTGTGTGAATAATGTACAAAATAATGAATTATGTAAATTTGTGATGTAATGAAGAGGAGACCCCAGGAAGAATAGCAACTGAGATTTCAGGCGCTAATGGGGATCTTAATAAATGAAATGAAATGAAAAAAAAATTAATATTATACATTTTAAAGTTCAGAGACCTACAGAAAATGAAGCTGAATTTAAGACTCATTATCTGATGATCTCAGACAAAATATTCACACACACACACACACACACACACACACACACACACACACACACACACACACACACACACACACACACACACACACACACACACACACACACACACACACACACGTGGTGTTACTGAACCTGGTACAACTGAAACCTGCCATTTGAACTTTAAATGAAAATATGATGATGAAAATCGTTAAAAACTATTCTTACTCTAGTGTCTCCAGTTTATAATGTGGATCATCCTTCAGATCCTTCAACAGCTTCACTCCTGAGTCTCCTAGTTTATTCTTAGACAGATAAAGTTGTCTCAGGTGTGAGGGGTTTGATCTCAGAGATGAAGCCAGAGCAGCACAACCTTCATCTGTGACACCACAATCCTCCAACCTGTAGAGAACAATGACACACATTAAGCCTGTAGTTTGTACAGTATAAAAATCATTATTTCTATGGAAAGTCCCCATAAAACATGGAAAAGCTAACGTGTGTGTGTGTGTGTGTGTGTGTGTGTGTGTGCTTAACGTATTTAAAAACATTTTAAAGGGGTGGTATAATGCCCTTTTCACAAGATGTAAAATAAGTATTTGAGTGTGTATGTGAAGTTTTAGCTCAAAATACCCCATAGATATTTTTATATAGCATGTTAAAATTGTCAATATCTGAGGGGGAGCAAAAACGCACCGTTTTTTGTCTGTTCCTTTAAAGGCAAATGAGCTGCTGCTCCCGGCACAGAGGGCGGAGCTTCAACAGCTTGCACTCACACAGACATGCACTGAAAATTTCAAAAACTTTTAGCCTTTTATGTTCAAACCGGATTCAGACAATGATGGAGAGACTCAAGAAGAAGTGACAACATGTAGAATGCAACAGGACGTTTCTGAATGGTTAGTTGATGAATTTATGTAGCTTATGTGTAGTTATCTTCTAGTCATTGATTAGCATATTCTGTCATGATAATCTATAAATCGTTGTCCGGGGGCGGGGTTTATGTAAATTATATGGTTGGTGATGTCACTAACCCAGGAGGAATGTCGTGTAGTCTCTACCAGCCGTTTATTGTAGTCCTTAAAAAACGATTTCTTTAAAAGCAAAAATCTCCCTTTGCTTTAAACTTTGAGCTTCGTAACTTTGCAGACGTTGTTTATGCTCAAACAGCAACATTACACACTAACTAAAGTTAAAAAAGTGAAATCATAATCAACCACCCCTTTAAGGAACGTATGTGTGTGTGTGTGTGTTAGGGCTAGGAGAAAAAAAGAGATTCACCAAACTATCGCAATTTTTTTGTTTACGATTTTAAAATGGATTTTTTTTTAAATCAGCTTTTGATAGAAACTTGCCGCTTAAAATAACACATTTATCGATTACATTGTTTCGCCACTAGGTGGCAACAAGTGGCTGTTAAATTTTTAAAATTGTTTTATTTAATTATTTATTCAAGTGAATGTAGTACTGTATGAAGCTTCTGAAATAAAACTCAGAAAGATGTGATGAATTGGTTTTGTAAATATGACTCATCTTATACATAAGGTACAGTCTGTATAAGTGTATGAATTAACTTTTCCCCATAGTCTAGTGTTAAAAACAAAAAATAGCAATGTATTGCAACATCGAATCGCAATATTGTAGAATCGCAATTCTTAAAAATCACAATACGTATCGTATCGGCACACAAGTATTGTAATAGTTTTGAATCGGGAGATAAGTGCATCGTCCCAGCCCTAGTGTATGTGTGTGTGTGTGTGAGAGAGTGTGTGTGAGTTTGAGAGAGAGAGAGAGAGAGAGAGAGAGAGTGTATGCTTACTGTATTTGTAAACATTTTAAGGAACTCTTAAATGGTTAGTTCACCCAAAAATGAAAATTATGTCATTAATGACTCACCCTCATGTCGTTCCAAGCCCGTAAGACCTCTGTTCATCTTCGGAACACAGTTTAAGATATTTTAGATTTAGTCCGAGAGCTTTCTGTCCCTCCATTGAAAATGTATGGACGGTATACTGTCCATGTCCAGACAGCTAATACAGACATCATCAAAGTAGTCCAAGTGACTACAGTGGCTCAATCTTAAGTTTATAAAGCGACGAGAATACTTTTTGTGCGCAAAAAACAACAGAAATAACGACTTTATTCCACTATTCATTTCCTTTTCTCTGGGCCTCGAGTTAGTTCACCTACTATAACTGCGTAGCGCTTCTGGGATGTCCGTAAGACGCATCACACACATGACCAGCGTCGGCCAATAGTGAGCCTACGTGTGACGTACAACACAGATGCGCTACCCAGTTATACTACTTGAAAAAACTCGAGGCCCAGAGAGAAGGAAATGAATAGTGGAATAAAGTCGTTATTTTTGTTGTTTTTTTGCGCACAAAAAGTATTCTCGTCGCTTTATAAACTTAAGACTGAGCCACTGTAGTCACTTGGACTACTTTGATGATGTCTGTATTAGCTTTCTGGACATGGACAGTATACCGTCCATACATTTTCAATGGAGGGACAGAAAGCTCTAGGACTAAATCTAAAATATCTTAAACTGTGTTCCGAAGATTAACGGAGGTCTTACGGGCTTGGAACGACATGAGGGTGAGTCATTAATGACATAATTTTCTTTTTTGGGTGAACTAACCCTTTAATATTAATGTAATTAATGTCCAATAAAGGCTGTATTAAAGCACTTAAGGACATTTTCTGATTTTCCATGACCTAATCTAAAGTGAGAACTATTTATGGTTAATACGTTGTTAACAAAGCATTATCTAACTCTTTACATAAGAGCCAATTAACCCCCTGGGGTCGGCAATCACGCCGGCATGATCTGCTCGCTTTTTTTCTTATCAGTGCAAAAGAGACTCAAAATACTCTGTCGATTTTGATCTTATATATAAGTGTCGATTTTGATCTTATATATAAGTGTTATACATCATTCGATCCTGTTAAAGGGGTCATATAATGCCATTTTTGTACAAGCTAATATGATTCTTTAGGGTCTAAATTAAAAGTTTGTAATATACTTTAATTAAAAATTCTCATTAGTATTGTAAGAAAACACAAATTTTACCTGGTCAAAAACAGCTCTGTTTTCAGCACGCCGTTTCAGTGCATGTGTCTTTAAATGATGATGAGCTTTGCTGACCCCGCCCCTCTGTTCTGTGCGTACACCGTTTGTAACACAATAACCACGCGTTGTTCATTATAAACGTGGGATTATGAATGAGAACGTCGTACATAGAAAACATGCTGTAATGTACCCTGAGTGTAAACCTTAGATGCATTCATCGTGAAGCCTGCAGCAAGGTTTGCAAATTTCGCAAACATTAATATAAATACTAATATAAAGGTTAATAAAACATTACACTCACATCTTCTGGAGGTTCAGCAGTAACACGTTGGTACCGATCCGTTTTTTCTCGTTTGTGAAGCTGTCTGGTGTGAAATGATTCGCGTAAACATGAAAGCATGGACGATCGTGGGGAATCCCCGTGAGGGAATCCCCGCGTCAATCCTTTGGGCATATCGCTTCAAAAACAAAACTCAGCCACTGCATCTATAACGGCTCAGATTTAGGAACATCCAAATGACTGCTGTGTTCCTTATTACATCTAAGAAGAGAACACCACAATCGCGTAGACGCCATTCTACTCCAGCATATCAACAATGGCGGACTACTATGACGGCTGTCACAGCTCACTCAGGGCGGGTCTTGTGTTGCAACACAGCTGTCAATCACAATCGCGGGAGGGGCGTACGATCTTATGACGTCACAATATCGAACGGCTTGATTTCATAGATGGTCAAACATATAAGGAGATTAAAACAAAACCACTGGATGGATTTTAATCATGATAGGATGGTTGTGTACAGGCACTGCCAACAGACATTTCAGTGCAATCAACTTGTAAAAGTGCATGTACCATTATATGACCCCTTTAAGTGTCTATTTTTTTGTGTATACTCACAATAAAAACAAAGTGTTGTGCTTTTTGCCAAATAAAGAAAAATAAATATGATGCGAGTTCTGCCTTCTCTCTGTCAGTGTAACGGTCACCAGCTGGAGTGCCCTTAAGAGCCACCAGAGGGCACTCCACACCAGACTATTATCACTCCCTCACAAACTACATTTCCCATAACTCACTGCCCGGACTTATCATCACTGATTGCATTCACCTGTGTCTCATTACCCTGTTAGTCTCAGCCTATTTATACCATGTTCACTCATTCACTCACTGCAAAGTTTTGTATGTTGTTGCACTGCATTTCCGAGCGTTTTCCCTGGTTTCATGTCTCTTGGTTTTTGGATTTCTTGCCTGTTCCGTGGATTACTTTTTTGCCTCTGACCCCTGCCTGTTTTGTTTGTTTGTTTGTTTATTTGTTTGTTTGGACGGCCTACCTGTGTTTTGACCTATTGCCTGTATATTGGATTACGTGTCTGGATTGCCCTTTAATTAAAGCTGCATTTGGATCTCAACCTTCGTGTCGCAGTTCGTAACAGTCAATGAAGTCCAATCTGAAATGCGTTCAAAAATGAACTGTAACTCAGCGAATACTCAGTCCCATAGGCATACAGACACACCGGCATATAGCTTGAATTATCTTCTTTTAAATGAAATAATTTAAATAAAAAACAAATATTCTCAGTTTATGTAATCTGTATGAAAAGAGAGAGTTGTCAGTCGTTCTCATTTCATCTCATTAAGTGTTAATGTGACCACGGCCACGGAGAGCGTGCACTATTCAAACACAGATGATCTGAGGCGATCCATGCAAACGTGTCAACGCCCACATCAGCTGGATAAAACACATCAAGTTTAATCAGTCTTGTGCACTTTACGTCGTCTTGCTTCGCTGTGAGGAATAATACTATTGTAATAATCCTGGGAAATATACCTCAGAAGTGTGGTTTAGTTTCATTTCGAGGAGCAACGGATCCAGATGAGGATTGTAGTAAGTTCTTTATTCTTAAGTGCTTTGTTCTAATCGCGATATGCAATAGTGTCTGTAAACTGCAAAAATACTGTTTAAATATGAATTGCGAGTCTGCGTGTGAATGAATGAAAGCACAGATGTTTACTACAGCTGTAGTAAACAACAGCGCGCATCTGTGCTGTTCATTCACACTTGCACTTACATTAGTAAACATGTTATTTTTACATGAACACATATACTAGTTTAGCTTTTACCAAACTATATTGCTATACTGAGATGAGAAAAACAGACGAAATATGAATGTTTAGACAAGATTTTGTTGATTAGTTTTGTATAGATTATAAACTGTAAAAAAGACTACTGTCACATCAAATAAACTTTTGTTCACCAATTTCTGCTCATATGTTAAATATATAGTGATGTTTTGTAAAAAATAAAGTAGGTATATTGAATTATCAACTAAGATGTTATTATAGTGTTTGTTCCAATATTCAAACTAATGAATCCTTAACTTTGAAATACGTATGATAAAATGCATACTTTTTAAAAAGAAAGATTACACTTGAAATATTGTTAAAATTGTAACTGATGTTGATTTATATGTGAAAACTGTTTAATAAAATAGCAAAACATATATTTACAAGGTAGATGTAAGCAACATCTTAATAGGTCAATATAAACCTTCTCATTAAATTATTTATTATTGTTTTATATTTATGACACATTTAGGGAGAGGATATATTCTAAAACTTTCTGAAAATACAGTTTGAGAATTAATTGCATATAGTTACTAGAAATGTTTACCTTGGATATGATACAATTTGCATGCATTCAAAATAAGTCCTCACCAGTGATGGGAATAACGGCGTTATAAATAAACAGCGTTACTAACGGCGTTTTATTTCTTTTCAGTAACGAGTAATCAAACTAATTACTATTTCCTCCGTTACAACGCCGTTACCGTTACTGTCAATAAAAATGCGCCGTTACTATAATTGAGATAACTGAAGTGGTTTTCATCCGAGTAGGCTCTCTCTCAGCCATATGAGCTGCAAAGTTTTTTCTCTGGTGTGTGTGTTTATGAGGCGCCGGACTGGACATACCGTAAATCCTCTAATATAGGCCCGGGCCTTTATTTTACTCAAGCGCATCGCGGCCCAGGCCTTTATTGGAAGGAGGCCATAATTAGAGACAGGCCTTTATTTGTATTTGAGCAAAACGGACTACCAGTAAAATGAATAAAAACAAGATTTTGTGTCTATTTTAACCTATAAAATACTAGGTTAATTTATTGAAAACGTACAGTTAGTTACCATATAACATTATGGTATGCATACAGAACATTAACAACAAATAAATATAATATAAATAATATTTTTTGTGAAAAGCAATGATTCATTTTGAAACAGTATTTGTTCCAGCAGTAGTAACGTTAGCTCCACAACAGCACGCATCTGTGCATTCATTGATTTCATTCATTCATTCACACACTAGAAACGCGTGTCTTTTTGCGTGTAACTTACAGACACTATTGCGATTAGAACAAAGCAAATAGAACTGACCTATTTCTCAGCTGGATCCGTTGCTCCTCGAAATAATACTTCCAAGCACTTCTGAGGTAAATTTTCCAGGATTATTATTACTTAGATAGATGTGTGTTATCCAGCTGATTGTGGGTGTTCAGGTTTGCGTGGATCGCCTCAGATTATTTGCGTTTGAATAACGCGCGCTCTCCGTAATTAAGAGATCAAAGTCAACAGAGTATTTTGAAACTCGTTTGCACTTAAGAAAAAAAGCGAGCCTATCGCGCCAGTGCGATTGTCGATCCCAGGGGGTTAAAAAATAGATTTTCGCCAAAAATCCTCTTTGGCTCCGCAGCTGCCATGGTAAACAACATTAGCCTACCGGTGACTGAATTCTCACGTGCGAGTCAAGAGCGAAGTGATTGACATGACCAGGCTACCATAGCTATGGCTTGGATTCATTAGCAAACATTGCCCCCCTGTGGTATTTGCATGTTACTATCACAAGCATAATGTTGTGGCTTGCCCAGAAAAACGTTGGTTCTAATAATAGCCCCGGCCATTATTAGAGACCGGCCTTTATTTACCTCAGCCAACAGCGAGACCGGCCAATGTTAGAGACCCGGCCACTAATGGAATACAGGCCACTATTAGAGGATTTACGGTAAGCGAGGCGAATGCCATGAGCGCGCTCGACAGTGCGCGAGAGACCGAGTGTGTCCGAGAACACGCTCGATAGTGCGCGAGAGAGACCGAGTGTGTCCGAGAACGCGCTAGATAGTGCACGAAACAGAGACCGAATGTGTCCCAGCATAAATACTTTATTTATAAATAAATTACACATTTCAGCATTAGAATAATCTCTGTAGCATATTGGTATCATATGCAATGTTTTAATTAGTTTATATAACATAAACTCCAAAATAACCTGCAGGGAACGTTCAAACATTCAAACACAGTCGAACGTTCAAATACACGTGCGGCAAACATGACTAGAATTTGGCTAAAATAACCTCTGATGATGACGTTCTCTGTAGGTTATAAAAATAACCCCCCAAAAGATTATATTTTATTGTTATTATTTATGTAGGTACATTCAGTATTATATTGAGAGCACTTTTTGTTAAACTTGTTACTTACTTGTAAAGGTGTGTGAGTTTTATCATTTTAATTATATGCACTAGTGTATGTATATTTTTTATTACTATTTATTTATTTATTTTTGGTACATTTCTTAAGAAGCATGATTTATTTTTAGACTTTTTTGTTGGCCAGTTGTGGTCTGTGCAATAAATATTAAAAGTTCTAAACCATTGATTGTGTTTTGTTGTTCCACTATAGTAGTGATAATATTTTAATATTTAAGTTAATAGGTGTCTCTCACATTGTCCCACAGCAACATTAAAATAGTGTAGATTAGTGTACAATGTTTTATAATAATAAGATGTTCTATTTAGTGTCCATTTAATTAATTTAACATGTCATATTGGGGGTATCCAAGAAATTTCTTATATTTAAACTTTTTTCTTTTTTTTTTACTTTTCTTTTTTAAGTAACGCAATAGTTACTTTCCCTGGTAATTAGTTACTTTTGTAATGATGTAATTCAGTTACTAACGCAGTTACTTTTTGTGAGAAGTAACTAGTAACTATAACTAATTACTTTTTTAAAGTAACTTACCCAACACTGGTCCTCACATTCTTTACTTGTGGTACTCTCAGTGACACACTTGAATGAAAGGCTCATTATGCAGGGTCATTGTCTTCTCAGGTGTGAACCACATCATTATTCATGATCATTCACGCCCACTCGCATATTGCCTTTCCAAACAAAATGTGTCTTACAAAGTTTAAATCAATGTATTGTTTTATGTGAATGATAGGGCAGGATGATTTTCAGATCATTTTGAAGCAAAAACTCTAGGCAACAATATCCATTAGTCAAAAGTCTTGTGGACACATATTTAGTATGTGTTTTGTGGCCTTATTTCAGAAACTTTAATTTTTTGTTTTTTCAATAACAATGCATAAACATTATTATCTCAAAAATACAAACATGTACATACATGTTGCTCACATATTATGGTAGCCCTGTTAGTGCTAAATTGAGTGTAATTACACCTTTGCCATTAATATGTATATAAGCAACTGAAAAAAGCACAAATGTCAGGGCATGTCAAAACATCTCAAGGGCCCCAAACACACCTTAGACCCCAGAGGGTTAAACAATAATACTTTGTTAATTACAGTGACAGTGAACGAAGAACTCACTATTTGTATATAGTCTCTTGATATATTAACTACAGCTTATATACTATTAAATACTATTCATTAACTATTTAAAAACTGATTTATAAGCGCTGTGTTACTGTATACTTGTGATAAAGTGTTACCATTATTTCAAACTGGTCGCCATTAAGTGTAATTGTTCCCTTGTGTGTGATGGTGTGATTCTTCTTTTTCAAAAATAACACAAAATAAACAAAGATGAATTTGACTGATAGTATTATTGTTATTTTTTTCAAGATTTCCATAGATATGGCGATATATTGTTATCGTGTGTTATTTTGGCCATGATAATCATGTAGTGATAAATCTGATATGGTGACAGTCCTGGTTCAGGTGAAACACACACCACTTCCCTCTTTTCAGCTGCACACACACATTTTGAGGAAATGCTCACGCTTTTATAAGGGTCTGTTTGCACAAGCATTACAGTGCAAGTTGATTTACACCAAACATTTGTGTTTTAAAAAAAACCCTCTTCAGTTTTGAATGTCTATCACTTCAACTCGCTGGCCCCACTCCGCTTCTGATTTTGTTGATTTATAGACCTCCTAGAAATAATCCAAATTTTTGCTCTGATCTGACTGAACTTCTCACTCTCGCTTTCGCCCGGCATGATAGAATCATGATGCTAGGAGACTTTAATATACATGTTGATTCTGATTGTACTGCTGCAAAAGAATTTTTGTCTGTTTTGGATTATTTTGAAGTATCTCAGCATATTGATTTCCCAACACATTCTCACTCTCATACTCTTGATTTGCTCTGTACTGTTTGTATTGACAATGTGCATGTTCAGGGTCATAATCTGGGCATCTCTGATCATAAACTAATTGTCTTTGACTTCTCACTTCCCCTTGTAAAACCAAAAACTAAAACTACCATTTCTTACCGGAACCTGAGATCTATAACTGTTGACAATTTCTCTGCTGCTATTGCTGTCTCTGCTCTTCCTTCCGCACTCAATCTCCTGAGTCCTGATGAGATAGTTTCAACCTATGATAAATCTATTGGTAATGTCTTAGATGATCTTGCTCCATTAATAACTAGAACTGTCCCGTCTACCCATTCATCTCCTTGGTTCACTACTGAGCTTAGAGTTCTGAAAACAAAATGTAGGTGTCTTGAAAGACTTCACAAAAAATCTTCCCTTCTTGTCCATGCCATGGCTTTTTCTGATTCAGTACTGAAATATAAAGCAGCACTTAACATTGCATGCTCTAACTATCTTTCTACTGTTATCAACAAAGCTAAGTGCAAACCTAAAGCTCTTTTCTCTGAGATAAACAAACTAGTCAAACCATCCTCTGTAGCTATTGCTGGGTCTGCTGATCTCTGTGAAAGCTTTCAGTCTTTTTTCCTACAAAAAATTGATAACATTTATCAATCTTTCTCTTCTACTGCCACTCCCCATTCAACTCCATATTTGATAGGTTGTCCATTAGACACTTTTTTACTCACAAATACATCTGTGTGCGAAAAACTGATTATCAAATCTAATTCTACCTCTTGTACACTCAACCCTATTCCAACATATCTTCTAAAAACTTAGATCTCTTGCCACTGCCTATGTCCCGCTTAACCTGAAAGTAGCGGCCATCACTCCAATTCTCGAGAAGTCTGGCCTCGACAACGCCATTCAGAACAACTATAGACCAATATCGAACCTCGCTTTCGTTGACAAGCTACTTGAGAAGGTAGTTGCGGCACAACTGCAGTCTCACTTAGAGAGACATAATCTATTTGAACCACTACAATCTGGTTTCCGTCCATATCACAGCACAGAAACAGCTCTTTTAAAAGTGCTAAATGATCTCCTTCTGGCTTCTGATTCTGGTGCACATAGTATCCTGGTTCTTCTTGACCTCAGTGCAGCATTTGACACTGTGTGCCACTCTACACTTCTTTCTTGACTGTCTTCAATAGGTATCACTGGTGCGGCTCTTCGGTGGATGACTTCATATCTATCGGATAGACAGCAATTTGTTAGGATAGGTGAGAATCGATCCCGTACTGTCACTATTTCTCATGGTGTACCTCAAGATTCTGTACTTGGTCCTCTTCTATTTCTCATTTATTTGCTGCCACTAGGCCAGATCATCAGACGGCATGGTCTCAACTTTCATAGTTACGCTGATGATATTCAAATATATTTCACGATTAACCCCAACTCAGCTTGTCCACTCACTTATGTTATCTCCTGCCTTCAGGAACTTAAAACATGGATGTCTGATAACTTCTTACAGCTTAATGCTGGGAAAACTGAAATCCTGTTAATTGGCCCCAAATCAAAGAGTTTACCCGGACATGACATTTTTATTGATATTGATGGTGTTCAGATTAGGCCTTCAAAAACTGTGCGGAATCTGGGAGTTTTGTTTGACCCCATGTTATGCTTTCATTCACACATCGGTCAGACTGTTAAATCATGCTTCTTTCACCTGCGGAATATTGTTCGTATACGCCCTTCTCTTAACTTTGGAGATGCTGAAACTGTTATTCATGCTTTCATAACTTCTAGATTGGACTACTGTAACTCCTTATACAGCGGCCTACCCACCAAAGCAATACATCGCCTTCAAATGGTACAAAACTCTGCTGATCGAGCACTTACATATAATAAAAAATCTGCACATATTACCTCTATCCTTCATCAACTTCACTGGCTTCCTGTGGTCAATCGCATCCAGTTTAAACTATTAGTCTTAGTTTATAAAGCCTGTCACAGTCCCGCACCTCAATACCTTGCTGAGTTAGTGCAACCATACATTCCTGCCCGGACTCTTAGATCTAGCAACGAAAATTTGCTTGTCGTCCCCAGGTTTAAACTATCTACTGTGGGTGGTAGGGCTTTTAGTGTTGTAGGCCCTAAGCTATGGAATAAACTGCCCCCTAATCTTTGTGCCATGGCCAACCTCCAGATCTTCAAATCAAAACTTAAAACTCATATATTTACCATGCTCAATAAACAATCTTCAATTCTATTTCTCTGTCTACCACTCTCTCACCTTTATTTTATTTTACATACTTTGCCGAAATTTATATGTTGCTAAAAAGGCTTATATGTATGTTATCTTTGACTTATGTTCATTATTTGTAGTGTTTGCTTGTTTCCATCTGCTTTTCTGTTTGTTTGCTTGATATAGCCTAATAAGCAGATTGCTTGTTTCTTTTTTCTGTCTACTATTTGTATTATTTTGTGAAGCGACCTTGGGTTCTTGAAAGGCGCTATAAAAAATAAACATATTATTATTATTATTATTACTGTATCCTGCATCTGTTGTCTGGCTTGTAGTTTGTCTGATTTATTTAATTGTTAGCTTTACTTTCTTTTGGGGGATAATAATATATTAAGATGTAAATGTTCCTCTTCAGGGAGACTCCTCACCGCTGCCTTCTACCGCCGGCAGGATCTGACGGTTCAAGCAGGAATTTGTCGCTGAAACCAGTGGTTTTCACCAAAGATATATTGTATACACTATCTACTATCACTAGACTCAGAGTGAATATTAATCCTTATTCACTCTGAGTCTTTATGGTAGAGATGATCTTACCCCAGTATCTCCAGTTTACAGAGAGAATTTGCCAGTACAGCAGAGAACAGCTTCACTCCTGCGTCTCCTAGTTTATTATATGACAGATGCAGTTCTCTCAGGTGTGAGGGGTTTGATCTCAGAGCTGAAGCCAGAGCAGCACAACCTTCATCTGTGACACCACAATCCCTCAACCTGTAGAGAACAATGACACACTCTTCACTCTCTCAGATCAGACACACAGATTGAATCAACAAACTTCATAATTTAAAAAAACAAAAAAACAAAAAAAAAACACAAATCACCATGTTTGATGTAAGTGAGATTCACCATGTTATTTGTGTGTGTTTGTGTGAGAGGGAAAGCTTATATAAAAACATATATAAACTATGTATATCAAATTAAATAATGTGTAAAGATGATCACAGAAAAAGATGGATGTGAAGGTCATTAAGGATGAATTCATCTTGTTCTTCATGTACTAAAGTCCTGACTGTGCTGAGATTGTGTTTAAAGTAAAGAGTGTTAGATGTTGATCGTATCAGGTTACTGAGGAGCAGCTCATGTGTTCAATCATTTACAGATCAATCAATCACCTCAACTCAAGAAAGAGAGATTGAATACTTGAACACAGAAAAAAAAAATATTTCTTACACTTCATTTACACAGATGTGATATTAAAATTAATGAATGGTAATCATGTCGACTACCAATGTAATTAGGACTGTCATGATTCCTCAATAAAATTCAAGTAATCAATTAAAAAAAAAAAAATCTCTGATTGCAATTTACCTGTGTCGACTAACTGGCAAAATACTGGAAGTGACTCATTCCACAGATGAGATCCATAAACCGCATTATTAGACTGTTTTCTAAGGCTGGACGATATATTAAAAACATTTCAAAACCAAACAATAGTATAGAGCAAACAAAGGCTGCGATTCAATTAAATAAATACAGTATGTGCCCGGCGGGTTTAATATTTCTCAGAGCTGCTATATTTCTCATCATCTCAGAGCAGCTCCATTCACAGTAAATGCTGCTCCACATGAACTGTGCTCCACATTAACATGAGTGGACCGTCTCAAACTCCATCTCTGCATGTGCTGTGAGTTTAGGTTGCTTATAACGGTCATCTGGGAACACAATGTGTGCCATTTCCTCAGATTTGTAAAGTCAATCATTTATGAACCTATGCCAACACAGGAGAATACACCAATAGCTTTTGAAATATGCAAACTGTTAAGCGATTTCTCTTTTTTTTAAACAATTATTTGAATAGGTCAGAGAGAGAAAGATCACTGAAAAAAAGTGTATATGCCTCAACATTACTCTAAAGAACTTTGTTATATTTTATCTGACTCAAGTTTATACATTTCTGTCTTGTCATTGGTCTAATGTATAATAGTTTACTTGACTGGAAGTAAAATTAAGTTTTGTTTGTGTCATTTAAACGTATTGCTTCAAACCAAATGACAATTTTTCCTTCCGTGCAAACCACGTGACCACTCACATCATCAAGGCTTGGTTTGAGAATTTGCTGATCGACGGTCATCTTGTTTTGTTTGTACATTGTTACTACATAAAATTTATACAGATTAATGCATGTGTTTTGTCGAGTATTTGTTTTATTCTTAAAGGAGAACTCCGGTCAATTTTAACATTGAGCTCATTTTTTTTGTAAATTTGGAGTGGAGTTGTTCTCTGTACTGACAGCACTCCAAATTTACAAAAAAAATGAGCTCAATGTTAAAATTGACCGGAGTTCTCCTTTAAAGGCTGGTCAGAGACCTTCAGTAAATGATGGATGCTCTGCTTTTGGGCGAAATGCTTAAAGTTATAGAAACTTTAGAGTGATTAAGAAGCAGAGATAAATGAACAATAAGGAAGGGGTGTGCTTGATTTAAAAGCACTTTAGAACTCAGATCGGCACTCACACAATGGCTTCTTGTGCCGCCTGTCAGTCCCGTTTCGTGGCGTTTGAATGGTCGTTTGAATGGGCGTTTGAATGGCGTTTGAATTTTACACACAAAATTATGTAAAAACACCCATCTTGCTTCTTGTGCGCATGCTCATTTTTTGAATGACTTTTCACAACAGTTTGGAAATTATGTAATCGAGTCACATGACAATGGTAAGTGCTTACAATCTTGTATATTAAGATATTAAGTATTTCTTATGGCCAGTTAGATTGGTATCTGCTGTACTTCATGGATTTATGTATTAAGTCTCATCTACTTTTATCTGCACCATCATATTACAGACAACTGCTGGTGTAATTATGCAGTTGGTGCGTCTTTATTTTCCATACTCCAGCGCCAACTGCCCGCTAACCGGGACCAACAATGTCACAACAGGATACATACCATATATGGCATTTCACCATAACATCTCCCTTTCTTTACAGCGTTTCCACACTTCACTAAGAACCCCCTCCATTAATTAACAACCCCAACCCCGAACATGAACTCTGTGCATTACCACCACAGAGACTTGACTTGTGAGTTTTGCTTAGTGTTGTAGACAGACTAATGCACCAGTAATGCAGAGATTTCTGTCGTGATCTAACTTGGCCTCTGCGTCCGTGTCACCGCAGTCAACAACCAGTATGTCATCCGCTATGGTCTCTATGCCTCAGAGTCCCATCAACAGCTTGTGTTGCTTACGTTGATAGATTTCTGGTGCTATGGAGACGCCGAAGGGCAGTTTACACCATCTATTCTGCCCCATGAGCACCATCTCATTAAGTTGTCATTAAGCTGCTTTCATTGTCAAGTTTGCAGTGTAGAAAGGCATCGCAAACGTCCACCAGCGTGAACAGATGTGCTTTGGGTAGTTTATACAGAACGTCTTCCAGTGTTGGCATGTGGTAGTGCGATCTTTGCAGTGCCTGATTCAGGTGTTTTGGGTCTATACATATTCTTATTTTGTCTGGCTTGGCTATGACTACCTTCTTGCTGATCCATGGTGTAGGTTCAGTGACATTTGTGATGTTTTTTTTACTCTGGCTTTCAAGGCCACCGGCACGTTCCGTGGAGCGCATTGCACAGGCGACATGCTGCTGTCAAGCACAAAGCGGACCTCTCCTGGGATTGACTAGACTGGGTCATTAAATGGCGCTTTTCCACTGCATCGTACAGCTAGGTACGGCTCGGCACGGTTCGGCTCGTTTTGCTTTTCCACTGTGTGGTACGACTCGACTCGGCTCGGCACGGCATGGCTCGGTTCACTTTAGCTCGGTTTGCTTTTCCGCTGCAGTTAGTACCGCTTCAAAGTGGTGGGATTATAGACGGATCGTTATAGTTGTGGCAACCAATGAAAGGAACGTCTGCACTTCGTCCAGTGACCACGATTCAGCCATTTCTTTTTTTCACAAGTAATGGCCACATATGTATTTGTTAACATTAGTTTATTACACTATGAACTAAAATGAACAATCAATGAACAACTCTAACACTAACAAAGATTAATTAATGTTGTAAGAAATACATTGCTCACTGTGTGTTAGTTAATACATTAACTACTGTTAACAAATGAGAGCTTATTGTAAAGTGTTACCGATACTAAAAATTTTGATTTGTGTTCATCTGAAGAAAGTAAGTCATACATATCTGGGATGGCATGAAGATGAGTAAATGATCAGAGAATTTTCATTTTTGAATAAAGTTTCCCTTTAACAGTTGCTGTGAATGGACACAGACACATCAAATGAAGATGGGGAAACTCGAACACACTTGCACTGCTGTCAATTTCATGAAAAATTGCTTTTATATAATACATTCTATAAGAAGTTTACAATTTTGACCTTGCATTTGACTTGCATGATTTTTATGTAAGTCAGTGCAAATCAATTTGTCCAAAATTTGAAAGCAGTTTTCACTATTCACTGTTGTAAATCCAAATGAATTGTTCCTCAAATTTCTATGCAATGTCAACAAAGGAATCTGTGTCATTGAGTTTATGTTGAAGATCACACCGACACATAAATTATTACATCAAAGGCTTGATGTAATAAACACTCTAAAATGTGACCCTCAAGAGTGTAAAAAGCTTAATTTTTTTTCCAGGCAGTAATTCAGTGACATTTCACACAGTAAAGTAAAATCACATTCTTAAGGTGAAGAAATTGTTTAATATATTGATTTGTAGCCAATGTTCCTCTAATGTTCTTTTTTTTTTTTTTTCTGAGCAAAACCTTTTTCTATTGGGTGGACATTTTTCACCACCCGAGTAAAAACATTCTTTATACCAGACCCGTACTGTGAGCGTACGTAAACAAAAAAATGGTTTCATCATGCAGTTATAACTTTTAACTTTAATGTGCCATTTCTATTTTATTTGACCCTTGATGTAACTTAGTGATATTAAATCATCTTTTTGAAAACAAGCAGAAGTAAATCAGAAATCACTAACACACATTTTAGGTTACCTGAGTTTTTTTTTTTACAATGCTGTGTTAGCTGTACCAGTCTTTACCAAGAAATTATATTAAAAATCATTTAAAAATCTCCCGCAGGACAGTTCAATTCTTTTTAATAATAGTACAATATGAAAAAAAGTTTTGGGACAACCATAAAGTGTTTTTGTCCAGTTAATATAATGTAATATATTCTATATTGATATAATATATTATATCAGCTTAAAAACTTAAATTTGTTTTATTAATAAAATGATAAAATAATAAAATAATATGAAAACAAACTGAAGGATTTAAATAGAAATAATAGCTAAATATTTTCAAGAAAAGTGAACGTGAACTATTTTATAGTTATCTAAACATCCCTGAACACACACACACACACACACACACACACACACACACACACACACACACACACACACACACACACAATCTATTTAAACTGATGAATGTAATTGATGTATTTTGAGTTTGCACGCCTCTGGTGGTTGTGTAATTGTAAATGTCTCAGAGGATTGTTACCGTTCTGTGCCCATCATTCGTTATTTACCACTTAAGCCACTCTTCTTTAAAACATGATGACGTTTTATTTCGCTTTTTTTTTTTTTGCATTTCGCGTTGCATTGTATTGAGCTATTTGGTCCGCAAACATGACCGTATTCATACCACAACTGATTTGGCTCACTGCCACTCACATTATTCTCTTTCTATGAAACCTGTAAACCACATTCACCCGTTCTAACCACAGATCTATATAAAGGTTCTCTATATAGATCAGTGGCTCTAACTCTATAGCGATACTAACTCTATAGCGACACTAACTCTATAGCGACACTAACTCTATAGCGACACTAATAATGACACTAACTCTATAGTGACACTAACTCTATAGCGACCCTAACTCTATAGCAACTCTAACTCTGGAGCTACACTAACTCTATAGCGACACTAACTCTATAGCAACTCTAACTCTATAGCAACTCTAACTCTGGAGCTACACTAACTCTATAGCGACACTAACTCTATAGCAACTCTAACTCTATAGCAACTCTAACTCTGGAGCTACACTAAATCTATAGCGACACTAACTCTATAGCAACTCTAACTCTATAGCAACTCTAACTCTGGAGCTACACTAACTCTATAGCGACACTAACTCTATAGCAACTCTAACTCTGGAGCTACACTAACTCTATAGCGACACTAACTCTATAGCAACTCTAACTCTATAGTGACACTAACTCTATAGCGACCCTAACTCTATAGCAACTCTAACTCTGGAGCTACACTAACTCTATAGCGACACTAACTCTATAGCAACTCTAACTCTATAGCGATACTAACTCTATATCGATACTAACTCTATAGTGGTTGATCAGAGTACTGCAATTATTAATCATTTAAACTACAATCAAATGGATTTCCTCACACATTACATGCCTGTCCTCTGCGCTTTATTCATTAAAAGTAATGAGAGGGGACTGAGCAGCTATACGCAGCTGAGAGGGAACATTTGTCACGTGTCAGTTCATGTTTGGACTTTGTTTGTGTTTTGATTGCTTCCCGTTTTCCTTTGTCTGATCAAAGGTGTTTATGTGTGTTTTCCCTGCCTGTCAGTTTGTTCCAGAGTACTATTATTACATTTTGAGTTTGTATCTTTGAGTCTTCAGTCTGTTCCTGAGGAAACCACAGTGTGACAACATTGTTTATTGTTATTTGGATTTTTGATTTAAAAAGATGTAAAAAAATAAATAAAAATTAAGTTAATCCAAAAAGATTGTGATAATTTGTGATTTAATCATGTAAAAAAACATCTTTGGTTCAAAGAGTATTTTTTAGTTTAAACTGACCATAGAAATTTTATTTGTTCAAACTCACTTGAGAAAAAGTAAATCGATAAAGAAAAAAGCATTTTTTTTTTACTTTGATCTGACTTTTTTCAGTGTTTATATAAAAGCTGATATAACAAATTAAAACTGTATATCACAAAAAATATAGAAAAATTGTAACAGAAGAGGTTAATGTAATGAACAATAAAGAGTCATGAAACAATCGTTCTGAAAAATCATCTTAAATGTGTGTGTGCGGCTGTGAGAAGAAGAAGAGAGGGAGTGTGTGGGGCAGAGCAAGACAGGAGAGAGAGAGATGGACGAGCAACTGTCATCTGTCAGCGGCCCATGCCGGCTCTCACTACATATCAGGGGGAAACTGGAGGATTTTATAGCTGACAGTTAAATTCCTATGAAATCATTGAACACAATCTGTATTTTCCCTTTAACAGTATAAATGTTTATGTACATTTACTATAAATGCATACATTTGATAATAATTTTCTTATACAAATGTCATAAAAACCGGTTGTGTAAATCACAAATCTATATACCTTCAGGACACTGACAATAAAGATGGATGGTAACAGAGAAAATAGAAATTCTCGTAGCTCTCCTCAGAAAAACGCTTGTTACACACACACAGTTTGATTGTGTCGGTAGTTTATGGCCAAATAAACGCCCGCAGCGAGTCTCGCCCTGACAGCATCACGGGGGAAGCCTGCAACACCCTCAACTCTTGCACCATGGACACAAACACTTGCGACCCATGAACGCCTCTCTAAACTACTATGTGACTTTACAGTTTGAATTTTACGTCTGTCATAGAAAAACACCATGTGCTGTCATGAATAAGAGAAATGTCTTCTCATAGGATAAGAACATGCAGTCTCATTAATAATACAGACACTGACGTGTCATCGATGTACTATATTGTTTCTCCATGTCATAATCTGTGACAGTGACATGATGTAGATTTTAAACCTGGAAAAAAATATCTACAGTATCCAGTTTTCTCCTACAAGTAAAATGAATGGACTGTGTTAATCCTGACTGTGCTGATGTGACAAGTGTATGTTGTTACATAATTTAATCAATAACAGTATTATTTTATGGGACTTTTATTTTGAAAACATTTGTTTTGGAAGTTGCACAGTTGTCAATGGTCATGTGATCATAAACTTAATAATTTGCGTTGTTTTCAATTCTTCATACATGTATATTTCTTTTCTTTTTTTTGTATTGTTTTTGGTTTCACTCTTGATAAATATTTCTGCTCTAAATTAAGGAAGCACTATTACGTAAGCTCCGTCATGCGGGAGGGTAATGCTGATGCAATTTGCGTGCGCGCTCTCTCTTTCCCTGGATGTCGTGGCGAGAGGTACGTTTTTATATGCTCCTCAGAGAAGTGTGTAAATGTGCTTTATTGTGTGTTGTATAGGGATTTTCTGTATGTAATGAGTTTATTTGTTGTCTTTTCTGTACTGAGAGATCAACAATCTGGGTTATAAATGTTATAAGAGTATGTTTGATCGAAGTACGAATTTGATTAATGGTCGCTGTTGCATGTGCATGTGTTAAAGTAAAGGGTGTTAAATGTATATCATGATGTCATCAGTACTGCAGTATCACCTTAACCCTCTGGGGTCTGAGGGGTTTTCTGGGCCCTGGAGGTGTTCTGACATGCTCTGACATTTGTGCTCATTTCTGTTACTTGTGACATTTTCATGGCTAAAGTCTGATTACACTGTATTCAGCACAAACTCTGCTACAATAATATATCAGCAGCATGTATGTAAAAGTTTGTAGTTTTGAGATAATGACATTTATGTGTGGTTTGTGAAAATACAAAAAAAAATTCTCACTGAAATAAGGCCATGAAACCCATACTGATTATTTCTTCACAAGACTTTTGAAAATTGTATCACGTAGCCTAGAATATTTGCTCCAAAACTATGTGAAAATCGCCCTGACTGCTCATTCAGATAAGACAATATATTGATTTAAAATTTCTAAGAGGTGTTTTGTGTGAGAAAGCTTTATGCGGGAGGTGTGATCACCTCATTAATATGTAAGCCTTTTCACACCTGAGAATGACAAAGACCCTCCCTAATGGCCCTATTAGGAGCTATCAGGCCCTGTCATTCTGAGCAACCTTGCACAAAGAATGAGGAGATTTAAAAAAGAATGGCTTTTTGATTGTTTGGATTTATTTACAACACAACATAATCCAAAGATACACAACAAATGACAAAAAAGCACTTATTGAACACACTGATCCAAAGACAGAGACCTTTGTGCCATTCCTAAAAACATTGTACATACCTTTCATTTCCAAGGTGTTTGATTTTCACTTTACCATGTTCATGTACAGAGACTCATGTGAATGTTGAAGTCAGCAGGACTCAGTGGCATCTGGGCCCTGAAAAAAAAAAAAAGTGAACATACTGATATCAAGAGAAAGGCCTGCACGATTTTGGGAATAAATTTTAGATTTTTCTGGTTAAAATTGCTTTTTAAAATTCACAGAATACACACACACATACACACAAATGTTTCCAACAATATATAATATAATGAACACCAGGTTTGTTGTGCCTTGTAGGCATAGGCTATGCGCAGTGCTGCATAAAATAATAATAACAATAACCTATAGCAGCCTATAAATCTTCCAAAAGATTTAAGTAGCAACTAAGCTAGAGAAAAATATATTGATTATCATATGTTACTTCAAATGTTTCCATTCGTTATGATGATATGAAATGAGATAATAGTAAAAACATGAAGCCGTTTGGTGCGTTTTGCTTTTCAAACGTGATCGCGCTCCAATATGAAACATTATGGTTACCATATCTACGTTTGAGCAGATATCCACAAACACAGTAACAGTAAACACGGGTCTTAATATTAGAATATTCACCATATATCTAGCAACAGTTCAACTGCAATGTGAAGTTTATGCAACAATAACTAACTAATAATTAAGAATTTCTTACCTTACATCTTTCTTGTCTTCAAATCGCGTTCTTCTTCTTCTGAGGTAAATCCAATGTAAGCTCAGGCGCGTCTTCCAAACTCGACGAAAAGCAGAGACTTGTGAAGTTTTTTCATGCTTTGTTGTTGAGGTAATGAGCGCGTTCGCGTTCCATGTGGAGATTTGCATGTGAATCTCTTTTGCGCGCGTGGTCAAGTTAAAACTAATGAGCAAGGGTTTGAGATACTGGACATCTTGTTGGTTTTATACAGATTACTTAAACAGAGAATATTTGTTTTCAGTTTGAATCCGATCATTTAAAAGTTCACACTTAAATGTTTATAAAGGTATATGGCTCATAAATGTGTGACAAGTATTCGCTGAGTTTTGTTTCAGTTTATAGACGTGATCAAGAAAAAAAAGTTTTTTTTCATATTTCTTTTTTCTGTATGACCATAAATGACGGAGTAATTTAAGTTTATCTTGCTGCTATGTGAAAAAAATCCAGCAAAACGCGCGGGCGAGTTTGTCGACCCCAGAGGGTTAATGAGGAGCAGTTCATGTGTTCAATCATTTACAGATCAAACACATGAACTAAAGAAATAGAGCAAACGCTTCAAACAGAAAAATATTAATCCTCTTACATCATATGAACAGACATGAAATTAATTTGATGAATTTGATTATGTTGTTTCAGTAGCTTTGCTTGAAATTAATGTATTAATAGTTATTTCTCTGCATATTATTCCATTTTGATTATACTTTATGAATTCACAGTGACAGTTTCATGTGAGAGTCACATATGATCTTACCACAGTTTCTCCATTTTACAGTGAGGATTCTCCAGTACAGCAGAGAACAGCTTCACTGCTGAGTCTCCTAGTTCATTATATGACAGTTCCAGTTCTCTCAGGTGTGAGGGGTTTGATCTCAGAGCTGAAGCCAGAGCAGCACAACCTTCATCTGTGACACCACAATCATACAACCTGTAGAGAACAATGACACACTCTTCACTCTCTCAGATCAAAACAGAAATCTTTGTTTCCCTTTCAGTCGCTCCAGGGGAGAGGGATGCTGTGGAAGCCACATCCTGCCCGAAGGGAGGTAACATGTGGAGAATACACATATGGACTGGCCAGTTAGGGGCAGTACGACATATGGAATGTTACTGGGGTGGCTCCAGCCTGAGAAGGGGGAGACTACACCGGATAGTGACGGCAGAGCGGACTCTGCCAAGGGAAAGACACGGGCTCACCGCAGGGAGCTGATCGTGGAAGAATACGCATATGGGATCTCCGCAGGGATCACAGCATATGGAAACCAGCCTAGCACAAGTTATACAAGCATACGAGCACTAAGCCTGGCGTCGGACTCTCTGCAAAAAGTGCACGTATCCGCTCCATGTGGATGGGGGTGGCGCAGCAAGCCGACACTAGAGCGGGAACTTCTGTGTTACTGGCTGGTTGAAGCGAGCACACAGGAAGAACCGGCTCAACACGTAGTCTATAAAACCTAGCGAACGTGTTAGGTGTCGCCCAGCCCGCAGCTCTACAGATATCTGTCAGCCAGGCGCTGTGTGCCAGCGCCCAGGAAGAAGCGACACTCCTAGTGGAGTGGGCTCTCAACCCGAGCGGGCAAGGCATGCCTTGGGCTTCGTAAGCCAAGGCGATGGCATCCACTTTCCAGTTGGCCATCCTCTACTTGGAGACAGCCTTTCCCTTCTGCTGGCCTCTGTAACAGACGAAGAGCTGATCTGAGGTCATGAGGCTTTGCGTTCTGTCAACGTATAGGCGCAGAGCGCGAACGATAGAAAAGCCAGGGCTGGGTCTGCCTCCTACGAAGGCAGCGCTTGCAGGTTCACCACCTGGTCCCGGAAGGCAGTGATAGGAACCTTGGGCATGTATCTGGGCTGGGGTCTCAAGATCACATGAGAGTTAGAGGCACGAATTCCAGGCACAATTCGTCGGCCGAAAATGCATGCAGGTTCCCTACCCTCTTGCTGGAAGCCAATGCAACCAGGAGTACTGTCTTACAGAACAGAATTTTTAACTCTGCTGATTGCAAGGGCTCGAAGGGTGGTCTCTGAAGTGCTGAAGGACCAGAGACAAGCCCAAGAGGGTATCGAGAGCGGGCGAGGCGGATTTAGTCTCCTTGCCCCCCTCAGTAACCTGATGATCAGGTTGTGCTTTCCCAGCGACTTACCTCAACTGCATCATGATGTGCGTCGATGGCGGCAACATACACTTTAAGGGTGGAGGGAGACAGTCTTCGCTTCAACCCAGCTTGCAGGAAGGAAAGCACTGCCCTGATCAAGCAATTTCGGGGGTTCTCCTGGTGAGAAGAACACCACTCAATGAACAGGTTCCACTTCAACGCATAGAGGTGCCTCATAGAGGGGGCTCTAGCGGAAGTGATGGTGTCAACTACTGCCTGGGGTAGGTCACCTAGAACCTCCGAGTCCCGTCCAGGGACCAGACATAGAGTTTCCAGAGGTCTGGATGCGGGTGCCATACGGTGCCCCATCTCTGAGAGAGCAGATCTCAGAGGAATGGGCCAGGGAGGGCCTGTCACGAGGAGCACTAGTTCGGGGAACCAGATCCGGTTGGGCCAATACGGCGCAATGAGCAAGACCTGCTCCTCGTCCTTCCTGACTTCGCACAGAGTCTGTGCAAGAAGGGTCACTGGGGAAAATGCATATTTGCGTAGCCCCCGGGGGCCAGCTGTGTGCCGGTGCATCTGCCATCTGTGAGGTGCGCTGCCATGTTGATCAAGTCCAGCTCCATACCGAGAAAAGAGATCCTCTGCCCGGGGTGAGTTTGCTCTTTTCCCAGTTG
Organism: Scardinius erythrophthalmus; assembly: GCF_964197995.2. Lineage (NCBI taxonomy): Eukaryota > Metazoa > Chordata > Actinopteri > Cypriniformes > Leuciscidae > Scardinius > Scardinius erythrophthalmus. Next base: position 3,014,054 of record NC_138227.1, read on the forward strand.
ACCCGAAGCCCTAGGTGGCTGAGGTCACTGAGCACCATGTCCCTGTATTCGCACAACTCCTCACTCGACTGCGCCAGAATGAGCCAGTCGTCGAGGTAGTTGAGGATGCGAACACCATGCTTGCACATGGGAGCAATGGCCGCCTCCGCGAACCATTTGTACTGACATGCCCGCCCCTCGAACGCAAAGTGAAGAAACGCACTATGTCGAGGAAGAATCGAGACATGAAGTATGTGTCCTTCAGGTCGATCACTGCAAACCAATCTTGGTAGAACCCCTTCAGCTCTGAAGCGAAAGACAAATATTCGACACACCTGCTGCTCGTTATATGCTCGCGCTGCAAGCAGAGCAGCTGATGCAATTACCGCATACCAATGTGCATTGGCTTGTTTTAATACTCTCGAAGTAGACTGTAGACCATTAATTTATAATGTTTAAGTAAGAAATGTTATAATGTTTTAATAGTGATGCTTGTTCTCAGTGTTACTTACTCAGCTGATCTAGTTGCTGTAACCACAGGCAGCAGCTTCTGGAGAACTTCATCTCCATTGTTTTGTGTGACACTAATTGAAAATGAAAAAATAAGTTCATTATTAATGCTAATAATATTATGAATAATAATAATAATAATAATAATTAATATCACAAGTAAATAAAACATTATACCTTCCTAAATACCCTCAAATATTTGTTAATTAAACACTGCTTTATAAAGAACATTTTGGATAAAGGACAACAAAAGTTTTTTTAGTGTCTAACTTTAGAAGCCTCGTATTCAGCCAACACAGATTTGTTTTTTCCTTTTCTTGTCAATGTTGCTGTGGCAGGTCTATTAGTCTGCATTTACACTACAACACTATTTTGACATATCAGATTTTTTTGTCCTGTCCGTTGCTATGGCTATTACTATGGAGACATTTAACTCCCGAGTTGGGGGGGGGGGGTCAAGAAAAGAGTATTTTTGTACCTGCATCAGCAAATTATTCGTTGAAATTTTGTTTGCTTGTTACTTGTTTATCTAACTACTTGTTTATTAAATAACTTAGTTTTATTTACACAGGAAATGACGCGAACGAAATGTGAATCATTGTCCATCATTTTGCGAGCAACTGGTGATAAAGAAAAATTATGATGAGACATTAATCAAATTAATTTTCTTAATACTTCTCTTGTGGCCCATAGTGAAAAAAATTCATATTTTCATGAATCAAGAACTATTTTGTGTTAAACAACAAGTTGTCTTTGAAATGAGAAGTAAGCTAATCTAATCTTTTATCCTCGCAGCGCATCAGTTTTTTTAATGCAATACAGTGAATGACAGCCGTATATGTCTCCCAGTGGCTTACATTATTGTCAGTTTAGTGTTAACAAAAAAAAAACAAAAGATAAGAACACGAAGGATACACTTGATGCATCCTTCAAAATGAGCTGAATTAAAAACACAAAATGAAGTCTGAGAATGCCTTCAGAGGCGCTTGATGACGTGGCAGTCAAGATATGCAGCCTTACTAGGACACAGCCACGGTTTGAGAAACACCCGCAAATTATGTACAATATCCCAGAAATCAATCTGTGCCCCGTGATTTAAACACCTCTGATCTCTTAGTTTCTCTTTGTTCATAATTTTTTAAACTGTAATGATTGCACTCAGTGTTACTTACCGATCATTTCTGGCTCCAATTAAGCTCTTTAGGTTAAACATTTTCATTGCCTCCTCTGAGGACAACAACACAAACACTAAAGCTGACCACTGAGATGAGGAGAGTTTCACATCACGTAATCCTCTAGACCTCATATGAGGTTCAGCTTCGTTCACTAGTGAAAGATCACCCAGTTCATTCAGACAGTGAAACAGATTGATGTATTTATCTGGAGAGGGATTCTCACTGATCTTTTCTTTAATATAGTCAACTGTTTTCTCATTGTTGTGAGAGCTGTTTGCTGTCTGTGTCTTTAGTTCTTGTAAGAGACTCTGATTAGACTTCACTGACAGACCCAGAAGGAAACGAAGGAAAAGGTCCAGATGCCCATTTTTACTGTCTAAAGCTTCATCCACAGCTCTCTGATGGAGATCAGATAGGGAAACTTTGTCTCCATTAGTTGGTTTGGTAATCTGGTCAAACACATTGATGTTATTGTTGATAAAGGAGAGATGCACATATAGAGCTGCAAGATGTTCCTGAATGCTCAGATGAACAAAGCAGAAGACTTTCCCCTGACAGAAGCCCAACTCTTCTCTGAAGATCTGAGTGCACAATCCTGAGTAAACTGATGCTTCTGCCACATCAATGCCACACTCTCTCAGGTCTTCCTCATAGAAGATCAGGTTGCCTTTCACAAGCTGCTGATAAGCCAGTTTCCCCAGTTTGACAATCATGTCTTCATCTTTCACTTTCTTCTCATAGTCCTTCTCATGTTTGATGTTGGTCTGAATGATCAGGAAGTGTGTGTACATTTGAGTGAGAGTCTTGGGAATCTCTCCTCTCTCTGCTTCACTCAACATCTTCTCTAGAACAGTGGCTGAGATCCAGCAGAACACTGGGATGTGGCACATAATAAAGAGGCTCCTTGATGACTTCAGGTGTGAGATGATCCTGTCGGCCAGACTCTGATCACTGATTCTCTTCCTGAAGTATTCCTCCTTCTGTGTGTCACTGAAGCCTCGTACCTCTGTCACTCGATGGACACACTCAGAGGGGACGAGATCCGCTGCTGCTGGTCTGGAGGTGATCCAGATGAGAGCAGAGGGAAGCAGATTCCCCCCAATGAGGTTCGTCAGCAGCTCGCCCACTGAGGCTGATTCAGTCACATCACACAACCTCACATCGCTCTGAAAATCCAGAGACAGACGACACTCATCCAGACCATCAAAGATGAATGAAACTTTATACTTATCACTGGATATTTCCATTTCTTTTGTTTCAGGGAAAAAGAGATGAAGAAGATCTGAAAGACTGAGTGTTTTGTCCTTCATCAAGTTGAGCTCTCTGAAAGCAAGTGGAAATATGAGCTGGACGTCCTGATTCTCTTTCCCTTCAGCCCAGTCCAGGATGAACTTCTGCACAGAGACTGTTTTTCCAATGCCGGCGACTCCCTTTGTCAGCACAGTTCTGATGGGTTTGTCTTGTCCAGGTAAAGGTCTAAAGATGTCACTGCATTTGATCGGTGTGTCCTCTGTTTCTGCTCTCCTGGACTGTGTCTCAATCTGTCTCACCTCATGCTCATTATTGATCACTCCACTTTCACTCTCTGTGATGTAGAGCTCTGTGTAGATCTCATTCAGGAGTGTTGGGTTTCCCTGCTTTGATATTCCCTCATACAAACACTCAAACTTCTTTCTCAGATTTGATCTCAATGTGTTGAGGACTTCAGGAGGTTTAGTGTCATGGCTGTAAGATTAAAATACCACATTATTACGCAAGTCAGAGAAGTAAATAGCCATAAGATACAAAACATTTGTTTGCTGTATTATGGGACACAGAACATCATTAGGTTTCTAAAATGTTTTCAATCATTAATCATGTGTTTGAGTGATGTGTGATGTGAATTGCAGGCTTGTACACAGTTGTGTTTTTAACTGGTCTGGACAGAAGATTTGACCTTAATAGACTGAAACTTACAGGATTTGAACTTAGAATTGTTTGGTTCAAATTCTATAAGCATAACTTTTATAGAAATAATATACCTGAGATTAGGTTCTGGCTTCTCCATAGTGTATGTAGAATGGTTACTCTTCATAGACACACAGCTGGACTCTGGGTTTGAGCTCTTCTGCTGGACTGAACTGGTTTTCAAACTAAGTCAAATAAAAAGCAGACAGACTTATAAATGTTGTGCACTTTTACAGGAATCTTCTGTCTTAGGAAAGACCAAGGAGTGTTGTTGTCTTTCAAACTTTGATTATAATTATTTTGAGCAATTAACTTACTGGTTTGCAAATGTTAAGCATGATTCAAAAAATTTAACAAAGCGACTGAATAAAACGGTATTATTAGGAATTATGAATTCAAAACAAACAAATTGAAAACAACTATAGAATTATAGAATGATTCAACTTAGATGAACATCAACCACAATCACATGACTCTTTTCAAAGGCACATTGGAGGACGAAGGCTCAACCGACTAAAGAGACCAATGTTTTGCTGACCTTTAAAGATAAACCACCTTACTGTACTCTTGTAACTGTACTCTTGCTGTGAAGCAGCACTGTTCTGACCAGACACTGTGAAGCTTTTAACAAATCTGAACCAGCGGTTAGAAAAATCTGCTCATTTTACACCTACTCCATTATATAAAGGTAAAAAAAATTTCAGCTTACATTTATGTAGCGGGTAGGGTGGTTGAGATGGGAAGTGTACCTTTAACTATGAAGTGTACGTTCACACCGCCGTCGGCGAGAGCGAATTTTGCCGCTCTCGCCGGCGGCGGTGTGAACGTACACTTCAGAGAAAGAATTGGGGACGCTCTGATGCTCTGACGTAGATCAAAGTAGACCAATGTTTACAGGATTGCGTTCTCTGGAATCCTCTCAGGCGGAGGACTTCTACATTCTGATTGGTTGCCGCCGAACCGCCTCATAGCTTATTACCATAAAGTTGACCTGACTTCAACTCTCTTCGCCGCTCTCACCGCCCAAGACGCGCCGCGCCACGCCGCCCTCGCCGGAGCTCGCCGCCGGCTCTCATTGAAAATGAATGACTTCCGGCCACCACGCTACTGCCGGTGGCGGTGTGAACGCACAGTAAGGCCTGCTCACTGGCACTGATTATTTGGATCAGGTGGCGTAAGTCCCTTTAAATGTGTCATGAGACATGGACAGGAAAACATTAATGCGGTGTGAGTTGAAGAGTGAGCCTCTTGGTGTATCGGCTGTGTAAACGGGAGAACGTGAGTCTTTTTGGAAGGTCATGCCTATCTGTCTTTAACACTAAACTCATTGAGAAGCGCCTAACACGGCTCTGTTTGTTTGTAGCTCGGTCTGGCGTCTGCGTGTATGGTGACCAGTAAATGGTACCAGCAGTTATGAGTCTACAGAAACTTGCTCACATAATAGCGAGTAGTGATTCTACACGGGTTTGCAGCAACGTAAGTTTACTAACCCTTTTTCTTTTCGGCGTAACGTGTAATGTTTAGCGCTGATCGTTTTCTTTTTTTGATATTGCCTATGAATAGAAGCAACACTTCTATCCACACCATTTAACTTTATTGTTACGGGGCATATGGCTCTAATTCATCTAGGCTGGTGTCCAAAGAAAAACATAAGTTTATATGATCCTTTTTTTGTCCTAATCTTCCAATCAGAGATTTAATATTGTTTTAAATTGTCACAATGCTATCAAACATCGCATCATAAACCACTTATGCTTGTGATTACAGGAGGATTGCCTTCGTCTGTCACTAGCCACTGTTTTTCCTGGGTTTAATCATTCTGTTTTACTTTTTATTTCTTTGGATGTGTGTGTGTTTGTGTGTGTGTCTTGGGGATCTGCTACCACCGTTCTGTGATGACCTGGACCTAGGTGGGCCTAGGATGGAGTCCTGTTGGTAGCTTGTTAATTTAAATGTTTTTTTTTTTGTTTTTTTTGTCTGTTTGGCAATTACTCCAATATTCGGTCTATGGGCATTGTCCTTTGGGGACAGTGTCTATTTTGCAATGTTCATTCGTGTGAAGTGTGAAATGCTGTGTTAATGTATGTACAGTATGCATGGCCGATTTTGTTTGAAGTGTCTCTTGCAGTGTTGGAGTGTGTGTATGTGAACAGTATCTATGTATTTGGCTTTATTCACTGTAGTCTAGGTATTGTTAGACTTTATATCCTGTAACTCATTTACTATGAGTGTTATGTACGACTGGGAATCGAACCCGGGACAGAGACAATAACTCAGTTCAAGGCTTTACTTGAAAAGTGGGGCAAAAGTATCCAACAAGGAACAGGCAATATCAAAAGTAATAATCCAGGCAAAGGTCAAAGTCCACAATAACAGTCAGAATGAGTGAATAATCCAGAAGCAGAAGGCAAACTCGTAATCCAAGAAACAGGCTGGTACAGGTCGGTAACAAGCAACAAACACAGGGGAAAAACTCTGAGAATAACTCACAGACAGGTTTAGTCAACAGGACTGCACCAGTGTCAACTCAAGACTGAGCAAAGACCTCAAGACAACAAGGGTTTTGAATAGGCAGCTTAACAAGGTTCAGGTGATACTAACAAATCAATAATGAGAACGTGACAGGCATAAAAAAATAAAATAAAAAAATAAATAAAAAAACAACAACACTGAGGACCTCTCATGGCCAAAAAAAGGAACAACAGTCACATAATTCATGACAATGAGACTTTTATTCACTGTGATTTATTTATTGTAGAATTGTTCACAGTTACCTACGGGGAACATTTGTCTGCTCTGATTGCCAATTAGTATATTATTGTGTCTAGTGTTTATTAAAATTATATTTGAGTACATCAGTCCCATTTCTGTTCCTTCATTGGATACAACCTGCCTAAATAGTTTAAAGGGGAGCGCTGTTTGGGTTTTCTAGTTTAGATATTCAAATTGTGTGCGTTGGAGCGCCCCCTAGGGGTCACATTTACTTGATGTCATTGATAGTATTAGACTGACTAAATGACTGACTTTGATAAATTATGCTTCTAATTCAACAATACTATAAGCATAACTTTTATAGCAATAATATACCTGAGATTAGGTTCTGGCTCATGCATAGACCAGTTACTCTTCATAGACACACAGCTGGACTCTGGGTTTGAGCTCTTCTGCTGGACTGAACTGGAACAGAGAACAGATTCAGTTGAATGGAATACGCCAACTTTATGGGACTTTAGCTTATTCACCGTATCCCCCAGAGTTAGATATTCAAATTGTGAGCGTTGGAGCGCCCCCTAGGGGTCACATTTACTTGATGTCATTGATAGTATTAGACTGACTAAATGACTGACTTTGATCAATTATGCTTCTAATTCAACAATACTATAAGCATAACTTTTATAGAAATAATATACCTTAGATTAGGTTCTGGCTCATGCATAGACCAGTTACTCTTCATAGACACACAGCTGGACTCTGGGTTTGAGCTCTTCTGCTGGACTGAACTGGAACAGAGAACAGATTCAGTTGAAAGGAACACGCCAACTTTTTGGGACTTTAGCTAATTCACCATATCCCCCAGAGTTAGATAAGTACATACACTTCTTACTGAAAACCTCACTCAGGGAGAAGATTCTACCATGTGGGGGAAAAGCACCTGGAAGGAGGTCAATCACACAATCGTAGGATCTGTGAGGAGGCAGTGATGTGGCTCTCTTCTTACTGAAAACCTCACTCAGGTCATGGTATTCGGAAGGGACTCGGGACAGCTCGAGAGGACTAAGAGACTTAGGAGCAGAGGATAAGACTCTGGAGAGAAGACAGGTAGCTTGGCAAGTAGGGCCCCACTCAACCACCGTCCCTGAAGACCAATTGATGTGGGGACTATGGTGAGACAACCAGGGAAAACCAAGCACTACTGGAAACTCGGGAGACTGAATGAGGTTGAACTGGACATTCTCATGATGCCTTTCACACACAGACAAAAGAAGAGGAGTAGTAATACGGTCAATGGTACATTGAGGGCAGGGCAGTCACCATCAAGGGCAGTCACAGTGAGAGGGTGGTCCAGGTTGGTTACAGGGAAATGAAGTTCACTAGCTAGGGAGGAATCCATGAAGTTCCCAGCAGCACCAGAGTCTACAAGGGCTTGCAGCGTGTGGTGATGTTGATGTCCCCAGGAAATCATAACTGGAATCTGCAGGCACCTGGTAGAAGTTGTGGGAGTAAGAGTCGCTCCAGTCACAGTACTCCCCCTCCTGGACGGGACTGCACTTTTCCCAAAAGCTCAGGACAAGAAGAGCGAGTGACCTGGCTTCCCACAGTAGAGACAGCATCTCTCCCTCATCCTGCGGTTTCGTTCTGTTTGAGAAAGTCGGGTGCCTCCTAGCTGCATAGGTTCCTCAGGACAGGGGGACAAGTTCTGGATCTCTTGTGACCACTGCAGTGGACTCGAGGCTGGGGCACTGGCTCCGTGGGTGGATTGAAGCTCCGGTTGTCGTTCTCGTCGCCTCTCTCGCGTACGGTTGTCAAGCCGAATAGTCTGGTCGATCAGGGACTCAAGATCTGTGGCCGGGTCCTTTGTCGCCAGTTCGTCTCTAATGCAATTAGACAGGCCATGATGGAAAGCGGCAATGAGTGCTTCCATATTCCACCTGCTCTCTGCTGCCAAGGTGCAAAAGTGCACAGCGTATTCAGCCACACTGGAGTTGCCCAGACGCAGCTGGAATAACCTGTTGGCTGCCTCCCTTTCTCCGACTGGATGGTCAAACACTCGCCGCATCTCATCAGTAAAGTTCTGGTAGCTGTTACAGGAAGGACCTTGCTGCTCCCAAATGGCGGTGGCCCAAGCTCGGGCCTTTCCTGTCAGGAGGGTGATGATGTAAGCAATCCTAGCACGATCAGTAGGAAAGGTGGAGGACTGGAGCTCGAAGGTAAGCGAGCACTGGGTCAAGAAACCTCTGCAATATCTTGGGTCTCCATCAAATCTCTCGGGAGTGGGCAGACGAGGCTCGCAGGCAGGCTGGGCTGGAGGTGGAGTAGGAGCTGGAGCTGGAGTAGAAGGACGATTAACTAAGGTGGTCAGAGTCTGGTGGATCTCATGGAGAAGTTGTTCATGGCGGCTAAAGGCACTCTCATGAGTCTGCAGTCGCTGCTCATGGCTAAGAACTGTAGTATCATGACTGACCACTGCTGCATATATCTGGTCCAATGTTGAAGAACTGGAGGAAGGTGTCTGCTGCGTCTGCTGCGTCTCTGCTGAGTCTTCTTCCATGGCTCAGTCTTGCTGTTATGTCCGACTGGGAATCGAACCCGGGACAGAGACAATAACTCAGTTCAAGGCTTTACTTGAAAAGTGGGGCAAAAGTATCCAACAAGGAACAGGCAATATCAAAAGTAATAATCCAGGCAAAGTCCACAATAACAGTCAGAATGAGTGAATAATCCAGAAGCAGAAGGCAAACTCGTAATCCAAGAAACAGGCTGGTACAGGTCGGTAACAAGCAACAAACACAGGGGAACAACTCTGAGAATAACTCACAGACAGGTTTAGTCAACAGGACTGCACCAGTGTCAACTCAAGACTGAGCAAAGACCTCAAGACAACAAGGGTTTTGAATAGGCAGCTTAACAAGGTTCAGGTGATACTAACAAATCAATAATGAGAACATGTGACAGGCATAAAAAAATAAATAAATAAAAAACACTGAGGACCTCTCATGGCCAAAAAAAGGAACAACAGTCACATAATTCATGACAATGAGACTTTTATTCACTGTGATTTATTTATTGTAAAATTGTTCACTGTTACCTACGGGGAACATTTGTCTGCTCCGATTGCCAATTAGTATATTATTACGTCTAGTGTTTATTAAAATTATATTTGAGTACATCAGTCCCATTTCTGTTCCTTCATTGGATACAACCTGCCTAAATAGTTTAAAGGGGAGCGCTGTTTGGGTTTTCTAGTTTAGATATTCAAATTGTGTGCGTTGGAGCGCCCCCTAGGGGTCACATTTACTTGATGTCATTGATAGTATTAGACTGACTAAATGACTGACTTTGATAAATTATGCTTCTAATTCAACAATACTATAAGCATAACTTTTATAGCAATAATATACCTGAGATTAGGTTCTGGCTCATGCATAGACCAGTTACTCTTCATAGACACACAGCTGGACTCTGGGTTTGAGCTCTTCTGCTGGACTGAACTGGAACAGAATACAGATTCAGTTGAAAGGAACACGCCAACTTTTTGTGACTTTAGCTTATTCACCGTATCCCCCAGAGTTAGATATTCAAATTGTGCGTGTTGGAGCGCCCCCTAGGGGTCACATTTACTTGATGTCATTGATAGTATTAGACTGACTAAATGACTGACTTTGATAAATTATGCTTCTAATTCAACAATACTATAAGCATAACTTTTATAGCAATAATATACCTGAGATTAGGTTCTGGCTCATGCATAGACCAGTTACTCTTCATAGACACACAGCTGGACTCTGGGTTTGAGCTCTTCTGCTGGACTGAACTGGAACAGAGAACAGATTCAGTTGAAAGGAACATGGCAACTTTTTGGGACTTTAGCTAATTCACCATATCCCCCAGAGTTAGATAAGTACAAGTACTTTTCATCTCTGTGCGTGCCGTAACTCTGTCTGACGCACCCACCATGTCTGACGCACCCAGCCTAGCTTAGCACAAATACTGGAGGTAAATGGCTCCAGCTAGCATACTGCTCCCAATAAGTGACAAAATAACGCCAACATTTTCCTATTTACATGTTGTGAATTGTATAGTCACAGCGTGTACAAATAACAAGGTCACATGAGACACAGCCATCTTCTAACCGTATACTGGAAACTATATTCTCAGAAGGCGAAGCACTGCTACTTGGGCAGAGTGATTTGCTCATGTAGCTGGTTTAAAAAAATTGTAAAATGTAATTGAAGGTTGTTAGTGAACTTAATTACTTAATTATTTTTTTTTTGTGTTGTTCTGAGTTGTAATCCAGTACAATGTACATAATTCTAGTGGAAACCATTCATGCAGAATATTGTTGTATATGGGGCACATATTGGTGACGCAAATGATACCTCGTGCGATGTGCGAACAGCGCCATCTTTAGAAGCACATTTGCCGCTGACGGGGACGGGTGTGCTCTCTCTCGCTCATCTGACGAGCGTGCTGGTAAGGACATTTTGATGTGTATTAAACAATGTAATCGATTTATTTCATGAGATAAACGATGGTTAAGTGAAATAAAAAGCTGTAATGTCATGAAATTGAATGCATTTAATTGCTTTTTGAGTGTTTTACTGAGACTGGTTTTGCTTACTAGCTTTCTCTGTGCTGTATGAGCAGACTGAAGGGGAGAGACGTGTATCCCAATTAATTGTGCTCTGTATTTCTGCAGGTATGTTCAATTGTTTGTTATATGTTGAGAAATGTTTGAAATGTTTAATATCAAGTTTATATGAGTTTAATACATACAAAAAAGAATGAGGTCTGTATGCAAAAGTGATGTCATATTTAAAGTGACAGTTTATTTGTGTAATTAACTTGTAACTTTTGACATTTTTCCCCCATCTAATGTATTTACTGATACAAGTAAATGGTGAAGAAATTATATTTTTTCCTTGTATATTATTTTGTATGCCATAAGGGTGAACTGTGTTTTGTGGCTTACTATATTTTGTGATTTAATTTATTTTATTACTTGCCCTATGTTTTGTAAGTATTAATTGATTAAATTAAGATCTAGAGAAGCACATTTGCCGCTGACGGGGTCGGGTGTGCTCTCTCTCGCTTATCTGACGAGCGTGCTGCTTTCTCTGTGCTGTATGAGCAGACTGAAGGGGAGAGACGTGTATCCCAATTAATTGTGCTCTGTCTTTCTGCAGAATAAAGATCCTGAGACCTCTTTCATCAGCGTCGTCTTCACTGTATAGAGAACAAACACAACCAGAGTAAAACTGTTACACTCGCAGCAGCTGAGAAGCCCTGTGGCGAGGAGCAGAGAGTTCGCTCAGAGTTGAAGTAAATCATTCCACAAAAGTAGCAGTGCTTCGCCTTCTGAGAATATAGTTCCCAGTATGTATACGGTTAGAAGATGGCTGTGTTTCATGTGACCTTGTTATTTGTACACGCCATGACTATACAAATCACAACATTTAAATTGGAAAATGTTGGCGTTATTTTGTCACTTATTGGGAGCAGTATGCTAGCTGGAGCCATTTACCTCTAGTATTTGTGCCATGCTAGGCTAGCGGTGGGTGCGTCAGACAGAGTTACGGTACGCACGGAGATGAAAAGGGTATGTATGGACTTATCTAACTCTGGGGGATACGGTGAATAAGCTAAAGTCCCAAAAAGTCGACATGTTCCTTTAATCCTTTAGATTACTGTGTTCATTCTTTATGAGAGGAACCATATTAGTATAAACATTCATCTTCCATCACAAAGCACTTTGAGGAAACTTTATGATCTTTTTATTTAATATTTCATGTTAGTTTTAAAACAAAAACAACAATAGGCAAAAATAAATAAATATGTAAACTGTTTCTGTGAGATCTTTTTCTGTGATGTTACACAATATTTAACAGTGTTTGTTGAAAGTACCTGCATCCTGGAGAAAAATCTCCATCTCTGGATCCTTGTGAATCAGCCATGATGAAGCTGCAGGAGAATCTGATGAGTTTGATCTCCTCCACTGACTCTGAATGAAGAAACATTCAGACACTAAATTAAATGATTAAATTAAACAACATTCATAATTTAGCTGAACATATCTTGAGTGTGTGAGAAAAAGGATCATGTGACTGCTTTAACTCAAGCTCATAGGGCCTTTTCTCACACAAACAAGTCGGCTGTTGGATTTAGAATTTTATGAAAAATAACTGACACCTAAAAATACGGAAGCCCAGAACCGCAAGGTAAAAAGAAAAGAAAAAAGAAAACTTATCTCATTATTTTGACATACTATCTCGTTATTTCGACATAAGTCGTTATTTCAACATAATATCTCGTTATTTTGACATAAGTCGTTATTTCAACATAATATCTTGTTATTTCGACATAATAACTTGTTATTTCGACATAATAAGGGGACATTCTTATATGCATTAAGCCACATTTAGCTTTCTTATAATGATTTTCTATGGGAGGAAAATGCTTAATGTGAAATTAAACGCGTTGCGTTCATTTTCTGGACTTATCTGATTTTTGTAGTATACTTTATTATGATTTTAGTATCGTAATGATTAATAAATGCATGCACAATTATCCGTGAACTTGATAAATGTTGCAGATCTGTTTTAGGCTACTACAAATTGCTTTTAACCTATGTGTGCAAAATTCAGAATTCAACGAATGTGCAGCAATTTGTACAAATAGAGACATTTTTGTAGAATAAAATGTTTGATTTTGTATTAGTAATCCTAATTTGCGCATGCAACAAAGAAGGTGTACAGGTGACACGCGTGCATTTATTGACATCTTTCAATCTCAATTTGAGTGTATTCGGCAATGCTTAACGTGTAATTAAACGCGTTGAGTGAGTTTATAATCTGGGCTCATCAGATTTATTTGTACATAGTATACTTTATTCGTATGATTTTTACTGTGTTTGGTGTGTTAATAACACTGTCCGGGCCCTATCTTGCACCCAGTGCAATTGACTTTGTATACCGATGCATGTATCATTTCTATTTTGCACCCGACGCACAGCAGACTTTTCCCTCCACAGACGCACATCAGTAAATTAGGCAATGTCACTTCTCTGTCTTTTACGGCCCTGACGAGAACGTCAGTCTCCTTGGCTTTGAACCACTCCTGGTGTGCACCTGGCAAATCTGCCGTTATATTAGCAATCCACCATGGAACAAGCGCACCTGCTTTTAAAGGGAATGTGACGCCTGGTTCACACCGGACGCCGAAGCGACGCGGAACGGAAAATCACGCTCGGTCCGGCGCCTGCCTGTTCACACCAGACGCGTATTCTCCGCGGCGGTCGACAAGCGCTTCTGCTCAGTTGTTGTTTATTCAGAGCTATTTTTTACATCATGGGTAAGTAAATAACCTCATAAAATGAATACACCATGTTTCTGTAACCAATAAGTTTGTACACTTCTTTTATTAATCCGTTGTCGAGACACACACGCAGCCAGAGAGAGAATATGGTAGACAGTTAGTGTAGATATACCGTTGAAATATACATCCTCTCTTCAAATTTATTAAATCTATTTTGTTGTGTTTTTTCTTTGTTTGTTTTCCTCTTTCTAGTCTGTTTAGATACACAAATGATCGCATTTGTCACTCGCTGTATTTTAATTTGAAAATTGCTTATATTTTGACAATTGACCGGATGTCTCGTGTTTCTTGGTGTGACTTCCTGCCGGAATGGACGCGGATCACTCGAGGTCGCGCAAAAAATAGACCAGACGCTGAAACTGGCGCTTCACGGCGCGGACCGGCCGCGGCTTGCCGCGGCGCTCCGCGTCTGGTGTGAACGACACCATAGGTTAACATGGGCGCCGAAAGGAAGCGGCCTCCGTTCCGCGCCGCTTCGGCGTCCAGTGTGAATCAGGCGTGAGATGACGCTCTGATTGGTTTATTTCACATTACGCCCAAACCACACCTATGACTATTGTAGCTACTTCAGACCAACCCATTTTAGATTTGCGTTGGGCGCAAGAGTCCTTTTCCGAAGAGATCCGCCCTCAAAGTTACTTGCGTTTCGCGTTTGATACTTGCGTTTCAGATAGTTAAAATACAACCCTCCGCCTCTTTATGTTAAGGTTTGTATTAATTTCGATATGCCACTAGAGGGCAGAATAAGACAGGGAATTAAAGAACGCATTGTAGTTTTTTCACACATCTGTGTAACAGAGAAAAACACAACAGTTACCAATTTTCAGGTAACAATATTTCACAACTGTAACGGTTGCTATGTTGAGGGAGGCGCGAAGACAACGATGAAGGTAAATAAGAAAAGATAATTTATTAAACCGTTAGGATACATAAAACAACCTAACACATTCAAGACCAGACAAGGAATGACAGAACAAACAGGAACTTAAATACACAGATGATGACTAGACAATGACAGACAGCTGTGATGATAATGATGATCGCTGGCAGGTGCGGGTAATGGTAGAGGAGGAGCAGGTGTGGGCCAAGGAGGATGCTGGGATCTGTAGTGCAGACGGAGACTAACAGATGACAGTGACGATGACAGTGATGGTGATGATGACATTGACAGTGACCGTGATTTTGAAAACAACATTACAACAACCTGTTCCTTTAACATCAAAATAATAGCACCAAACCCATAATAGTAAATGCTTATAAATCCAGCCTTTTTGGAGCAGTACGAACTCTCTGTGGATATCTGCGAACAGCTTTCACTGAGGGTGTTGTACTCACTGGATCTTGTGCAGTGAAGTTATCTGTGTTTCCAGTGATCTCAGGCTCAATGATTGGCATAGAACTTTCTCTGACCCAAGGAAAGCTCAATGGTCCACTTCAATCATCAGTGACAGCTGGATTGGAGAAATCTAGCACACCATGCAAAGGAGATCCTTCTGCAGCATTTCTCTGTAACATATGGTCCACATGCACAGTGCGCCTTCTCTGACCCTCCTGCACGAGGTAACCTTTCGTTCGATCACAGATGCGCTCAACCATTTCTCCTGTCCTCCTCTGAAATTTTGAACTCTTACCGGTTCATCCTCCATAAAGGCTCTTAGGAATCTTTTGAGCGAGGAGGTGATTGATGACATCGGCACAACCTCTAACCATTTCGAATGGCTGTCAATCACTACTAGGAAAAACTGCTTATCTTTTTCTGCGAAATCAATGTGGATCCTCTGCCATGGCCACTTAGGCCATCTCCACGGATGAAGGGGTGCCACAGCTGGCAACTTTTGAACTGCCAGACAGCACTACAGGTCCGCACTCTCTCTTCAATGCAGCCATCCAAACCTGGCCACCACAGGTAGCTACGAGCCAGGGACTTCATCAGGCAGATTCCTGGATGCTCAAGGTGTAACTCGTCCAGTAATCTTAATCTGTATTTGGGGGGAATTATGACACGCATTCCCCACAACACACAGCCTTGGTCCTCCGACAGCTCATGTCTGCGAGTGAAATATGGTTTCAGACCCTCCTCCGACACATAGTTGGGCCAGCCATTCAGTGTATAATTCCAAACTTTGCATAATGTCGGATCTTTTCATGTTGCGTGAGCCATGTCCCTTGCAGACACAGGAAGCTCATCCACCTGGGAAAAGTCGAACACGCTTCCATCTTCCCCAATACAGTCTTTACCCATGGTTGGCAGTCTGGACATTGCATCGGCATTCATGTGATCAGCTGATTTGCAGTACTCAATATCATAAATGTAAGACATCTGCACTAATGCCTAACGCTGCATTCGAAGAGCTGCCAAGGTTGGTATCGCTGCCTTTGGTCCGAGGATTGTCAGCAGAGGCTTGTGGTCAGTTATGAGTGTGAACTTCCGTCCATAAATATATTTATGGAACTTTTTAACCCCATAGATGATGGACAATGCTTCAATTTGAGCATACATTTTTTCTGTCTCAGTCAGTGTTCAGAATGCTAGAATGCTATGGGGCGCCCTTCTCCATTGTCCATAATGTGCGAGATTACAGCGCCCTGCCCATAAGGTGAGGCATCGCATGCTAATTTCAGGGCTCTGTTACCATCATAATGCACCAGCACTGTGCTACCAAGCAACAGCTGTTTAGCCTCCTCAAAAGCCGTCTCACAAGCAGCAGTCCAGCTCCACGGTTGCTTCTGTTTTAACAAATTGTGTAAAGGCTGAATACGGCTGGACAGATTTTGCAAAAACCGACCATAATAATTCAGGAGGCCCAAAAAAGGCCGTAGCTCAGTGACATTATCTGGTTTTGGGGCGTTTACAATCGCTGCAACCTTTTTCTCAGTTGGGTGAAGACCTTCTTTATCGATGCGGTGCCCCAAATACTCAATGCTGCCTTGCATGAACTGACACTTGGAAAGTCCATACCTCTCCAATCTGGAAAGCACTTCGTCCAGTCTCCTGATGTGCTCCTCTTTTTAGCTAGCAGTGACAAGAATGTCATCAAGGAAACAGGTGACGTGATCTAGCCCTTGCAAGATTAGATCCATGATTGCCTGGAAAATAGAAGGAGCACTGGCCACTCCATAACTGAGACGATGGTACTTGTACAGGCCACGGTGAGTATTGATAGTGAGGTATTTCTCTGACTGCTGGCCTAATTTTAATTGCTGATATGCATGCTCCAAGTCCAGTTTTCTAAACAATGTTCTGCCAGCCAACTTAGCTAACAAATCGTCTGTGTTGGGCAGCAGATATGTTTTTTCATCTAAATTCTGGTTTATAGTGACTTTATAGTCACCACAGATGCAGATGGACTTATCGCTCTTTGGCATGACTACAATTGGCGCTGCCCATTCACTTCTTTCAATCTTAGATATTATGCCTGTTTTTTTTCCAGTCTTTCCAGTTCCTTTTCCACCGCTTCTCGTAAAGCATAAGGAACGGGTCTCGCTTTCTGAAAGATCGGAGTTGCATCAGGACGGACTCGGATAGTAGCTTTAAAATCTTTAATTGCACTGGGTTTGTCAGAAAATACCTCTGAGTGTCGTCTCAAAACTGTTTTTACTGCTGGGTCAAAGGCCACTTCAGCTTTCTAAACAATGAAAATGTTTGGCCAATCTAACTGAATTTTCTTCAGCCAGTTTCGGCCCAGCAGGGATGGTTTGTCCCCTTTGACGATGACCAATGGCAGTGTCACTTTATGCTTTTTATACTGCACTGGCACATCTATGGATCCCAGCAATGGAATTTGCTCACCTGAATATGTAGTTAGCTGCATGCTTGTTTTGCTTAACGGTATGTGAGACAGGAACTCCTTGTATGACAGTTCTGACATTAGCGACACCGCTGCCCCCATGTCCAACTGCATGTCCACACACTTTCCATCCAATTTCACATTCACTACAATTCCTTTCTTTCTATTTGAGGTTGTATATACTGTATACACACCAAATAACTCTGATTCATCCTCTTTTCTTTCATTAGAACACTCTGCTTCCACATACTGTGTCTGTCCCACTGTTCTCTTATTTCTACAGGCTCTTGCAATGTGTCCAATTTTGTTACACGCATGACACTTCTCATTCTTGAACCTGCAGTCTCTAGCTGAATGTTTTCCAGCACATCTGTAACATTTATTGATATCTTCTTGTCTCTGGTCTCTTTTCTGGTATTTTCCTTTTTCAGAATCTTCTCTCCCCTTAAACTTCCCCTTTCCCCTCCAATGGAAGAGTTTTGTTTCCTTCACAGCATTCACTGACTGTAAATCCTTTGTCTTACCCACAATTTCCAGCGTGTTTCTCGAGGCCAACTCCACCAATGCGACAAATTTTGCAAGCCTGATAAAACGTCAGATCCTTCTGATTCAGCAATTTGCATTGCATTGACTCTGAATTTAGCCCACTCACAAATCGATCTCAGAGCGCGTCATTCAAATACTGTCCGAATTCACAGTTCACTGACAGCTGTCTCAAAGCCACAACGTTATCCGCCACGGATTCATCCTCCTTTTGGTTGCGTTTCTGAAACCTAAAACGCTCCGCTATCACTAATGGTTGCGGCCTGTAATGCCCCAACAGCGCTGCTTTCAGCTTGTTATAGGATATTTCACTTGGCTTCATCGGTGTGACTAGATTCTTTAACAGTCCATATGTCTCTGCCCCGATCACGGAGAGAAACACACTAACCTTTTTATCATTTGCAATGTCATTCACCAGCAGCCACTGTTCAAAACGCTCCATGTACGATTCAAAATCCTCCTTCGATTCCTTGTATTCATCCACACGGCCAAACTGCATTGCTGCCATGTTAGATCTATCTGTTAGCAGCGTTTCACTCGTGGCTTGTTCCTTTTCTTTAGTTTCTTTTACGACAAGTGCAACAGTGTTTCTCTACAACTAACAGTCTCTAACAAACTTTTTAATCCTCGTCGCCACTGTAATATATTTTGATAGGAGGCTGACTCGGGAAGAAGAACGACAGACACTCGCTTTTGCAAGTTCACTTACTTTCCTGAGTACAGCAAACGGACCACTCACGTACAAAACATTGGGCGTGGCTTAACGTACCCGTCACTTAGCACATCTATTACAATGTGCTTGGCCATTATTGGCCAGATCAGAAACTCTGTTTTACTTGATTTGGCTTACACTGCCTTACCACTACTACGGCTATTATTATTATTATTATTATTAATAATAATAATAATATTAATT
This sequence comes from Scardinius erythrophthalmus, assembly GCF_964197995.2. NCBI lineage: Eukaryota > Metazoa > Chordata > Actinopteri > Cypriniformes > Leuciscidae > Scardinius > Scardinius erythrophthalmus. Next base: position 3,033,004 of record NC_138227.1, read on the forward strand.
TAACAATTATTGTTGTTGTTGCTGCTTTATGGTCCATGCTAAGAGTAGACTATTATGAAACCTCTTAAATCATAATAGTCTACACTTGGAATGGACCATACAGCAGCAACAACAACAATAATAGTTAAATTAATATTATTAATAACACAGGAAGCAAACTAGGCTATCTAGGCGATTTAATTACACGTTAAGCATTGCCGAATACACTGAAATAAGATCGACTCAGAAAAGATGTCAATAAATGCATGCGTGTCACCTGTAGGCTACATCTTCTTTGTTGCATGTGCAAATTAGGATCACTAATACAAAATCAAACATTTTATTCACAAAAATGTCTATTTGTACAAATTGTTGCACATTCGTTGTATTCTGAATTTGGCAAACATAAGTTGAAAGCAATTTGTTTGTGGATAGTGCCCTAAAACATAATTTCACGGATAATTGTGCGTGCATTTAATAATCATTACAATACTAAAATCATAATAAAGTATTCTACAAAAAAATCATTTGAGTCCAGAATATGAACGCAACGCTTCAAGTGCTTAATTTCACGTTAAGCAATTTCCTCCTATAGAAAACCATTATAAGAACGCTAAATGTGGCTTAATGCAGATTAGAATGTCCCCTTATTATGTCGAAATAACAACTTAATACCGAAATAACGACTTATTATGTCGAAATAATTAGATATTATGTAGAAATAACGACTTAATATCTCGAGTTTTCTTTTTCTTTTTTTCAAACAATCACTTAAAATGTCCATTCAGAGATTCATATTAAATATGAGGAAGTCACCATGAACACTCACCTTGATCAAACTTTTACAAGATACAGGATCTCAAATCCTCCAGCTTTAACATCATAAAGATACACGGAAATTCTTTCTTAAACGTTGATAAACACTTATGCTCTGTTTTTTCCGTATCGTATTCGTATTTTGCCTGCTCAATATGGCGACAGGAGAACTTACTTCCACTTTCTATTTGTGACGGGAGAGAGAGAGAGAGAGAGATACGTAAACAGAGACGAGACGTAAACAGACGCGCGTTCACAAGAGCACCACGACGCATGCGTGTGAGAGCAGACGTTGTTGCGTTGTAGATTAATATTTTGTAAATAAAGTGGTAAATTATGTTTTTTTCTGCAAACAAAGCACCTTTTTTGATCTTTTTCATTTTGTTTATCTGTGTTACTTTATATTTTTTTAATTCTTTGGTTAATTAAATTTCGTCTTATCTTTAGTTTGTTCATTTATTATTTTACTAGTTTTTGTTTGTTTATCAGCCTTTCTTCATTATTTCTGTTTTGTTTTATTTTTTTGTTTTGTTCTCTTTGGCTCATTCATTCATTCTTTTTATTTGTTCATCCTTGCCTTCAGTTGTTCAGTTTTGTCTTTCATTTATCTTTATGCAGAATGCAGAGTTCCTGATAATACATCATATACAGATGTGATCAAACAAAGTCAAGAGGACTTTGTTTGATCACATCTGTATGATCTGAAACTAGTTTGTCATCATCCAATCATGTTTATAATTACATTTAGTCATTTAGCAGATAATTTTTTTTCAAAGCGATCTACAAATGTGGAACAATGCAATGTGACACATTTGAAAGAATCAGATAGATTAAAACCGTAATTTACAAAACATTGTAAACGTTTTAACAGTTTTAATATATTTTTTATGCATTTATAACTTTTGCACTTTGGACCACTTTTAATTTAATTACTGAAATGGTCATAACTCATCGAGAGGAGAGGACAGAAATTAATTTGCAACAGATTAAATCATGAATAAATCCTGATGTTTTAAAGTGATCTCTTCTGTTATCTCACATCACACTCTTTTAGTCATGTTTAGCTCTGCTTTATTGTTTTTCTATGCTATTATGAGTCACTATTCATTGCAGGAGGAGGGGGATATCGCAGATGATGTTGTGAGTTTTATAGAATTTCTGAGATATTACAAAGTCGCTAAAATAATTCTGCAAGGCAAATAACTGAATAATGCACACAATATTATGACTGGATAAGGGAATGCATGTAAACAGGACATGCAGTGAGTTTTAACACAGATCCGAAACGATCATCACAGATCATTCTGATATTGAAAAGATGAAACCTGATCATCGTTTTCATAAACGTGGCTTTTGGTGAGAGCAACACCATATGAGAACATGAGTAAACCAGTAAATATAAATGAACTGTATTCATAAAATCATATTCATGGTAGGATATTTTACTCCAGCAAGTAGGCTATACTTGAGTCATGGTTATTATAGTTAAACCGCTGCGGAGTAGCACAGTACCTGCGTGACTCGCCATAGACATAAACAGAGAGAAGTAGATCCGGCTACAATGTTATTTCGCAAGACGCAGCAGTTTGTTAATTCTCTTCATATTCTCTTCTCTTCAAATCATATCTTCATTTATGTTCCGAAGATAAACGAATGTCTTACGGGTTTGGAACGATATGTGGGTGAGTCATTAGTGACAGAAATGTCAGTTTTGGCTGAACTAACCCCGTTTAAACTAATGAACTTTCCTGAAGCACTTGAAGATGCTTTCCTGTGTAATGACATCATGGAGTATGGCGTTACTGGAATAACGTTTGATCAGAACTTTGAGAGGACCTTGCAAGCTAAAGTTATTTTGTTAAAACGTTATTTTTTCTCTCTCTTTTTGTTTGTTTGTGTTACGGAAGAGGATTAGGGCCAGGCAATAATAAAAAAAATAAAACCATCTCGAGATTAAAGTCATTATAATGCGAGATTAAACTCGTTAAATTTCGAGAAAAAAAGTCGAAACACAATCCTGAGAATAAACTCATTAAATATTGAGAATAAAGTCGTTGTGTTTCGAGAAAAAACTCGTTAAATTTCGAGAAAAAAAGTCGAAATACAATCTTGAGAATAAACTCATTAAATATTGAGAATAAAGTCGTTGTGTTTCGAGAAAAAACTCGTTAAATTTCCAGAAAAAAGTCGAAATACAATCTTGAGAATAAACTCATTACATTTCGAGAATAAAGTCGTTGTGTTTCGAGAAAAAACTCGTTAAATTTCGAGAAAAAAGTCGAAGAATTGTGAGAATAAACTCGTTAAATGTCGAGAATAAAGTCGTTGTGTTTCGAGAAAAAAAGTCGAAATGAAATGTAACGTTAGAGAATAACGCATTTGATCAGTGTTCATTGCATAACCTGATAGAGGACATGACAGAGTTAGATCACTTAGACAATCTATATTTTTGACTTTCTTTCAGTAACAAAGAATAGAACATTAGGTCTAGGTCGGCTAGGTGTTTTTAGAAGAAAAAATCAGTCCAATTTGCGCGATGTACTCGCTTTTGTCCAACATGAAATTCATGGAGGTTTCGTGGTTTCCCAGGATACCATAAGACGCATTATTAAACTTGTTGATCCTCAAGGTGTGGAATTTCGACGAAGGAGACGCTTGAGAAGACGCCACTTGCGCTGGCCCAAATACACTCTGGCATATGGAAAGATATGATAAACTAAAACCGTACAGCATTGCCATTAATGGCTGTATAGATGGTTACAGTCGTTACATTCTGTGGATGGAGGCGTACACAAACAACAACGATTAATAATGTGTCTTATGGTATCCTGGGAAACCACGAAACCTCGATGAGGTTGATATCAGTAGGCTATGCAATGAACACTGATCGAATGCGTTATTCTCTACATTTCATTTCGACTTTTTTTCTCGAAACACAACGACTTTATTCTCGAAATTCAATGAGTTTATTCTCAAGATTGTATTTCGACTTTTTTTCTCGAAATTTAACGAGTTTTTTCTCGCAACACAACGACTTTATTCTCGATATTTAATGAGTTTATTCTCAAGATTTTATTTCGACTTTTTTTCTCGAAATTTAACGAGTTTTTTTCTCGCAACACAACGACTTTATTCTCGATGTTTAATGAGTTTATTCTCGAGATTGTATTTCGACTTTTTTTCTCGAAATTTAACGAGTTTTTTCTCGCAACACAACGACTTTATTCTCGATATTTAATGAGTTTATTCTCAAGATTTTATTTCGACTTTTTTTCTCGAAATTTAACGAGTTTAATCTCGCATTATAATTACTTTAATCTCGAGATGGTTTTATTTTTTTATTATTGCCTGGCCCTAATCCTCCTCCGTAGTACGTTCATATTTTGTCAGTCATACATTTTTATTTTGTTTATTCAGTTTTTTTTTTTTTTAGATCCACTGCATTACACTCACAAAGTCAAATGGATTCATAATGTTCATATTAGGCTACAAAATTTATGTCCATCATTATTTTTTATTCATATTTTATCGCGATTATTTTTGCTTTCTCAAAATCACAACATTAAACGTGCAGTTAACAAATGATAGACACTCTCAGAGAATGATGTTAAGTCTATGTTAAATATATCATGTAATAATCTATGAGCCAAGTCATATTTAATTCCACTCATTCACTTTACCTTAAAAGCAAATATGATCCATGTGTCCCAGTGCACTGTACTGTCTTGACGTTTTGTTCTTCGTTAATATGTTTTCTCCTTCACAGCACAGCCTGAAAAACAGATTCAGTTGAACTGAACTTTGTGTTCAGAAAAGAGTATGTAGTCTAACAGGTTTGTCTAGATTTGGCACATGACCTACTCTGACTGGAGAGAGAAAATAAATCACCAGAGATAGGCAGTATTTTAATTACAAGGTTTTGAAATATGTATTTAATTACTTTTAAGTATTTTGTCATTTGTATTTTCCTTAACAAAAAGAAATGAAATGTAATTTGTAATAAAATACAGTGAGGGACTGTAATTTGAATTTAAAATACTTAAAATACTTATTTAAGTATATCAGTTTAGTTCGCATATATTAACTTTCATCACCAGGCTTAATAAGACCATAGACAATTATGAAGAGCTACCAAATTGCCTATCACAGCTTTTGGATAGATGCAAGAAAATAACGTGACATGAAGCATCCTATTCACCCTGTTCACATTTCCGGGTTTCTCAGAAGAAGTGGAAGGCTTCATAGTTGGGTTAACTTCTATAGCAGTGAATGAGAGACTACATTAAATATATATATTATTTTGTGTTTCCATTTGCTCGAATAACAAAAGAAAAACGCCATAACAGCATTTTCACAACTTTCAAAAAGAGTAAAAAAAATATAGAGAGAGATTAATAATGGCAGTCAGAAGAGAGAAAGATGTCAACTTTACTGTCATAGACGCGTCAACAGCGTTAACTAGTTTAGTTTTTTTTTATATATAATACAAATATAGTGTTATATGTACATACATTTAAAAATATATATATATATTAAAACTTTGCAGGATTTACGCAAAGTTTAATGTTATGCTGATAACATTATACAGTCTGTGAAAAAGGTTCAGTTCGCTCGTTGTGAACAAGGTCAGACGCAATTAGAAGAAGCTGCTTTTGTGCTCAGTCAAACTGCTTTAAAGTATCTAGTAAAATATACCATCAGATATTGTTCACTAAATGCAATTGTATGGCAGAAGATTGGTGCAAATAGCTAGAACTTGTGAATTGACACGCTAGCATAAAGAGTGAGATACGCTGTCTAGTGAAGCGCGGATCGCACTTACATCCGCGGGTGGGTCAAGTAAAAAAAAAATAACATTCTGATTAAAATGCGTGAGGGTCGAGGGCAAATTATATAAATCATTAATGATGGTAATATTAAAACAGTAGGCCTACATGTGTACAGTATATGAGTGTGTTGCTGAAATCTGATTGGTTGATGAACTGCTGTTTGGTGGGGAAACTGCCAGATAGACACAAAATTATTCCAAAATGCCCGCCTTGGAGAATATTTACGTAAACAGTCTGTGATGTCTTAAATTAACGTAAAGCCGCCTTTCCACTGCACACGACATTCGGACTCTTGGAATTCGCCACCTAGTGTCAGGCGTAAAGGTCCTTGCACACTGAGTTTGAAATTCTCGGCCGAAATTTTCGCACGTTAAAAAATAAATACAACCTCTCGTTGTGTCAATCACGTTTACACACTGCTTGTCATAAAAAAAATTATTGGATCTGGTTCGATTTTCTGCGTTTTTCACATCCGTAGCAAGCATTTTGAGAGGTGTTTTGACTATTCAGAAACACCGAATGAAATATACAAAAAATGCATACGAAAATTTCGGACTTAGTGTGCAAGGACCTTAATGATCTTTTATTATGCGGCAACATGTAGGCCTACATTAAAATCATCTTCTACACTAAAATAAACATATATAATTAGTAAATGCTGCCAGCTTTGAGATTATCCCAACAATGAATGAATCCAAAAGAAACCAGAGGGTTCATTAATTACATTTTAAAATATAGTTTACTAACAAAAACAGACTAACAAATGTTAACTTATTAACTGAGCAAACATAATGAAACTGTGCAAAGTAACATAACACATTTGGCCTTACCAAAAAAAAAAAAGACAGCTTACTAATATAAATTAAAACTTAAAAGTTGTGACAAGGTAAACAAGAATAAATATGCAAAATGTAAATACATAAAACTATTGTAAACATCATTTGTAACGCCATGTCTTTAAGAGGTAGTGTAAATGTGAAAAATCTAAACAAAACTATACAACTTCAGGCAAATGCACATAATTTGTAACACTATTACAGAATGTATTGCCAGAAACACTAGTCTGTGTCTTTAAGAGGTAACAAATAAATGTGCAAAATGTCCACATAACAGAACTATGCTACAACTTCTGTGGACATAATGTGTAACACTATTACAGGTGTGTGTGGTCCGTCAACAGTGTGTGTGTTTAAAGCTGGCCTGTTGCAGGACACAATATTGCCAGCTGTGCTAAAAGCCGCTCTGAGGGTGAGCTGGTGGCAGGAATACACAAGTAATGTTTTCCAGGAGGCTGAACTCAGGGGTGTGTTGTTGAGTTGATCTTCCACCATGCCAGGGGGTTGTTCTCGCTGTCGGCATCAGGAGCTTGAAGGAGCTGTTCAGTTCAGCATCAATAACTGCTGTTCGGGAAGATCAGATGTAGACACACACTGAGTGTAGGACTTGATGAAAAAGCTGCCAGTGTCTTCTTCTGCAGTTTGGCTGGTGTCGCAGCATCATCTCCTTCGCCTCCTCCAGTGCAGTGCATGATGGGAATGCAGGAGGAGCTTGTGATGTGCTCTGACATTCATCCAGCATCTGAGCCACGGCTCTGGGTTTCACAGCCTCAACCTCGTCATCTTTGATGGAGCGCGTCTTGAAACGAGGATCAATAAGGGATGCTACTGTATGTTCAGAAGGTCATCAGTGGCAGCATGGTCATATTCCTCATTCAGAGAGCTGATGACAGTAGCCTTGATGGTCTTGGTGAGCTCTGAGTCTTCAGCTTCTGGTTTCAAGACCTCCTCATTGAAGAGCTGCAGTTCAGGTTTCAGGAACGACACACTCACATGTTCTTCAGCAGAAAGGCCATCAGTGAAGTCAGCAAGTGGAGTTAGAGTTAGAGCCTTATTGCAAACAAACTCCAGGACATCAATGTCCTGCCATGAAAAGCAAGGGCCTTGTTTTTTTATCGGCTGATTAACTTTAGCAATGGCCTTCTCCTGCTCTAGCACTCGTGCTTTCATTGCATGGCGAGACCCTGAACTGGTGGAGATTCTGTGATCAACCTGTGCTTTGGCAGCTTGAGCTCCTCTTGAGCGGCTGCTCGTTCTCCTTTCTTTTCCATGAGAAGGAAAAGCACTGAGCACTTTTCTGCACACACTCATGGCTCTTCGAATCCTCTGGTCTCTCATACTTTCCTCTGATTATGAAGAAAAATGAATACAGGCACATGTATGCAAACTTTAGATGATTAGAAAATAACTTCCAAGTATTTTGTGATGATAAATTACAATGTTATGACATTTTCAACATAACAAGAAACTATATTTAACACTAGGGCTGTCTCTTTTTATCCCACACTTCTGAGTTCAATGAAGGCTAATTCACACGGCCCAAACACACTGACATAATCTGACTTGATCACGCCATGACAACTTCAATGCCAACAGATGATGTTTTATTAACAAAGTTCAGGAGAAGCACATTCAGATAATTAACCTAATTAACACAGGAGAACATTCAATTAATCAACTCAATTAAGTTTTCAAGCATCTCTCCTCACTTCTAACTAATGTGATTAATAAAATGTTTCATTCAGATATTTTTTCAAGGAACGACAATAATTTAGTGTTCACTAAAACGTTAATTTACACACTTGTAATTGAATAAATTATGAGAAATTAATCACAAGTTATTGTTAAATCTTGTTTTAAAACATTAACGCCGTTTAACATGTTTAATATATATGCTAATTTTTTTACCAAATGGCGTCAAGCAGGGCTAGATGATACATTTTTTAGTCACTGCCTTTAAAACGCACAACAAACAACAAGTTGATGTTTGTTGAGACAGTGTGAATACAACAGCATTTTTCAATTTAAATACACTGTCAAACTGAATAATGAAGAAAATTCAGAATTGATCTGACCTGAGATCAGCTGAGAGAGTCACGACTGCTGCACCTTCACTGGAACTGACAGACGATCAGACACTCGTAAACCACTGCATGAACACAAGCTCTAGTGTCTTAAACTGCCTCTGTCATGCTATTTTAAAGGACAAGTTCGGTATTTTACACTTAAAGCCCTGTTTTCAGATAGTTTCTGATGAAATAGAACGGTTAAGATTGAAATTTGGACACATGCTGCTGGCCCGAGAATTTTCGGTTTCTGTGGTAGCACCCCCCCCACCTCCACAATGGTTGCATAGGTGCACTGGAACAATCCTTCCTAAAACGCATTAAACTTTTGTTTACAAAGACATGAAACTCACCGAGTGGTCAGGGGTGTTCACTGATATGCTCACACAAAAATCACTGCAAAAGATGCTTTCCAACAGGTTTTATCGTAGTTTTTGTCCAACTCCATTGACTTGTATTGGATGTGCTGTGAGGTACGGTATTACTCCGCCACCAACTGGGCTGGAGTGTCTATTATTCAACCTCTCAACGGAAGAATGTACGGGTGTGAGGCGTTTGGAAAAATAGGTCCACAGTTTTACAACGAATGGTAAAACACCTGTTGGAAAGCATCTATTTTCAAACATCATAATTTTGTATATTCGGTGTAATAGAATATGTTACCATGCTTTAATGTACAAAACACATTATTTACTCACATACTGTACATTATTGTAGCTCCTGTTGTTCCTATTGTAGTCGATTTCTACAAAGCCCATCCTTCTGAAAAGTGTAGTGTGCTCTGATTGGCCAGCTGACCCAGTGCGTTGTGATTGGCCGAACACCTCAAGGTGTCAGAAATGTAACCTTACCATATTCGCAAGCTTCAGCTTCCAAAGACATAATATCGACAGTTTTACCATATCAGCTTGAGTCTGAGTCGATTCTGAAAATGCAGATGACCAAGCCGATCGATCGGATACTCTTATGTATTTGCTGTAACACAAGCCAACTGAACATGAACATGACAAACATGACATTCAGCTGAACATGACAAACACCACCAATGTGAAACATGCGCTATTGGTAAACAAATAGGGCAAGATGAATCGCACTTTGGTAATTGTGTGCATTTTTATGTGCGCTGAAAAAAGAGGAGGAAGTGAAAGAGGAGAAGATGGACCCTCATGGCTAGGGAAAAGAGGTGAATTTGGCATACCAACTTTACAAATGGAGCTTGAGGACTTTTAAGTTTTAGCGCCATGTCGCGTTGATCAATATGCCATTTCATGTTGCATTTTTATTGGCTTGTCAGTAGATGTAGGTTATAGCAGCAAATACACTGAGATGATCATGACACTCTCAGTAAATGATCACAGGCTATCTTTGGTAGCAAGACCGTGACAACGGCGTCTGTGAACCACTCTCACTGTACAATGTTTAGGTGTTGTTTTAGTTATTAATTTGTTTTTTAATATTCATCAGACTAAATGGAGTAACTCAAAAAACAATTTTGCTCATTTTCAAACAGCTTTTACAGTTTATTTACAAACTTTATTCATATTTCTTTATGTTATGTTTAAGATGCCATCTTAAATTTTAAGTTCAACCTTTTTTTATTTTGGTTTATTTATTGCTGTTTCAATTTGCACTTGCAAAATGTGAAAATAATTGTAAAATGTTTCTTTCACAGATTTGCATTCACTCTTCTATATATGGTTCCAGTCCAGACTCATCACTACAGTGGTGACTTATGTCCACCTGTCAAACTAACATTGAGCCTTTATTGAATTCCAGTATTTTATTATTGATTGACTATGGTGATAAATCTGTTCTTCTCTCTGTTTTTCTTTTTTATAATTATGAAAAATGAATCTTTCATTAGTCTTTGTCTCCCTCTGCTGGTACAATACAAACACATTCAGGCTCTATATTTTCTCTAACAAAACTCCAACCTTTTTGTATTTATAAAATTGTGAATCTCTGAATGAGGAACTGTAATCTGCTACTCTAAAATAAAAGGTGTTTCACTGCCGCCTCATCAGGTCTGTCAGAGGATTGTTGAAATCTAAATGAAGTCTTAATTTATAACAGTGAAGTCACTGTATATTCAGTCTCTGTTGATTCTGTTGACTGAAAGTCTCTGTAGTGGATCCTTATTCACCATCAGATGATCAGATTGTCATCTTAATCATAGCCAATCCTAAAATAAAACACACAAACAGTCACATATGCAGTATGAGATATTGTGTATGTCACATAGTTTTATACGAAAACTTATCACTAACAAGATAATCTATATCAATTCATTCTCAAACATGATAATATAGCTTCTATCTGATGCTCAAAGTCTCTACAAAATCAAAAGGACATGAAAGGTCACTTTCACACAACGGACAGCTGATACAGAACGAGCAGAAATGATCATTATACTCCACAACAAATTTAAAACCATTAAATAACAAACAACGCAAATCTCATATTATCACACACATAGAGACAGTTAAAGGGGGAAAGTTGAAAGTAATCTGAAATAACACTTTAAGCAGAATTAAACTCATATTAAACTATATATAAAGCTATTAGAAAACACATTTTATGCTATTTTTAAAATAATGAAGTATGTAAATTGGAGTAGTTTTGTTTCCTGGTCCAAGTGTTTGTTGCTATTTTATTTTTATTGGTTGTTGCAATTTAATTGTTTTTATTGTTTTCTTGTTAAACAGCATCTCTACCTCAATCTCCTGTGAGGAGGATGCTTGAACTATTTGGTGAACTGGCAGAAAACACCAACTACAGTGATGTCAGGACTACAATGGCCAATCAGCTTGAAAAGATGCAGCACAACCCAACACAACTGGTCCTGGCATTTTAATGTATAGCGCTTTCAATAGACCCAATGGCCACCAAAGCGCTTTACATTTTGCCTCACATTCACCCATTCACTCACTCATTCACACACCGACGGCGGAGTCAGCCATGCAAGGCGCCATCCAGCTCGTCGGGAGCAGCTGGGGTTAGGTGTCTTGCTCATGGACGCCTCGACACTTGGTCAAGTGGAACCGGGGATTGAACCACCAACCTTCTGGTTTGTAGACAACCTACATGAACCCCTAGTAGTTTTTTATATTTTACTGTTTTGGTAAAGGGATGTTAAGACGTTAAGATGAACTGCTAGACGACCAGGTCCCATTATTGGCTGTCAGCCAACAGCAGTGGCCCGAAGATCAACCAAGACTGGTTCGAGGCGGCATTTGACAGCTGGACGCCCCAGAAAAAGTACTTCTGGTTTAGAGCATGACTACAGTAGACATAGAGAAAAAAGGGTTGTCAGGGTACGCCACAAATTGTCAGAATGAATTACTCACATGATCAAGCTTAAAATGGCACAAGTTTGTGTGTTGTGTGTGTGTGTTGGAGGGAGGGAGGGAGGTAATTACAGGTACAGGGTTATTAACAGTGTTTCAAAATGTTAATTAGTAGATAAGTTAAAAGTATAATTTATTATTTATCAATTCTGTGCTATGAATTCTTGTTAACAGTAGCAACTGCACATAAAAACTCCTTTCATGCATCCTTTCAAAGTTTACTTTTTTTTTTAATTGGGAATTGTATGTAATGTTGCCTTTTATGTACCCATAAAAGGCAAACATATGAAATAAAAACATTATATATATATATATATATATATATATATATATATATATATATATATATATATATATATGCCATACAAGGCTGAAACATATATTTGTTTCAGCCTTGTGTGGCTAATCAGCTCTGTGATTATTGGTAATCATTAAGTGTATGCTAGGTTAAAATTTTATGTTAGGTAGGAGAACTGCAGGTTATGAATTCACATAGTTTGCAAAGCTATATTAAACAATGAAGAATCGAAAAATAATGTTGTTTGTTTTTGACAAACCTTTTTCTTTTGTTTGTAGATTTGTTCCATACAGTAACTGTTGTACGTCCAAGGAATTACTCAATGACTGCCACATATGAACGCAATGATTTTTATTAACAGAGCTCTAGTTGCCAACACCACATATCCAGTGTTCGAACAGCTCAGATGTATATTCTTAGTGCATGCGCACTGAGGGGAAAGGATGTTCTTAAAGGGACAGTAAGTAGGAATTACTCCCATCTAGTGGTGAATTTGTATTTTGCAATCAAACTAATTTTGCTCTCCAGCGCCTCGCGTTTTCAAATGCGCATTGCATCTACGGTAAGCGATATGTACCAAAAAGCTTTGACAGGATGTCTTCTAATAGCACCTCGTCGAGTTTTCCTTCAGGTGAACTGGTTTGTTATTTCAAACAAACTACAACTTGACACAACGAACAAACGAATGTTACAGTTTTGAACAAAAAAAACTTACAACCTTGTTTATAGGACCTTCTCTACTTTACTCAATAGCTGATATTCATCAAAGAGCCTGTTTAACTTTTAACTATGTTCTAATGTCTATATCAGTGTTTCCCAACCTTTTTTCAGTCAAGGCACCCTTTGAAATAAAAAAAAAAAAATGTGTGGCACCCTACACTAGTGTTGTCACGATACTATTTTGATACTATACTTTGAAATGTGCTGGGTTTTTTTTTTTTTTGTTTTTTTTTTTTTGATGTGCACAAATATATGACAGGTAGGCTACCATAAGATTTTCTTCTTCCTGTTCCTTTTTTTTTCTTCGTTCATGCATGTTACAAATGAATGAATGAATTAAACATTTTTAATTTTATATAATATATAATTTTGTTATAATTGCACAAGATAGCTTGTTTTTACTATATTTTATGTAGCCTAATAATTTCACAGTAAATCTCCAAATTAATGTAGAAACATCATAAAGACAGTATATTTCAAATAATTGTTTAATGGCATCTTTTTATTTGATTCTGATGTCACTGCTGCACTGTCACATGTGGATCCCACACGCGTCCCATTTTCTCACAACTCTTAACGTTCATTGAAGACTTTATTTAACTAATTTAAGACTGCTCTCATGAGGATACTCAAAGCGAAAGCGCGAAAGAGAAGTCGAGTCTGGCGCGCGTCGTGTCAGCATCACAGACAGCGCATTCTCTTTTGTATTTTCTCGCTTGCATGGTTAGAAGCATTTGCATGAAGAAGAACGTGATTATATAATGTAACGCTAGCCAAAGGATGACAGAAAAAAATGCTGCTTTAATTGCGTTAAATATTTTTAACGTGTTAAACTGAAAAACATTAATCGCACGCGTTGCGTTGACAGCAGCACGGACATAACCGATGTGTTTATGTGAATACGCGGCAAGACGGACGTTGTGACAATGTTTTCGTGTGTAGGCTATTTGACTGTAAGCGCATCAATGAAAAATAGGCAGCTTTATGTGGATGCACTGGGAATAAGGCACGGGAATAAAATCACACGCAAGCGCAACCTCCGCAATTCAACGCCGAAAACTTATGATTTGCATTTTTATTATAAATTTGTGCGCATTATTTGTTGTTATTAGAGACTTCCGACGATCCGAGATTGATGGTAAAAAATTGTTTTTTTACACAGCACCCCTGCTCTCGCCAGAAGCACCCCAGGGTGCCGCGTCACCCCGCTGGGAAACGGTGGTCTATATATATGGTCTATCCTATATATAGGCTAATAAAAAAATAAAAATAAAAAGCCTGTAATTAAGACCTTAACATTGACTTACCTGTCGAGAAGAAAGCAGGCAACTTCAGCGTCTCTTTTGAAAGCTTTCTCCTGCATTAGCTATCCCAACATTAACCCTTGTTTTTGTAATCTCCGATCACGTTTCCTTTTACGGTCTTATTGTGGACTTTTCCGACGAAGATGACTCGTTATCCTGTGACTTAACCGTGAAGTGCAGCCTTTTAAACTTGCCGCGGCTCTCTGCTCTGCTCCTCCGCTTCTGTTGACTTCAGTCACGTGACGCGGGCTCTGAACGAAAACGCGTTGTGGAAACGCGTTGGCCTAGTACTTTTTGTCCCTCTCTGCTATTATAGTTTTTCAAGATGGCGGAACTACATGGAAGCCTCCGTGGACCTACCCGTCCAATGTATATAAAGATAATAAATTCTTCGTTTACGAGGATAAGTCAGATCATTGGCAGAGGTATTTGTACACCATTGAGGACATATTTATGAATAAAAATATTGATTTTAGATAATAAAATGCCTAAAAAGTTACTTATTGTCCCTTTAAAGAGCCCAACACATTTTAAAGTAACATGTTAGAATATACAAATTATATTGTACTTCTGTACGGATCATTTATCACAATGATCTACATCCCCTTCCTTTAGATGAAACTATCAATCATAGAAAGAGAGTAAACATACTTAACAACGATCATGAATGGCCTCCATTATAACAAAGTGTCCTTTGCAGTGAACAACTGAACAATAACAGATGCAAATCACAAGATGATCTCTATATGCATGAAGAAAACACATCATAAAGAATGATGCTGACAATATGGAAATGACCATAATCAACGCATTTATCCAGCATTCAGAATAAGAACCAGAGTGTCACTGAATCTCCCATTGCTGGAACTCATTGTTGGTACCTTGGATTCGGCTTGCAAATACGACCTGAACGTGTTTTGTAATTTACATTACTGACCTTAGTGGGAGACTGTACTGTGTGCTTTGTCAAGTCAGTAGGTGTGGATTCTGGTTGTGAAAGGTGTATTTGTGGTGAGTGTGGTGTATGGGGAGCAAAGTCCTCTGTGTGTGTAGTGGTGCTTTGAGTGTCAACGTTCTCTGGGGTGAGCCGTGCACTGAGAAATGCCTCTTTAGTTTCATGATTACAGCTGACGACGTTATGTTACAAAGAAGGTCAATCTCGTACCAACCCGAGTATGAGTCCACAAGCACCAGATAATTTTGTCCATGCCACTCAAACATATCTGTTGCCACAGTAGACCAAGGCAGGTCTGGAACTGGGTATGGTCTTAGTGGTTCTTTTTGTTGGTGTGGCTTTGTGCTGTTGCAGACTGAGCATGAGAGGAGTTCCGCTGTGATGTCAGCCGTCATCGTTGGCCAGAAGATGATACCTCTTGCTCTGTGCTTGGTAGTGTCTAGCCCAGGGTGGCCTCTGTGGACTATGCCGATATATTCTCTTTGCAATGAGCGAGGAATGACTGTTTTGTGGCCTTTCATCACTATTCCATTTTCCACAGCCAGCTCATCTCGGTAGGGAAAGTATGGACGCACAGTGGGCCACATGCTATGTTCTTTAATTGGCCAACCTCGTTGAATCACAGTGCTGAGATCCTGTAACACCTCATCCTCCGCCGTATGCTTTCTAAGTTCCCCCAGTCTAGCAGTGGAAATGTAATTGATAGGCATGACCTCAAATGTGTCGTTTTCAGTGTCTGGAAGGACTTCTGTGTTTGGAGCTCGAGATAGGGTGTCTGCAAGGTACATAAGCTTACCCTTCTTGTACACCAGAGTGATGTCATAGCACTGTAACCTAAGCATCATCCTCTGTAGTCATGCGGGAGCTGTGTGGATTGGTTTCTTCAGAATAGTTACCAGGGGCTGGTGGTCTGTCTCAACGGGTGTAGGTTTCCCATACACATAGTCCCTGAACTTAGTGCAGGCAAATACGACGGCTAGCAGCTCCTTTTCGATCTGCGCATACCGTGTCTCTGTGTCTGTGAGTGTGCGAGACGCATATGCAACTGGTTTGCCCTCCTGCATGCATGCAGCACCAAGCCCGAAGCATGAGGCATCGCAGGTTAGCGTAACTGGCTTCTTTACGTCATAATATGATAAGACAGGTGGAGTGGACAAACACAACTTGAGGGTGTCAAATGCTTGTTGGTGTTGCTGGTACCAGCACCATACTGTCTCTTTGTGTGTCAGCTTTCTGAGTGGCGCAGCAATGTCGCTGAAGTTTGGGATAAATTTCCCCAGATAATTTGCCATTCCGAGGAAACGCTGTAATGCAGGGACATCCTTCGGTGCTGACATCTCAGAGATTGCTTTTGTTTTGGAAGGATCTGCTTTTAGGCCTTCACTCGTAAAGATATGGCCCACATAGCTGACTTGGTCCAGTCGAAATTTGCATTTGACAGGGTTTAGCTTGAGCTTGATCTCACATGCTCTGTTCAACACCCTTTTCAGATTGATGTCATGTTCAGCAGGGTTGCGACCTCCGATGATGATGTCGTCAACAATAATTGCACAGGGATACCCGGAAAACAACTGCTCCATTGAGCACTGGAACACCTCGCTTGCGGAGTTTATGCCGAAGGGCATACGAAGAAATCTATAGCGCCCAAATGGAGTGCTGAATGTGGTCATCATAGAGGACTTGTGGTCGAGGCGAACCTGCCAGAAAGAGTTCTTTGCGTCTAGCACCGAAAATATGGTTGCTCCTGACATCTGGGACGCTACTTCCTCTACGCTGCGCATAGGGTGATGGGGTCTTTTTAAAGCCATGTTAAGATCTTTTGGGTTAATACACAGCCTGATTTCTTGCCTGTCCTTTTTGTGTGTAACCACCATGGAGGAAACCCAATCTGTCGGCTCTGAGACTGCCGTTATGACACCAAGGCCAGCTCCGCTTTGACACGGCTTTGCATTGCCAGAGGAATGCGATGAGCAGGGCGAACTACTGGCTGCACGCTGGGGTCCACTGTCATAGAATAAGTAATTGGAAGTTCTCCGAGCTTGTCAGTAAATAAGTCTTTGTACTCTGTCAGAATATCTCCGGTGCTGCCCTCCATACTAACATGATGCACATCCGGGCTGATTGTAACGATCGCCATGTCGAGGCATGCACGAAATCCTAATAGCGGTTGGACATCTTGATCCACCAAGAAGAATGAAAGTGAGTGATTTTGCCCATTTAAGCCACACTGCAATGAGACCAAGCCTTTCATTTTAATTTTACCTCCACCATAAGCTACAAGGTTAGGTGTCTTTGATTGCTTCACTGGCCGTTCGTTGTTGGCAATTTGTTTGAAAGGCTTTTGTGACATTACGTTACATTATGCCCCAGTGTCAACTTTCATCTCAATTGGAGTTTTGTTTATGTGTACAGTGACAAATCCCTCCTCCAACACTGGTATGTAAGGGTTAACGACGTTAACACACTTGTCAAATTCAATGCCATCAACATAAAAAGTGTCATCATGGTCAGGAGGATCGTCTACTTCGAGTTCATGTACTGCTTTCCTGTGGTTAAATTTCTTCTGACCGAACTGACTACGTGCTTTGCAACATTTCTTGTAATGATTCATTTTCTTGCAGTTATGACATTGTTGTCCGAAAGCTGGGCATTTCTCTTTCTTTGCTACATGATTATTTCCACAATTTTTGCAATTGGTTATGGTTGGTGAATCATGTTGTTCTGTTCTTTGTTTATGTTTTGTGTGTTGGCGCCACCTGCTGGAAAATGGCTGTATTGCATCCACCTTAGTTGCAGTCTGAGGCAGTGTTGTCATGGTACCAAAATTTCAGTATTCGGTACCGATACCAGTGAAAATCCACGGTTCTCGGTACCAATTTCGGTACCAAACCAAAGTTTAATTTAGGCTAAATTTACCAGTAAAAACTCATGGTTCTCGGTACCAAAGCAAAACACAAAAACATGCTAGCTGACCAACACACTATTTTTATTAATAAAGTTAAACAATGCCATTCAAATATATTCACTCACTGTAAGTTGATGTTAGATAATGCATGAAGTATCATAATGTTAGTGAATGGTATCATAAGTTTTTTAATGCACTTTTATTTAATCAAACTGTGTTCATATTTATTTTTTTATTTTTTTTAAACCTGCTAGTTATCCAGCCAAGAATAAGCCTAGGCTAGAACTGCTTTTTTGACAGACTGATTTTGAGGACATAAACACTGAACCATACATGTTTGTACACCTTTTGGATATACAATAATTAAAAAAAAACCCTCTAGTGTGTAAAAGCAGTAAGCGCCTTTATGTCATCCTGTTTGTTTTTTTTTTACCCTAATTAAATGTATAGAAGCTTTAAATAGTTAATAAAGAATCTTAATTCTCACACTTATTATATTAGCGTTAGCCGCATCACGGATGCTAACGATTTACTTCACAAACAGCTTTTTATTTCTATCCGACTAATTCCGACATTCAAATTAAAATGTGATATATAATTTATAATATAATTCATAACAGAAGCTCTAAATTTGAAATTAGTTTGAAACGTGAACTCTTTCATCAGATCCGGGTGTCGGTCTTTGAGGTCTTATATTAAGTTAGCTAGATGTGTTTCTTTTGAGAGAAAACTTCGATGACATCGTTTGCAAATGGGTTTTTGATTATCAATGATGTTCCCCTCGTCATCAACCGCAAATCCGAAATAGTTCCACACATGGCTCTTTCCTCCTTTTTTATCAACAAGTGGATTTACCACATCAGCTGCACCGCCGGTCGGCATGTGTCAGCGCTTTTAATAAAGAGGACGCGCAACTGCACGCGCTCAGTGCATGCGTGCGCATCAAGAAACCGGGTTTGAAAGGGTCCTCGGTACCACCGGTACTTAAGAAAACTTGGTACCGTGACATTTACATTTTTTTTGTACCGACTTGGTACCGAAGTACCGGGTCTTTTGACAACACTAGTCTGAGGTATAGCCTACGTTTTGTTATTCTCCTCTATCATTTCATGTATACGACAAATTGAGATTGCTTTGATCAGAGTTAAATCGCTGTCTCTTAACAGTACTTTCCTTAAGCTTTCATTGTTGATTCCACATACTATCCGATCACAGATCAGCTCGTCTGTCAATTCTCCAAAATGACAACTTTTAGCTTTAATCCTGAGATCACTGATGAAAGCCTCAATAAGTCTCACCTTGTTTCTGATTTCTGGAGTGAAACTTGTGCCTCTCCATTGTTTTATTTTGTTGTGGGTTGCATATCTCACGAAATTTCCTCTTCAGGCACTCCGGATCTTCTCTAGATTCCGCAGGAGTCAAGATCGCGCCGTCCTCGCCTGGTGCACGAACCTCCGCTGCATAGACAAATGAACGCTCCCGTTCAATGGCTTCCGGCCCTGCGAGATTGAGGAGGATGTACGCCCTTGTCTTGGCAGGCTTATCATAGTGTGCTGCGGCGATGAAAATGTCATACTCTTGCTCAAAGATTCGCCAATTGTCGGCGATATTTACATCAAAAGTGAGCGGGTCTGGTCTTCTAAAACAGTCCGCCATTGTCACTCACTGCGCGGTCTTGAGAAAACTGTAACGAGTTCAGCCTCTGTTTTCTACACAATTGGTTCACTCACAGGCTAAAAGTCCGTGCCGTCTTCTGACACCATGTTGTACGTCCAAGGAATTACTCAATGACTGCCACATATGAACGCAATGATTTTTATTAACAGAGCTCTAGTTGCCAACACCACATATCCAGTGTTTGAACAGCTCACGTGTATATTCTTAGTGCATGCGCTCTGAGGGGAAAGGATGTTCTTAAAGAGCCCAACACATTTTAAAGTAACATGTTAGAATATACAAATTATATTGTACTTCTGTACGGATCATTTATCACAATGATCTACAGTAACGCATGTAGTTTTCTCATTGTTAAAAGAACACTCCACCGTTTTTTGAAATAGGGCTTATTCACTGTCTTTCCTACATTTAGATAGGTGGGCAAATGCATTTTTGTCTCAGTGCATGCATTGTTTTAGTTTGGCAGGGTCGCCGCTAGCTTAGCATAATGAATGGAATCCTTTGTTGCCAGCTAGCATGTCCTGAGTAAAAGTCAAAATTTAAAAAAAACGAATTACTTCTTGTGGCCTGTGCATATTACTCAGGACATGCTAGCTGGCAAAGCAGTGCGTATTCACAACGAGTACAAATAGCAATGCAGATTAAGACTAGGCGATTTCCTAGGCAGATATTGACTTACATATGGACTATATTGAGACGAGGCACTGCTACTTGGGCGCAGAGATATTGCCACCTGGAATCCCCATAGGGGAATCCCCCAACTGTCTCAACATACCAGCATGAGCTGCACCGAGTATACAGTATAAGTTTTTTTTTTTCAGTTTGGTTGTTCACGCTAAACAGGTTGAACTCAACATGAGGTTATACTAGAGGAGGCAATTTGAACTAGAGTCTATATACAGCTTCTCAGCATCTATAATATAAACAAATAAAGACACAGATTCACATAAGGAAGAGTGATAAAATACAACTTACATGTGCACTTTGTTCTGCCTGTGCTTTGAAAATGGATGGGACGGCCGTATCCTTCAGACGTAGTACCGTCTTTCTGTGTCCATATAGCATTTTTTTAAAGTAGTCATCCGATGCAAAATGCTCTTCGCAAACACGATACTGTTTAATTTTGTAGAGAGGTGTTGAAGCACAGATATCCAGAGCTGCTGGTCATTGATTTCTCAGTTACACATTCGATGGAATTCTGTGAAACATTACATTCGTATATGACCTTTTACTATTAATGTAATTACCATGTTTGCTGTAGCTGTTACTTCTCAAACTAAACACAATCCAAAAGCGAAGATACTTGGTGCAGGTCAAGCTGATATGTTGAGGAAAGTTGGGGGATTCCCCTATGGGGATTCCAGGTAGAGTGTGATATCTCTGCGCCCAAGTAGCAGTGATTAGCCTGTGCTTCGCCCCAATATAGTCCCAAGTCAATATCTGCATTGCTATTTGTACTCGTTGTGAATGTGCAGGCCACAAGAAGTAATTAGGTTTTTTATTTAATTTAATTTGTATCACTTTTACTCAGGACATGCTAGCTGGCATCAAAGGATTCCATTCATTATGCTAAGCTAAGCTAGCGGCGACCCTGCCAAACTAAAACAATGCATGCACTGAGACAAAAAGGCATTTGCCCACCTTACTAAAGAAAAAGGAAACCATGAAAACACATCATATGACCCCTTTAATACATGAATAAATGTAATGCAACTATTATTAAAAACATGATGTATAAACTCAAGCTTCCATTGTGTTCTAAAAGCTTGAACTTTTTTCTTCTTTTCATAATTATGTAAAATGAATATTTCATTAGTCACTGTCTCCCTCTGCTGGTACAACACAAACACAAAGATATTCAGGCTCTTTATTTACTCTGTAACAAAACTCCAAGCTTAATGGGGTACGGTGTGTTTATACAAATAAAATGGTTAATCTATGAATGAGAAACTGTATTTTGCTGCTGTGAAATAAAAGGTGTTTCACTGCTGCCTCATCAGGTCTGTCAGAGGATCGTTGAAATCTAAATGAAGTCTTCATTTATAACAGTGAAGTCACTGTATCTTCAGTCTCTGTTGATTCTGTTGACTGTGAGTCTCTGTAGTGGATCCTTATTCACCATCAGATGATCATCAGAAGATCAGACTGTCATCGAATACCTAAAATAAAACACACACACAGTCACATATGCAGTATATTACATATGTCACATATTTTCATAAGAAAACTAACCAGATAATCTATATCAATTCATTCTCAAACATGATAATATAGCTTCTATCTGATGCTCAAAGTCAATTTGCAAAATCAAGGACATGAAAGGTCACTTTCTGTAATGCCAAACCAGCAGAGGGAGCCCTCATCTGAGTACTGACTGTGTTCCACTCCCTCTGCTTCTTCTGCACTCATTTCCTGTTTGACTGCTATTTAACCAGCGACCATTCTTGTACTCATTGCGAAGTATTGCCAGTTTACCTGCCTTACTGAGCGTTATTTCCTGTTTATCCTGCCTGTCTACTGTGTATGATTCTGCCTGGTTCTCTGTTTTTCAATTTTCTGGATTATCCCCTTTGTTTTGGTTGCCTGATCGGACTGATGTTTTTGCTTGGACCTATTGCCTGCCTACTCACTCTTGCCTTTTGGAATTCCCCTTTGTATGTTGAAAGATCTGACTGCTACCTTGGTTTTGACCCTCTGCCTGCCTTATCGTATTTGTTTGTGGAAACTGTCTTTAATAAACTTCCGCACATGGATTCTCACTCAGCCTCAGCGTCCTCGTTACACTTTCACACAACGGACAGCTGATACAGAACCAGCAGAAATGATCATTACACTACAAATTTAATATCAGTTAACAAACAACCCAAATATCCGATTATCACACACTTAGAAACAGTTAACCTGTTAGGCTGCACCATCACTTTTGAAAAATCCCCCAAAATGGCATACCCAAAATAAAAAAAGATACAGTTCATAAACCCTTTGTAAAAAAAGCACAAGTATGATCTCATTTGAAAGCTGACACCTGGCAGTTTATTGTAAATGTAGAATTCATTTGTAAAAAAAAAATTATAAATAGCTTCAAAGTTTTGTAAATTTATTAGAAATGTATTTTTATGAAACATCTTCATGAAAATAAAATTGAAGTTGGCATTGTATCAATCTAGAAATGCACTGCAGCTAAAGCCACATGTCTGACCATGTTATATTTAAATCTGAAGATGATAAGTCTAAAACTCTGTTTTTAGTTAAATGTTTTTCAAGATCATGTCATATGACTTTATTTTGATTAGACTCTAAAATGCAACTGATGTTTATTGTCATCTTCTAACCATCTATCCAGTATATTGTCTCTATTATTTTGTGGTGCAAACGAGCCCCATTCAGTCTCAGTCTCAGTCTCCCCTGCACACATTCACACCTCTCCAGCCTGGTTATAGCTCTAAATATGCTTTTCTTTTGTCTGCATTATAATTACTAACGACTGGCTATTCACACTGTTTCAATCCCTCATTTCTTTTATCAAAGTTCTCACTTCACATTTGAAACTGTATCAAATGCCCTTCCTGAAAAAAGAAACATTTCAGTAAGCATTCCCATTTAAAAAAAATCATAAAAAAATCATAGCTAGGTGGCAGGTGCACCTAGGGCTAGATAGCATGTTAGCTTAGCACACCATCAATACACAACAATTTATGAGATTAAAACCATGTTTGTGCTCCAAACTTACTTTATAACTCAAGTTGAGTGTTTTAAATAACGTTCTGTGATCTGATTTGGCTTCAGATAAAAAAAATCAGACAGGAAATATATTATTTTATAATATTCTGCACGATGATTAAGTCTATATCGATTAGCATTACATCATAAATATAATAGGCCCGGTTTCACAGACAGGGCTTAAACTAAGCCAGGATTAGACCATAGATCAATTAGGACATTTAAGTAATTTTTATAAACATGCTTAGAAAAAAAACATTACCGATGTGCATCTTAAAAATAAAAAGGCACTGATATATTTTTAAGATCAGTCAGTGCATTTCAGTGGAAACAGCTCAGACTTACATTTTAGTCTAGGACTAGTCTTAAGCCCTGTCTGTGAAACCAGGGGATAATCTATTATTATGAAAATACCTGACATGGCTCGAAGAACACAGGTAAATCAAATATCATTGCAATCATGTTTATTGTCTTCATAACGTCTTTATCTGCATGTTACAGCGATCTCCGTTAGCTTTGTATGTGTCAGGGAGTTCCTGGAAAGTGACATGATTATGGCACTTCTTCATGTGTTCCATATATGGACAATACTGTGCACATAGGGCGCCCTCAGGCTGCTGGTATGGATTGAAAACACAATACATCAGTATCCAGCGCTCAAAATGATTACATCGACGCGTTTGGGTATAAATTCAATAAATATTATTCCTGTCTATAGAAATCTGATGTAAACCTATGAGAATCTATCAATATTTCTCCAAATCTGCACATTTTTGAGCTAAAAGCCATGAGAGACGTTGTTTTGTCAAGCGCTGTCATGACGACCACACAGGAGTTTTTTTTTTAATGGGAGCGGCTGACACTCATAATTTATATTAAAGGTATCGACTAATTTTTTCATTACATAACTCCTGACACAAATTAAGACATAACTTTCACTATAAGTTTCTCAGAATACAATAGTGATCAAATACTGAAACTTGGGTCTTATATCTTTTTAATGATATATAGTTTGTCAAGGTAATAACATTATGGGCCCTATTTTAACGATCTGAAACGCAAGTATCAAGTGCGAAACGCAAGTAACTTTGTGGGCGGGTCGTGGGCACTGTTGCTATTATACCGGCGGGATAAATGACTCTTGCGCCCGACGCAGATCTAAAATGGGTTGGTCTGAAGTAGCTTCATTATTCATAGGTGTGGTTTGGGCGTAACGTGAAATAAACCAATCAGAGCGACATCTCACATTCCCTTTAAGAGCAGGCGCGCTTGTTCCATGGCGGATTGTTATAATAACGGCGGATTTGCCAGGAGCGGTTCACAGCCGAGGAGACCGACGTTCTCGACAGGGCCGTAAAAGACAGAGAAGTGACATTGTATGGGGATGGGAGAAACCCACCCAAATTAGCTTCGGTTAAACAGGCGTATAAAAATTTGGGTAAATGTGTAAGCTAGATTTATGCCTATTTTTACATCTTCATGGACACAACAATGATTTCCCTCGTGTGTTAATATTTTTCCGTGTAATAATATATGGTTTTCTAAAAATGAGAACTGCTGCGTCTGTGTGTAGATGAGATAAGCAAAGTGCATGCGCGTTGTGCACACGCTACATTGATTATGGCCAAGCATGCGCCCTTAAAATAGCATATGAATAACATGCGCAACGCACCACTGACCTTAGACTAGGTTTTTCCTGGTCTGTGGCGTAATTGTTTTCTAAACCTGCAAAATAGCACCAGGGAACGTTTGCGCCGGAACACGCCTCCTCTTTGCGCTGAACCGCCCCTGGGAGCGCAAATACATTTCCTAATTTACCGACGTGCGTCTGTGGAGGGAAAAGTCCGCTGTGCGCGGGTGCAAAATAGGAATGATACATGCGTCGGTGTACAAAGTCAATTGCAGTAGGTGCAAGATAGGGCCCTAAATCGGATAGTAACTTTATAACAAAAAAACGCTTCAGTGCACCGGCGCACTGGCAAAGGTTAACAGATTAAAGGGGGAAAGCTGAAAATAGTCTGACACAACACTATGAGCAGAATTAAACTCATATTAAACACAGTTTAAAGTTCAAAGACCTACAGAAACTGAAGCTGAATTTAAGACTCATTATCTGATGATCTCAGACAAAATACTTACATACACACACATGGTGTTACTGAACCTAGTACAATTTCCTTTTATCTCTAGCGAGTAAAACAGTCATTTCAACTTTAAATGAAAATATAATGATGAAAATCATTAAAAACTATTCTTACATAATAGTGTCTCCAGTTTATAATGTGGATCATCTTTCAGATCCTTCAGCAGCTTTACTCCTGAGTCTCCTAGTTTATTCCCAGACAGATCCAGATATCTCAGGTGTGAGGGGTTTGATGTCAGAGCTGAAGCCAGAGCAGCACAACCTTCATCTGTGATACCACAATCCCTCAACCTGTAGAGAACAATGACACACATTAACCCTTGTGCATCCTTGAGGACATTTTTGTCCTTTTCAGTTTTGTTTTTTGGATCACTTTGCCTGTGTTAATGCTAACTGCATAAAATTTGGCACAGGTGTGTATTTTTATTGGAATTTTACTATTTCATCACCATTTCCTTTAAAAAATCTATTTTGCACTAGTTACACAAAATACTTCCTCTCAGCGCCTTTTGGACAAAAATGTCCCCATTGAAACCCATTAAAACTGCATTTTTTAATCCCTGTGCCGTTTAACTATAAAATGATGCAGTCTTTTTTAATAGGCTTTCATTCTGTTGGCAAGGCTTCAAAATTGACATTTTTACCATTTTTTATCAGATGGTGCCATTTTTTCAGGTTAGGCCTATAAAGCAAATACTCGCTTTATTCCTGTTTTCTGCTTCGGCATATTATAGAGCCAACTGGATAAATTATGCAACGATAATTGTGTGGGTTTGTTGGTATGGATGTCTAAGTGTGGTTTGTATGTGTGTAATAAAATAAAAAGGTTGTTTGTGTGCTTGTAATATTTGAGAGAGAAAAACTCAACTGCAAATCGAAAATCCAATCACTGTGTTCACCAGTGGAGTTTTGCTGGCATCCAATGGGGAAAGTCTGGTACTGCGCCCAAACAAAATCTTACTGAAAGCTCATTTTTTGAGATATCATCCTCAAATTCGGAACACAACCTGTTTAGATTTATGGCTTTGAATTTATATCAGTTTTAGAGTTCCAAATGTTTTATAAAATATATATTTTATATAAAATATTGATTATAATGTTCATAAATATTTTTCATAAACTTAAACTTCTATAACATTTTTTTGGTTGCACTTTTTTCAATTTTTTCACTTCAACAACAATCTGCCAAGGGTCATCTTTAAAATGAGACCAAACTTAAGTATTTGCTCCCAAGCATAACATTTTTATGAGAGTTTTTTGACTTGGACATTTTTGTCCCTTTTGGACCTATGTGTAAGTTTTTAGTTTTTTTTAATGTTAACTGCATTAATTTTGGCACAGGTGTCTATTTTTATTGTAATTTTACTATTTCACCCCCATTTCATTTGAAAAAAAAATGTTGCACTAGTTATACAAAATACTTGTATATATTTTATATAAAATATTAATTTTAATGTTCATAAATATTTTTCATAAACTTAAACTTCTATAAAAAAAATTTGGTTGCACGTTTTTCAATTTTTTCACTTCAACAACAATCTGCCAAGGGTCATCTTTAAAATGAGACCAAACTTAAGTATTTGCTCCCAAGCATAACATTTTTATGAGAGTTTTTTGACATGGACATTTTTGTCCCTTTTGGACCTATGAGTAAGTTTTTGTTTTTTTGTTACTGTTAACTGCATGAATTTTGAGCTATTATAGAGCCAACTGGATAAATTATGCAATTATAATTGTGTGGGTGTGTTGGTATGGATGTCAGAGTGTGGTTGGTATGTGTGTTATATAAAAAAAAAAATGTGTTTGTGTGTTTGTAGTATTGATAGAGAAAAACTCAACTGCAAATAACAAAGCCAATCACTGTGTGACCAGAGGAGATTTGCTGGGATCCAATGGGGAAAGTCTGGTACTGTGCCCAAACAAAATCTTACTGAAAGCTCATTTTTTGAGATATCAACCTCAAATTTGGAACACAACTTATTTAGATTTATGGCTTTGATTTTCTAGCCGTTTTAGAGTTCAACTTGTTTCATAAAATATATATTTTATATAAAATAATATTCATAAATAATTTTCATAAACTTAAACCTATATAACTTTTTTTTGGATTTACTTATAAAAAAATGTAACTTCAGCAATAATCTGGCAAGGGTATTCTTTAAAATGATACCAAAGTTAAGTCTGTGCTCCCAAGCTTCAACTTTTTATGGCCGTTTTTTGACATGGACATTTTTGTCCTCTTTGGACCTATGAGTAACTTTTTTAAATTGATGCACAAGGGTTAAGCCAATATCCAAAGATAACATAATGCTGTCAATATGAAATATATACACATCCTCATTAGTTCACGTTGTTAAAATACATCACTTAGGATTAGGGGATAGAATATACAGTTTGTACAGTATAAAAATAAAACATAAAACATGAAAAACCAACGTGTGTGTGTGTGTGTGTGTGTGTGTGCTTAATGTATTTGTAAACATTTTAAGGAACGTTTATGTGTTTTAAGGCTGGGAGAAAAACATCGATTCACCAAACTATCGTGATTTTTTGTTTACGATTTTAAAATGCATTTTTCTTATTCCAGAATCGATATTTTATTCAAATTAAATTGCTTTATTTTTGTCCTTGCTTATAGACGAGGTAGACAGAGGTTAGCCAATTTTGTTACAACCGAGGATGAAATGTGTCGCGTTATCTATAGGTGACGTAATATCCCTTTCTAGTGGACGCGTGGAAACGACGTGAGACTGAATGCACTGAAAAGTCCTCACGCTACTCATATGCTGAGAGAGAGATAAGACAGTAAGCTGCACGATTAATCTTTAAAATACTGTGATATCCATTAAAAAAAAAAACTCTTCACTGTATCCTGCATCTGTTGTCTGGTTTGTAGTTTGTCCGATTTATTTAACTGTTAGTTTTACTTTCTTTTGGGGGATAATAATATATTAAGATGTAAATGTTCCTCTTCAGGGAGACTCCTCACCGCTGCCTTCTACCGCCGGCAGGATCTGACGGTTCAAGCAGAATCTGTTGCCGAACCACCGGATGGGGCTTACGCCAAAGATATATTGAATACACTATCTACATATCAATCCTTATTCACTCCGAGTCTTTATGGTAGAGATGATCTTACCTCAGTATCTCCAGTTTACAATGAGGATTTGCGAGTAGAGCAGAAAACAGCTTCACTCCTGAGTCTCCTAGTTTATTCCTAGACAGATACAGTTGTCTCAGGTGTGAGGGGTTTGATCTCAGAGCTGAAGCCAGAGCAGCACAACCTTCATCTGTGACACCACAATCCTCCAAACTATAGAGAACAATGACACACATTAAGCCTATATATCCAAAGATAAACATAACACTAACATAATGCTATCAATATGAAATATATACAAATACTCAGTTCACGTTGTTAAATTACATCAGTTAGGATTAAGGGATTGAATATACAGTTTGTACAGTATAAAAAAAAAATCATTATTTCTATAGAAAGTCCCTATAGAACATGGAAACCCAACGTGTGTGTGTGTGTGTGCTTAATGTATTTGTAAACATTTTAAGGAACGTGTGTGTGTGTTAGGGCTGGGAGAAAAAAATCAAATTCACCAAACTATCACGATTTTTGTTTGTTTACGCGACGTGAGACTGAATGCACTAAAAAGCCCTCGCGCTCCTCATATGCTGAGAGAGAGATAAGACAGTAGAGCTAACTAGAAAAGGCGTTGAACATACGAGAGATGTGAACATGAGCGAGAAGCATTCAACAATAATCTGGCAAAGAAGCCAAAAACAGGAAGGCACTAAATAGCACGAAAGACGAACACAAAGAGGAACAGGTTCAGTCTCAATCATAGTGTGCGCTAATTGTGATAGCAAACAGGTGGGAAGAAATGGAGTGGGAAGAGCGAGAGAGAGAGAGTCAAACCTAACTCATGACAAGAGCTGCACGATTAATCTCTAAAATACTGTGATCCCCATTCAAACACCCATGCGATCTTTTTTAAATTCGTCTGTCCATTAAACCTTTGACAAAATCATATCGCAACATTTAAATCTGTGTTGGCGCTGCCGCTGATCCAGATAGAGTTGTCATGAAACAGCTTCACAAAAGGTCTTTTCAACCTCATAATAGTATCATTATTTTTGTGATACAATAGTTCAAATTATCATAGAAGTACTGAGAAAAGTTTAAAGTTCAAATATAAACACTGATGTATAAAGTAAATCAAAATAAAGTAAATCAGGTGTCGACAAGTGATTGTTAAAAAATGTTTTTTGTAATTTAATTATTTATACAAGAGAATGTAGAACTGTATGACGCTTCTGAAATAAAACTCAGAAAGATGTGATGAATTGTTTTTGTAAATATGACATCTTATACACCATGTACAGTCTGTATAAGTGTATAATTTAACTTTTCCCCATAGTCTAGTGCAGTGGTCTCAAACCGGTTCCACGGAGGGCCTAGTGCAGGGATCAGCAACTCCGGTCCTGGAGGGCCACTGTCCTGCAGAGTTTAGCTCCAACCCTAATTAAACACACCTGAACAAGGCAATCAGTGTTTTCAGGATTACTAGATAGATACAGGCAGGTGAGTTTTTATCAGGGCTGAAGCTAAACTCTGCAGGACAGTGGCCCTCCAGGACCGGAGTTGCTGATCCCTGGCCTAGTGTATGCAGGTTTTCTCTTTTACCTTGAACCAAACTGATTGAGTAGGTCACTAATTGGTTAAGATCTCCCCTCACCTGGTAGTCTAGGTCTTAATTGGGCACTAATTGAAGGGAAAGACCAAAAACCTGCATACACTAGGCCCTCCGTGGAACCGGTTTGAGAACTCTGGTCTAGTGTAAAAAAACAACAACAACAAAAAAAACACCCAATACATTGTAATATCGAATCACAATTCTTAAAAATCGCAATACATATCGTATCGGCACCCAAGTATTGTGATAGTATCGAATCGGGAGATGGTGCCTCGACCCAGTGCGTGTGTGCGTGTGTGCTTAAAGGGGTCATATAATGGTACATGCACTTTTACAAGTTGATTGTACTGAAATGTGTGTTGGCAGTGCCTGTACACAACCATCATAAAATGATAAAAATCCATCCAGTGTTTTTTTTTTTTTTAAATCTTATTATATGTTTCCTCCCATCTTAAATCAAGCTGTTGATTGATTGGGACTCCCCTCCCACGATGGTTGATTGACAGCAGCGTTTCAACACAGACCCGCCCTCGCGCCCTCGTGAGCGAGCTGTCAATTATAGTCCGTGCGGACCGGCGCAGTCATTGTTGATAGCTGGAGCACTGAGTAGAATGGCGTCTAAGCGATTGTGGTGTTCTGTTCTTGGGTCTAATAACGAACACAGCATCATGTTGATGTTCCTAAATCCGTACAGCTGAAGTGGCTGAGTTTGTTTTCGAAGGGAATATTCCCCACGATCAACGTCAATGCTTTCATGTTTGCGCAAATCATTTCACCAGACTGCTTTACAAACGAGGGTCAGTAAAGCTGGTTATTTGCTAAGAAGCTGCTCCTGAAAAAAGGATCAGTACCAACTATTCGTGTTCCTGCTGCACCTCCAGAAGAACAAGTGAGTGTAACGTTTTATTGACCTTTATAATAATCTTTATATTAATCTTTGTAAATCGCTTGCACGCTTCACGATGAATGCGGCTATTTTTACACTCAAGGTACATTACGGCATGTTTTGTATGTATGACGTTCTCAATATAATTCATAATCCCATGTTTATAATGAACAACGCGTTATGGCTATTGTGTTAGAAACGGTGTATGCACAGAACAGAGGGGCGGGGTGAGCAAAGCTCATTATCATTTAAAGACACATGCACTTAAACGGCGTGCTGAAAACAGAGCTGTTTTTGACCAGGTAAAATTAGTGTTTTCTTACAATACTAATGAGAATTTTTAATTAAAGTATATTACAAACTTTTAATTTAGACCCTAATATTAGCTTGTATAAAAATGACATTATATGACCCCTTTAATGTGGTAACACTTTATAATAACTGCACGCTATTAATCATTATTTAAGCATTAGTAAACAGTTAAGCTGTATCTATAAACTGCTTATTAATGTCTATTAATGCTTTATAAATGATGAATTAACTGTTTACTAATGCTTAAATAATGATTAATAGTGTGCAGTTATTATAAAATTTTATCCAATAAAGGCTGTATTAAAGCACTTTATGACATTTTCTGATTTTATCCTTATTCACTCCGAGTCTTTATGGTAGAGATGATCTTACCACAGTTCCTTCAGTTTACAGTGAGGATTTTCCAGTACAGCAGATATCAGCTTCACTCCTGAGTTTCCTAGTTTATTATATGACAGATCCAGTTTTCTCAGGTGTGAGGGGTTTGATCTCAGAGCTGAAGCCAGAGCAGCACAACCTTCATCTGTGACATCACAATCAACCAACCTGTAGAGAACAATGACATACTCATCACTCTCTCTGATCAGACACACAGATCGAATCAACAGACTTCATTATAAAAAAAAAAAAAAAAAAAAATCACCATGTTTGATGTAAGTGAGATTCACCATGTTATTTGTGTGTGTTTGTGTGAGAGGGAAAGCTTATATAAAACGTATATAAATTGTTTATATCACATTAAATAATGTGTAAAGATGATCACAGAAAAAGATGGATGTGATGATCATTAAGGATTAATTCATCTTGTTCTGCATGTATTAAAGTCCCGACTGTGCTGAGATTGTTTAAAGTAAAGAGTGTTAAATGTTGATCGTATCAGGTTACTGAGGAGCAGCTCATGTGTTTAATCATTTACAGATCAATCACCTCAACTCAAGAGAGACTGAACACTTGAACACAGAAAAAATAATTTCTTACACTTCATTTACACAGATGTGATATTAAAATTAATGAATGTAATCATGTCGACTCCAAGTTGTTTTAATTAATGTAATTAGGACTGTCATGATTCCTTGATAAAATTCAAGTACTCAATTTTATTCCATGGTTATATACCATATAAGGCTGCACGATATATTAAAAACATTTAAAAACCAAACAATAGCATAGTGCTACTGTGAATTCACAAAGGCTGCGATTCAATTCAATAAATACAGTATACGCAATGCAGGTTTAATATTTAATATATATTTTACGCTTGGAACCTCAACAGAGGTGGTAACATTTAAAGCGAGCCGAAGTGAGCAGTACCATGCAGTGGAAAAGTGCAATTACTCCCAGACACGTTTTTGGAACCAGCACACCTTGAGTAAGCAAGGTTTGGTTTAATCAACCAAGAGTTCAGGGCAGGGGCGTAGCCATCATTTCAAAAGTGAGGGGGACAGAATGTCAAGTGTAATACCAGTTTTTTTCCAACTTTTGTTGACAGGTTTTTGCTTAATTGGCTTAATATGCTATTTATTTTTAAAGCAATAAAACAGAAAGAAAGAAAGAAAGATGTTCAGTACTATATATTGCACATGCAGGGTTTCCTGGCTCAAAACTAGGCGGAGGTGGTAAAATCCTGATCATGTATTTTAATAATAAGATAATTAAATTTGTATTTTTCGTAGACCATCATATAGCCTACTGTGGGTGGAGCTCGGTACCTCTAGGGGGGTCCGGGGGCATGCCCCCCTGGAAGAATTTTTTTACATTTTAAAGATAAATTCATTAATCTGGTGCACTTTGAGTCACCCGAATCTACTGTTAAAAATAAATAATCCTCCCGCAAACCGCACAAACCTATGATATTTGATCATCACAATTACAATTATTCAAATTCTCATTGTTAAGCATGATAATATGGTAAAATATCACACTGAAGTAGGCTGCTTTAAAAATAACATTTATTTAAAATAAAAGTTCTTCTTTTGGCAAAATTACATTTCCTATAGACTAAACAGAGGCTCCCTTCAAACTTAAATTGTCAATGTTTCATTACATCACTGTTGGAAAACACTCTTATCAGAATACGTTTTTTATCTTTATAAAGGGCATTTTTCCCTTAATTTTATTAAATGTAGCCTATGCTCCATCTTTCATTTCAAATTGAAACAGCGAAACTTTTGTTACCGTCAGTGTATTATCAACTAGGCTATCAATCGCCACTTAACATTAAATGAAATTAAATCAGAATCATCCTTGCATTATCTGTGATTCCCTATTTATTATTAATATTATACTATTTATTATCCTATCTATCTATCTATCTATCTATCTATCTTACTAAACTAAAACTTTCCAATTGAAAACCTTCAAACTTCAAGCTTTTAAAACTTTCTGGTTAGGCTTTTTCAAGAGAACTTAAAGTTTGTCATCATGTACACATGTTACAACGCTGCCTGATTCAAGCAGGCGGTTAATGCATGAAAATACAAACTCAGCATTAACAATCACCATGTTCATTCTAATTCTAATTGAAGGGCTTTGATAACATCTGTGAAAATAATAGACATTACGAATAAAAAAATATTGAAAATAAGTGCACGTTTATGCGGGTAATGAATATTTTCAATTTACAACAAAACTTGTTAATTATTCAACAAGAGAAATAGGCAGAGTTATTCATCATTGTGCAACACAATTCGTGACAACTTACTTACAGTGCTTGACTTTTTCGTGAAAAAGGATTGAACAGTTTTTTGCCGTTTTGAACTCATTGCGACGACCTCTATGAAAAAAATGGATTGGGCGCGGGTGCGAGCATGGGCGTGTCGTGATGCAAGAGTGACTGATTACCATGGAAACGTGAAAGTCACGTAGATAGACTATCCTTGACTCTTTGGATTTTAAATCTCAATGTAGGTTATACACACCCGCGAAAACCTCAGCTTGTCGTGGACACACTTGCCCTATGAAAAAGTGCGGGGGACGAATTTACATTTTATAAAAAGTGGGGGGGACACGTCCCCCGCGTCCCCCGCGTAATCTACGCCTATGGTTCAGGGTATGTTTGACTGTAAGATAAGCTTGCTTTCTGGAATACACCCCAGGACACAGGCAGATATGAAAACAAGGAATAGCAGAAAACAAGGAAAACACTCAGTAATGCTGTGGAACTCTAGACAAGACTTTGCGATGAGACAAACAACAGACCTGGGTACAAAGGCAGAGAGACTAAGGGATCATGAGGTGATGGGAAACAGCTGCACATGATTACACAGATGACAGAACAAAGCATTGTGGGAAACTGAGTCCATGATGTGTGTAGATTGAGCGGTAAGAGTGTCCTCTGCTGGCGTACAAGCGATATGACAATATGAGTTTAGTTTCTTTAACATGCATGTTGTGCTCCCGTGAAAAGCAAGTTCCGCCTTGCATGTATTGCATACGACAGCATTCTTGGTTTGAAGTTTTGTGAAACTTTCACACACCTTGCTAGTTTGGATTTGTTTGCACTCCGTCATAATTCGCGCTGTGTTTTCTTCTACCGCAATAACATTTGTAACTCTAGCGCTACAGCGCCGTAGCGGTCAAATCGCGATATTGCAGGCCCTTAAATTAGGTCACATGAGATCAAACGACTACTCGACAACAATGTATTCTATTGACAATTTTTTATTGTCGACAATGTCGACTAATCGTTTCAGCCCTACTGGCCAATTAAGAACAGGGATACCATGGTCCTTAAACCAGGTACTCGTAGCTTTGGCATTGTGTGCAGGTGCAAAGTCCTGTTAGAAAATGAAATCTGCATCTCCATAAAGTTGGTCAGCAGCAGGAAGCATGAAGTGCTCTAAAACTTCCTGGTAGACGCCTGCGTTGACCTTGGACCTCAGAAAACACAGTGGACCAACACCAGCAGATGACATGACACCCCAAACCATCACTGACTGTGGAAACTTTACAATGGACTTCAAGCAACGTGGATTCTGTGCCTCTCCTCTCTTCCTCCAGACTCTGGGACCTTGATTTCCAAAGGAAATGCAAAATTTACTTTCATCAGAGAACATAACTTTGGACCACTCAGCAGCAGTCCAGTCCTTTTTGTCTTTAGCCCAGGCGAGACTCTTCTGACGCTGTGTCTTGTTCAAGAGTGGCTTGACACCAGGAATGCGACAGCTGAAACCCATGTCTTGCATACATCTGTGCGTGGTGGTTCTTGAAGCACTGACTCCAGCTGCAGTCCACTCTTTGTGAATCTCCCCCACATTTTTGATTGGGTTTTGTTTCACTATCCTCTCCAGGGTGCGGTTATCCCTATTGCTTGTACACTTTTTTCTACCACATCTTTTCCTTCCCTTCGCCTCTCTATTAATGTGCTTGGACACAGAGCTCTGTGAACAGCCAGCCTCTTTAGCAATGACCTTTTGTGTCTTGCCCTCCTTGTGCAAGGTGTCAATGGTCATTTTTTGGACAACTGTCAAGTCAGCAGTCTTCCCCATGATTGTGTAGCCTGCAGAACAAGACTGAGAGACCATTTAAAGGCCTTTGCAGGTGTTTTGAGTTAATTAGCTGATTAGAGTGTGGCACTAGGTGTCTTCAATATTGAACCTTTTCAAAATATTCTGATTTTCTGAGATACTGAATTTGGGGTTTTCATTAGTTGTCAGTTATAATAATCAAAATTAAAAGAAATAAACACTTGAAATATATCAGTATGTGTGTAATGAATGTATAAATTATACAAGTTTCACTTTTTGAATGGAATTACTGAAATACATCAACTTTTTCATGATATTCTAATTATATGACCAGCACTTGTATTACAAAGCGCATAAGTGAAAATTATGCTAAAGATATTGATATCAGACATTTATGTGTTATATATTGCACTATAGCTAATCACTATTCTTTTTCTCAAAATCTATTAACCATGGTGGGAAAAACAGACAATTTGGATAAGGTGTGTGATGAGCTCGAGCTCTACACCCCTGCTTGGCAGAAAAAGGATCTTGTAAAAACCCACACAAAGTGAAAAACTGTAATTCACATGACGTGCATTGATGGACTGAAGAGTTGTTCTGAAGTGAAACGACAAAAAAAAAAAAATAATAATAATATTTTACACTTTTTAAGTTTATAAACACTCATTTCCAGGAAATGGTCAAACGCGGTTTTAATGTTGTCGTCGTGAAGCGACACATTTGCATTCTGAAGCTCACATGAGAAGTTATGTTGGCCGGAAGCAAAGGTTTATATTGTAAAAAGTTTTAAATATTTGTATTTCTTACACCTATTGTTTCACTTCAGAAGCATTGATTCATTAGCTGGGGTTTATGGATTACCGGCGTGTTCACTTTGTGTGGTTTTTGAATCCACTTGCATTACATGGACTCACAGAGATGGATTATTTGCTAACACTACAATAAGGTTTCATTTGTTACACATTATTTAACTACATTAGTTAACATGAACTAAACATGAAAAACAACATTTATTAATTTTAGTTGATTTTCATTTAAACATTTATATATAAATTTTCTTTAAATCAAAAGTTGTGCAGATGTGTTGTATTATTTTATTTTAATACTGTGAAGCTGCTTTGATACAATCTGTATTGTAAAAAGCGCTATACAAATATACTTGATTTGATTTGATTTGATGTGTCCATTAAGAATGCGCATCACAGGGAAAGGGATTCGGCCCGTATTGAAGTTATCTGGCACATGACGCACATTACCAGTAGGGGGCAGTCCTGTTTCTTTCTCAGTTATAGCGTGTACTGAAGCCAATAATATGCAAAGATGTGTTTACCTCTCTCTGGTGCATATTGACAGCATGTGTAGCGGGTATTAACTCACTTACTAATGGACCAGACAAATAAAATCAGAAGACTGCACGGTACGTAAGGGGAGGCGGCGGTGATACTGAGCAACAGGCAGAGACAGAAGGTAAGTTGAACCAATAACAACTTTACTTTGAGTTTAGTGATTTTTTTTTCCTTTAGTGTTTTCTTTTTACCTCAATTGCATAAACAAAGTACATAATAAAACAGTAAAAAAAAAAAAAACTTTATATATATATACCCTGGGTGCACCCTCTGAATTACTATTCATTTAACAGTAATCACAATCACAATCAATGTATTCAAGTGATCAAAAATGAAAACAAATACCAGTCATATCACATGTAACTCACACTGAAATCAGTTTTTTTTTCCAAGTTCAACTCTGTCACTCGGAAGATTGATCAGTCTTAAATTTTCTAGTTGTGCTCCTGTGATGGTTTTAGTCCCATACAAACTATAAGAAACCAGTCTCTGGGAATATGTTCTCTTACTTGTCCGAAGAAAAATAATAGAATGGAAAATGATCCTTTCCTCTAGGTTCGTGATCGTTTCAGGGTCGAAGTGGGAGGCTCGCCATCAATTAGGAAAATCCAACTTGAAAGAATGCTCACACAGAGAAAAAAAAACCTGGCCTGTCCATTCACATCTTTCTTTTTTCAGGCACACGCAAACAAAATGGCGTCAGCAAACGGCGGTGAGCACTCAATACACCATGCGGTCTGACATAACCACACGAGTCAAAATGTAAACTCCAAAGTGCCTGATCGACACAATCACACTGGATCATCCAATATCTTGTAGTTACCCTCTGATTTATTCAGTTTTTGTGAACTTTGAACAGTTTTAAGAACTATATTTTGTAAATTTTAACACTCTCTCGTCAGATCAGATAGGCTGTCTCAGTAGCTCTGCGTCTGTTGTCTAATCTGCGCAACGCTATCCGTAGGCAAGGGCAGCGCTCCGATTGGATGTTACTCATTTCTGAACTCAATTCAGATATTTAGATTTATATATATGTATTTTTATGTAGACTTTCACATGTATGAATAATCATATTCTATTCAAGCAGCATACAAATAAATAATATTTGTAAAACTTATTTAACCAGGGTTACACTTTCCCCCCCTGAAATCATGCAAGCCCCTTTGAATGTTCTGAGTGGCTGATTAGTCACTACATTGGGTGAAACATCAGGTAAAACGGAAAGGGCACCTGGATCTTCAACACCATTGAGGGAGCTAACAAGGGCAGTGCTTAATCCTTGGAACAAAGATTGAACAACATAAGACAGGGTTTCCAAGCTGAAAGTATTTAAGTCTCTCAGGTTCCTCTCTCTGCCTACTAGAGCGTCTGAGCGGAATATCCGAGTTATGCCCCCCCTCAATTTCTGGCTGTTGTTTTCCCCCTTCAACAGGAACATCTGAGATTTCAGCAACGTTTGTCGCTTCAACTTCATCTTCACTTCAAACAGGTATGTCGTTTTCTGTTTCAATTTGATCTTTGTCAGGTATATTACTTGTTTTAGGGACTCCTAGAGCATCAACAGATGAGTCGTCAACTGGAGTATCAATAGGTAAGTTGTCAACTGGAGTATCAACATCTGGGGGTTCTTGGTTAGATGAGTCCGTGTCAGAAGAACCAGTTTTATTTGATCTACAGATATCATGAATTGTAGAGAACCTTACTGTTTCCACAACTGGAAAAGCATTATATCTTCCATTAAGATCTTCATCCTCTGGGTCAGCGAATGAGTTATCATCATCAGATGTTGGAATACCAGGGTTCTGACGTGTTCTAGGTTTAGAAGTAGGTTTATTCAAGGTAGGGCTTGAGATTTCTGGTGTTGGTAAGAACCTGCAAGGGAGCAGAAGATCTCTGTGAAGTGTACAAAGAGGACCATCCTTGTTTTCAGGACGAACTGTGTAGACTGGCAAGTCAGCTGCTCGCTTTACTACTACATACACCTCGGACTCCCACTTGTCTGCTAACTTGTGCTTACCATGCAGCCAAACATTTCTCACCAACACTCGATCATTGACTTCCAAGGAGGAATTTTCCACACGTTTGTCAAACCTGGTTTTGTTCCGCTCTGCGCTCTTTAATGCTCTATGGGAGGCAAGCAAATAGCTTTCTTCTAGATGAGACCTTATATGCTTGACATATTCAGAATGGGATGTCTGCGGACTATCTTGATATGGCAACCCAAAGGCAAGGTCAACAGGCAACCGAGGCTGGCGCCCAAACATCAATTTGTAGGGGGTAAACCCTGTAACTTCGTGCTTTGTGCAGTTATATGCATGAACTAATGGCTTGACAAAATCTCTCCAATGGGTTTTGTCCTTCTCTTCTAATGTGCCAAGCATATCCAGCTGGGTTCTATTGAAGCGTTCAACAGGGTTTCCTCTAGGATGGTAAGGCGTTGTTCGAATTTTCTTAATACCTGATATCTCACAAAGTTCTTTGATTGTACGCGACTCAAAATCTGGGCCCTGGTCACTATGAAGGCGTTCAGGAAACCCATAGTGCACAATTAAGTTCTCCCAAAGACACTTTGCAACTGTCCTCGCCTTTAGATTTGGGGTAGGGACTGCCATAGCATACTTAGTGAAAAAATATGTGATCACTAAGATGTCTCTCGTGTTGCTTCTGTCCGGTTCCAATCAGAGGAAGTCCATACAAACTAATTGTAATGGTCTGGTGGCCTGGATGTTGACCAAGGGGGCAGCTTTTTGAGGCTTTTTGTCCTTCGCACACAACGACCACATGTCCTGACCTTCTGTTCCACTTCAGCAGCCATTTTTGGCCAGTAGAACCGGGACCTGACCAGATCCAAAGTTCTCTCCATCCTCATGTGACCCATATGGTCATGTAAACTGTTCATCACAGAGGATCTTAGTTCTTCAGGGAGCACTAGCTGGTAAGTGGTGGAATCCTTGTCTTTCCGTCTCCTGTAGAGTACACCGTCCTTTACTCGACAAGATGCGGCACTGAATAAAACGGCCGATTTTGTCAAATAGGGTGTCAAATTTCGTTCGACCTCCCCTCCACTAAATGGCAGACATGTCATACTTCATCCCCGACTCAAAAAAACGTCATGCTTCTATACAAAATCTTCGAGCTAGAGTGCATTGAATCAGTGCGAACAAAAGCGGAGCTAGTGTGTGTGAGCCATTTTATCAGAGCAATATTGTCAACGTCAGCGAGTATTTGCATTAGATTATTATTATTATTATTATTATCATCTAATGGTATCAATAAAGCTTACCCGCAATGAAGTGTTGGGTCTTCTATTCGCGGACCCTGATTCTGAAGGGGAATAACGTTATCTGCCTTCAGAAAATGACGGTGATTCTGAAAGTGAAAGTATAGCCCTACACCAAGCACAAACGGTGAATCATTTGCCCAATATAGATGGTCCTTTGTCCAATGTCAGTGGTGGGAACAATGTTTCCCGGGGTCGGAGTGTTCTTCGCGAAGTTAGCAGGCGTGTTAGTGTTGTGGGGAACGAGGCGGGAGATTTTTACCGCGCTAGCCATGGTGACCGTGTGCCTCTCAGCAATCGTGGCGACAGTACTGTGGTGGAGACTTTGTCTAATGCCACTGGGTATGTTAGACGAGGTCGAAGTATTCACAGGACAGTTAGGGGACAACGTGAAAGCAGGGTGGGGAGTCGCAATGACAATGACAGTAGTCCCAGCTGTGCACACTCGGCGCGCGCGCGAGGCAGATCTGGCCGCGCCCGCGCTGCTCGTAGCAGGAGCAGAGGCGGTGTGACACGGGGCAGAGGGGCTATTATGCATAGTCTATCGCAAGACCACACCATGAAACACTACAAGAAATGTCACCTGGATGGATAGGAAGTCATTATCTCTACAGCAAAAGACCTGCAACATAAATTCTTTTTTTTTTTTTTTTTTTTTGCCATTTATTAGTAATGATTTACACTGTTGATTTACTATCTATTTCCCTGACCATTTAGTAGTGTACAATATGTGTTCTTATTTGTGTGTTCATGTCCTTGTGATGTGTGCATCTTTGTCAGCTAAAAAAAAACAAACAAAAAAAAATTAAAAATCAACAAAAAGCACACACACACACACAAAAAAAAAATACTAACATTGTCTCTCGTCTTGTCTCGTCATCTCACTCATGATCTGTGCCTTGCTGTGGAGAGTGAGCTTTTGAACTAAACAGGTCTTGTCTACTTGTGTTTGTGTGTCATATGAATAATATATATGTGCCCCATACATGGAATCAGAGTGCCTACTGTACGTAGTAAATGGAAAATCTCTACAGCAAAAGGCCAACCGCTACATGCATTCGGTTTGTTTCTACCATTTATTAGTAATGATTTACACAGTTTGTTTACTACTTACTATTTACCTGAGCATTCAGTATTGTGCAATATAGCATACAGAAGGTGAGGGACATTTTTGGGGGAAAGAAGTGCTGCATTTTATCATTTAAACATGTGACTTTTCATGAAAATTCTATA
Organism: Scardinius erythrophthalmus; assembly: GCF_964197995.2. Taxonomy (NCBI): domain Eukaryota; kingdom Metazoa; phylum Chordata; class Actinopteri; order Cypriniformes; family Leuciscidae; genus Scardinius; species Scardinius erythrophthalmus. Next base: position 3,074,834 of record NC_138227.1, read on the forward strand.
ATCCAAGATGGCCACCACCATATGACGTCATAATATGCAAATTAGATGGGAAAATGTAATCCCTACATAAACTTTGGGTCATCCTTAATATTTCTCTAATTTAAAGAAAGTCTCTATCTTTTATCACTTTTAAGATATAGCCTTTTGAAATTAAGATGTCAAAATCGAACGTTTTAGGAAAAAACCTCTGGCGCCTAAAGGGTTAACTCAAGGCGGTTCACTCTTTTAAGAAATAGGGAAGACCAGGAAGTTCCTTCCTTACTGTTGGTGAAGGTTTTTCCCCCAACTCCAAATGCAAAATCACCTCTCGAAGAGCTGGATCGGCTCTTTGTTTGTCACCAAGGTTTTTTGAAAGGTGAGGTGTAACAGGTAACCAATCAGAATTATCCTCCTGTTCATAACATTCGGGAACAGCGTCGGAACATAGTGCAAGTGAGCTTACGAGAGCAATGCCCGGGCCAACATCTGCTGACTGCCTAACAAGGTGCTTCTCATAGATGGCCTGGACTACATCATCCGTAGTGCTGACAGAATCTTCTTTGTTGGTAAGCTGATGCTGTATGAACTGTTGGATCCTTTCATGCTCCTTTTGGGACAAGGGGTTTTCTGGAAAAGGCTCTTGAGGTCACCTTGAAAGGCTATCGGCATCGATGTTCAGCTTGCCCGCCCTGTACTGCAACTTGAATGAAAAAGTGGAAAGAGCTGCAAGCCACCGATAACTAGTAGCATCTAATCTTGCAGTGGTAAGAACATGTGTGAGAGGGTTGCTATCGGTAATGACAGTGAATTGACTGCCATAAAGGTAATCGCTAAACTTTTCAGTTACTGCCAATTTAAGGGCAAGGAATTTTGTGGGCGGGATACCTTGCCTCACTGTGTGACAGCCCTCTGCTCGCAAATGCAATTGCACGCATCTGCCCACCTTGTTCCTGATACAGTGCAGCTCCCAACCCTTTGGTGCTGGCGTTTGTATGGAGAAAGTAGGGGAGTTTGGGATCAGCATAAACCAGGACAGGTGCACTAGTTAGCTTTCTGATAATGGACTGAAAAGCTTCCTCACATAGGGACGTCCAACGACTCCCAAAGGGCTCCTTAGGATTGTAGTACTGACCTTTTTTGTCACTCTTTTTCCTTGACGGTGGATACCCTGAGGTAAGATCATTGAGTGGTTTCAAGATCCATGAATAATCCTTAATGAACCGGCGATAGTAGCCGGAAAAACCCAAAAATTTACATTTCTCCAGAGAAAGTTTCAGTCCGTACTCTTTGAGGCGAGATAGAACATTTAATAGCCGTCTCTCATGCTCCTCTGTAGTGTCAGAGAATATTATCAGGTCGTCCAAAAAGACCAGTACTTCCTTCAGATTAATTTCCCCCATACACTTCCCCATTAATCTTTGGACAGTACTTGGTGCGTTGGTGACACCTTGGGGCATACGATTGAATTCCCAAAACCCCAATGGACAGACAAAGGCGGTTTTGGGTTTGTCAGACTCCTCAACTTCTGATAATATCCCGATTTCAAATCTAGTACGGAAAACCATCTGGAACCTGTCAGAGCAGAAAAGGTTTCCTCAAGATTGGGTAGTGCATACGCATCCTTCACTGTCTGGAGGTATAACTTCCTATAATCGATACACAGCCATATATCTCCGTTTTTCTTTCTCACCACCACTATGGGTGAAGAAAAGGGTGACTCGGACTCTCGTATGACTCCACTTGCTAGAAGGTCACGTAGATGCTTGCGGACTGCCTCAATATCGTGTGGGTGGATTGGCCGTGCTCTGTGTTGAAAAGGAGTTTCATTGTTCAGATTTATGCGATGTTTCACCTTCTGCGTGTGCCCAAAGTCGTGCTGACTGAAAACTTCTGGCATTTCTCTGAGCTTTTTAGTGATACGGTCCTTCCATTCCGTTGGTAATGGGGACTCACCAAAATTTAAGGTGAAATTGAGCTCCTGAGCAGATAGGTGCATATCTTCCAAAGAGGTGTTTGGAGGAGTAAGTACTGATTTGATCGCATGGAGTTTTGCTACTATACACCTTGGTGGGATAGCTATATCATATTCAGTTTCATTTGTGAGCACCACTGGTACATGGTAAGGATGAGTTTTAGAAAGGGTAAGTAGGCAGCGTTTCACAAATATCCCACCAGGCAAAGATGAGTTAGATGGATGCTCCACCACAACACACGTATCAACCCCACAGGGCACTGCAATGGAACCTTCCACAACTACTGTCTGACCTGCAGCCATGACCTCAGGTACTTTCCTTTTCAACCGCACATGACCAAGAACACCATTTCTGTTTTGTCTCCATCTTGTTTCAAGTGTCCTCAAAACCACTCTGTAACCAAATGAAGATGGTTGGTACATTGGGGAACTTGCATTCAAATGTTGCTCATAGAGAACATCCAAGGTGTTTGTGCCTATTAGAACCAAAGGTTGATTGTGAGATTTCACATCAGGTACTACTAGGGCTACGGTAGGCACCTCAATACTCACACCCAGGAACTCCTCAGGAAAGGTAATGTCTACTTCTATATAGCCTTCATATGGGACAGACAGACCATTGGCGCCTTCTACTTCCAAGATGTCATTGATGGAGTTAATGGGGTACTCTGAGAGATGCTGCTCATAAAAGGACTTGGGGACTGTTGTGACTTGTGACCCAGTGTCTAATAAACAATTACACTTTTTACCGGCTATGCTGACCTCCGCAATGCACCTAGCACCGACTAAACCCTTTGGGAGGCTAGCGCTTTGTTTACTAGAAAATTGACATTTGTTTGAGACATGTTTAGCAGTGGGACGTTTTGCTTTAATTTCAGCCCCCGTCTGTCCCACAATAAGGACTGGCTCTAGTTTAAATCAGGGTTGGGGGTGGGATTCTGAGCGTCCCACTGAAGCTGCTTCTCTTTTAAGAGCTTACGTTTGTTAGTGACAAGTGCAGGGTTAGGTTCAGAAGTGCAAGAAGATGCAACATGGCCATCCTCGCCATATGTAAAACAGAACCATGGCCTCGGCCTGCCTGTTGGTCTCTTATTGACTGGATTCGCACTCACATTGCCAGCAGTTCCTACCTTCGTTTTGCACTGTTTTTCTACTGCTTCTTGCAGTGGGAATTTCTTCTCGGTTTTAGGCTGGGTCATGAGATTGGCCAACTGACTCTGTAGCAGAGGTGGGTAGAGTATCCAAAAACTGTACTCAAGTAAAAGTACAAGTACTTATAGAAATATTTACTCAAAGTAAAAGTAATAATCTTAATAGTTACTTGAGTAAGAGTAAAAAAGTATCCAATGAAAAAACTACTCAAGTAGCGAGTAACTAGTTATATATATATATATGAAGACTTCATGATGCAAAAGCCTCTGAGTGCCATCTGAAATTTTCTTCTAAAACAATCATTTTTTTAAGCTCGTATATTTAAGTTAGTAATTTCACTTTGACAATTAATAGGTAGGCTACATTTCATTGCCATTTAAGTGTGAACATAAACATACAAGCTTGATAAAAATGCTCTTTTAGAAGAAAATTTCAGATGGTACTTAGAGGCTTTTGCCTCTGAAGTCATCATATATATAAAATTTAATTATTTAGATTTTGTTTATTTAAATGACTATTATTATCAGCTATCTTTGCAACAAAAACAGAAGAGAGACGTAAGCATTATTTCTGCCATCTGTATAGCTCGAAAATCATTGCCTGTCCTCTGGTTTGTATAATAGTAACTTATACAACTACGTTTGGATTATTAGACAATGTTGAAATAAAGTGAATCTGCAGAGTGTTGCATTCAAAGGCATGCATTGACAGAGAAGAGTTAAAAACTCTTCACATGTGCTCGCGCTCATGGCTGCTACTGAACATCTGAACACAAAAAAAAAACCAAATAAAAGTACATCGACAGATCTTCTTCTGACTGTTCTCCAAAATATAATCAAATGTATATTTCTGCAAGCATGTTTAAACTGGTTAACTGTCTACGGCAGGCAAAGGCATTCGTTTTCAAGTCGAGTTCGCACGCCACTGCGCAACAATACACACAATACCGCGGGATGGCGGGTGTTCATAAACTGTGAACAATGGTAGCTTTATTTAATGTAAATTAATGTATATGTCCAAAAAACGGGTAATGTCACACTTTCTAGTATCGTGGCATAATAATCTGTTTGGTTGCAAAATGTATTACCTGAGTGAAATGAAATCGAATATATCGTCCTGACTCCTGTGGAATCATTCATTCACAGACAGCTTACGAAGATGTTCAACTAATAAAGATCTTCATCGATGGCAAAAATATGATGCATTTGAAGATTTGCTCTCACTTGACTGTACTGTAGGTCCACTGCCACTTCATCTAACGCTCTTGATGTGCTTAAATCTTCCTGTTACGACTCCGAGTCCAGTGTGAATTGAAATCGCTTCAGACGTGTAGTGCGTGCAGGGAACTGAACAGAATCAGGAACTGAATCATTCAAACTGATTCGCGAACCGACTAGATCTGCCAACTTGTTTGATGAAGTCTTTGAACAGAATCGACTCAAAAGAGTGATTCATTTGTGAATTGAGCATCGCTTAAGTCCAGAAAAAAAAGGTTCAGCACGCTTGGAATAAACTACGCATTTAACAACACATATTGCATTAAAATAAAGTAACGAGAGGAACGTCGCCCAATGTAACGAAGTAAAAGTACAGTTTTTTCATTAGAAATGTACTTGAGTTAAAGTAAAAAGTACCCACATTCAAATCTACTCTTAAAAGTACAATTTTTCTAAAAAAGTACTCAAGTAAATGTAACGAAGTAAATGTACTTCGTTACTACCCACCTCTGCTCTGTAGCTTAGCAATCTGTTTCTTGAGCTCTTGTGTTTCAGTTGCAAGTGAACTCCTGGAGCTTCTCTTTGCTCAAGTTCTGCAGAGACCCACGTTCTTTGGGAATGCATCAGAGCTCTCGGTTTAGAAGACCCAAGATGCTGCTTCATACGAGTGACCTTTGCTGTATGTTTGTCTTCTTCTGTGCGTAGCATGAGCAGATGCTGTGCAAATGGAGGGGGGCGATTGCGCTTTTGCTCTAGCCAGGGAGCATTTGGGGTGGTTGCCCATTAGGGTTTCCATCTACAGCCTCAAGATCAGTGGATGCTGGTGTGAGTTCTGCGCTCATTTGAGATAGCATCTGGCTCAACACTACTTCAAAATTGGTTCCACTCAGTTTTCCTATTTCTTTCAGTCCTTCAAGGTAAGATTTAGTGACGCTACTGCCCAAATGCTGTGTAAAGACACTAGATAATGCCCTCACGTGGTAAGTGATACCTGGATCACTGGACAGCTGGTGAGAATAAGGCAGCTGGGGTTCTAGCATTTCCAAGGCTTGACCACTGTTATATTCAATTATTGTGCTCTGGTAAAACTCTGATTCTTTGTCACTAATGAAAATGGTTCTGGCAAAAGAACCATACCTTTTCAGGATGTCAGTTAACTCATCATCACTTTCGTTTTTAGTCAAGCCACTAACAATCACAGGGTTTGGAACTGTAATACCCTCTGCCTCAACTATATCCATTTTTGTTTGTTAAGGGTCAAGCAAATTTAATCGTTTAAATCACAACTGTTAATACTCAGCAACAGCGCCACCTCCTGGCTGGCTCGCCACAGTTGTAGCGGGTATTAACTCACTTACTAATGGTACAAAATTACAGGCCTCTCTCATCTTTTTAAGTGGGAGAACTTGCACAATTGATGGATGACTAAATACTTTTTTGCCCCACTGTATATATATGTATGTTTATGTAGACTTTCACATGTATCATATTCTATTCAAGCAGCATACAAATAAATAATATTTGTAAAACTTATTTAACCAGGATTACATATGCGACCGAGCTCATAAACGTGTGAGAACCACATTAAGTAGGCTATATTGTTTATGTATACCTCAAATAGAAAAAAATATTAATGATTCAGTTATGAATAGTTTTTACATGCTTGTCATCAGCGTTTATAGCATAAAAGGGTGTTACAATAACTTTTTAGTGAACTTATAAGTGAAAATATCCTGTCCCATTTTAGCAATCCCACATTGTGGAATTATTCACACTGTGAATTTAACGCATTTCTTTGACATTTAAATAACCTGTAAAAGTTATCTTGCAAAGGACATAATAACGAAAATGTGACTTATGTAAATCTAACATAAAATTATATTGCATTTTAATGTGTCTTTGCCACAGACATGACCTGTTCAGCAGGCTTGTGCACAATTCAGAATTGAATTGAGAATGACTCCTTAATTCCAATTAAATTCTTGAATTGATTTATTGTAATTGTAATTTTGTGGAACATGATGGAACATGACTCCATTTCCCAGAATGCTTTACTTTAACCAAGTATTTAAAATGGTTGCTAAACAATTTGAGGTGGACATTTGTTTGAAAGCACAATTTGATGGGCAACACTGGACTTTTTAAGTTTCAGAGGTCCCTTACAACTTCACTCTGCACCTGTTGAGAGAATCTTTAGTGTTGCAGGAAAGATATTCAGACCAGAACTGTGCAGACTCAATAAAAAAACATTTGAGGAGCTATTGAGAATTAGATGCAACAGTGTTGCTCAGTAATTTTTTGCATTGGAATAAATGATAACTGCATTTACAACAACTTTGTGTTTGTGTGATTACTTTGAAATGAAAATTACATTGGAACAAAACTAATTAAACAACACTGAGGGGGTAATTTATTTCAAGAATTTGATCAATATATATTTTAGAACAAAATGTATGCAGGGTTGAGGAGTAAATAGTTATGTGAAATGAAATTTCTGTTATTAAATTACAAAATTAAAGTAATTGTATTTAGTTGTATTACTGAGGTAAAATGTTTAATTCAACTAGTTACTAATCAACTTAAAACGAAATTGCTTTGCTTTGATAAAGTTATCCAAATAAAGTAATCCAAACCACATTTATAATGGGTAACTAATAACAGTAAGCAATAACATTTACAAAGTAACCTTCCTAAAACTGAATGCATGCGAGACTCAACCCATTCTTTCTGTTGTGTGACTGTGTGGAATTTCTTTGAATTGCCATGAATTTAATTCCACTTCCTGTCATTCCAATTCAAATTCAATTCAATGTCCTGTGGGGCGGAGTAAATTCAATTCAAATTCCAATTCATGAATTGAATGGAGGCCAATTCTGAAATTCTGAATTTTGCACAAGCCTGCTGTTCAGACATGTTATGCTTTTTACCCTAAATCAGTTTACAGTATACAGTTTAGGTAGCAGAAATCTCTGCCAAATAATTCTGATATTTTAATAATATTGTTCTTTCATTGGCCGCTTAAAAGTACAATCTGCATTATATTTCCAGGGATATATTTTTTTTTTTAAATAATCCATCGGTTCACTCCGAGCAGAATCAATCGCCTATTTTAACATTTCTGTTCCTGCGTTTGTTTTGTATTAATGTTCTGAAACCTCTTCAATTAGAAAAAATACAGATTATAACTTTTTGTTTTACTTTTTTTTAGCCTATGTAAAATGTAGCCTAGTTTATAATAATAATAATAATAATAATAATAATATTTAGGCTATACTACTACTACTACTAATAATAATATCTCTTTTCTTTTCTTAAAGGGGACATATCATGCTAAATCCACTTTTTTAGCCCTTAAATGCATTTTGTTGTATATTTGGAGTGTTTAGAAGTACAGAAAAGTTGAAATTATTCTCTTCAGGTGCTTCGTTGATATCTTTGTATTCTGTTTTGGTCATATTTTTCAACCTGTTCCGATTTTTCTGTTCTCTATGACGTTTTTTGAACCATTACGTCACAGTATTTGCAGCGGAACTGCCAAATAAGGACATTGACTTCCGGCCCAACACTTCGAGCAATCCGCCATTTTTATTTCTCGCTGCAATTTTGTAGTCCAAGCTAAAGGATGCAGGAAAGTTACGAGAGGGTAAGTTAAAATGTTCGGTTGTTGGATGTAGTAACCCACACGCTTCATTACACCATCTAATGTAGATGAACTGCTGTGCTTGTGACAGGGCGCATGTTTAACTGAAAGAACGAGCAGAGAGAGAGACCCGGTCGCGCGCGCGCACACTCTCTTCGGAGCCAGGCGAAAATGTAAACAAGACTTCACCGTCTTCAAACTAGACGCTGTCTTGCTCTCTCTCCCTCGCACATATTAATCATAATAAATCGACACGGTGGTAAAAGGTCGGAAGACCAAAGTTTCATGTGTAAATACAGTAACACACCATTGCGATACATCCATATGAAGACGTTCTTCTGCAGGTTCGTCGTCTTCATTTTCATCTCGCTCTGGCTCGAACATGTAAGGCTGGCTGGACAAGTCTCCCGTTGTTGACATTTTGTTAATAACGTGTGAATAAAACGTTTCTGTGCCGCTAGATAATCGTATCTCTGCTATCAAACTACAAAAATGGCCGAACGGGGTGGAGTTGAACCGAGTGTCACCTCTGCAAACTGGAGAGGGGGCGGGGTATGAAGTGTCTCAATTGTATTTAAAGAGACCGCACCAAAACGAGTTGCTCTCAGACGCACATCAGAAAAGGGGTAGAAAAGGGGCCTGTGGAGCTATAATAATGAGGAATTCAGACCCAAGCATTGCAGTTCCACTTTATATAGACTACAAATGTATGATTTATATGTAAAAAGGAATGATTTAAAAGCATGAAATGTCTCCTTTAATGCCATGCCAGCTTCTATAGTCAAGGCCAGAAACAGTGCGTGAGGCAGCGGCTCAACCACTGGATTTTCTCCTTCCAAGAGAGTAAACTCTTACTAATTTATGGTCATACGGATAAAAGCAAGACATAATTCATACATTTACAAAAAATATTCAGATTTAGTAAAATAACAAAAACAAACGGAATGTCTCTGTTTCCTTTATAGATCTTTGGAGCATGCCACAATGAACTGAAACTCAGCACGTTTTCTTTAATTTTTTATAAATAAATAAATAAAATATATACATAGAAATAAAAAGGTTTTAGATTAATTCAATTAACACAAAAAAATAACAAAATGGTAATATCAAAGCTTTAATTTTTTCAAAGTGGTCATACATTTTTTTTTTTTTTTTTGTGGCATTAGACTGCAGTTTTTAGCTTCTACATTCCAGTGCGTCCACCCTGATTCTTTAGCCTGGCTCCGCCCTCCTGCGTACTTCTGCTCAATTTTATTTCCCTTCAGTACTACGTCTGGGATTTGTGGTGTATTCTTTGGTTTTCTCCGATCACTTTTTTGGAGGTCCAATCAGCGAACAGAGGGAGTGGCTGAGAACGATGACGTTGAGGTCGTGAGCTAGTTTGAGTTGTAGGGTTACGTCACGACCAAAGGTTAGTGATTGGTTATGGCAGGTCCAGAGTGACTCTGGGCAGATCCAATAGTTTTAAACTTCAAAAGAGTACCCGCCTACAAGGAAGTTAACGCTTGTCAATGGAGAGAGGCCAGACTCCCTGTACAAATGAAATGTACGAGAGTCTGGTAGAACCAGGCTACTGATTCTTAACCACAACTGGAATAACTTTAAACAGCCTATTTATGTATTTGTTGCAAATACTGAAGCCTGAGTATTCAATCTTTTAAATTATGTAGCCTATAGTTTGTCAAGGTAATAAAATTAAATCTAACAATAACTTTGAACTAATTTAAACAAAGAACGATTCAGTGCGTCGGCTTTCTCGTGAAGGGGATCGTTGTTGTTTGATGTGTGTGAACGCCAATCTTTTCTCAACTTTCATTCACAAGGCATTCAGTGTATTTTAATATTAACTGGTTTTGCCAGTTTTCCCAACCCAGAATTTGGGGGGTTAGATTTTCACAACTTTGAGTTTAGGCTGTAACTTTTAGGTGTTACCTTGTATATTTATTGTTATCATATTATATTATCATAATATTCATCAACACATATGTTACGATCCTTGGTATCTGTTTTGTGTGGGTGTTTTGTATATGTGTGTGCAGGGATTGGTTGTCGTCGGTGGAGTCTGATTGGTGGATCTACTGATTCGCCACTTTTAAAAGGGCGGCGCTTACCGAAGATGGCGAGCTCATTCTGGCGTTGGCTTGTTGGCGTAAAGAGCTCCGGATTCTTCCTCCCGTCGGCAGATCCCGAAACCTTCAGTTTATTGTGTTCGTTTGTTTATGATGATTTAATTTGGTTCTGTTTTAGGAGCGTAGGGGTGTCCTGCCATTTATTTTGACTTTGTTTGTGATTTGTTTATTTATAGGGAGTTAGGGAAGTTACTTTGTAATTTTGTTTGTTCCCTGATTAGGTAATTTATATATGTTTGGTTATAGGTTTATTTTGTTTATTATCTTGGCCTTGGGGCACCCTGAAGCCATTGCTCCTTAATTTAATTATTCTTTTCACTTTAAATAAATTATACTTTTGTGAAACTTAGTTTTGTGTCGTTGGTGATCTGTCAGCTGGGGCTGGTTTCCTTTTACCATCAACCAAAGCGTTTGCCAAGCCCGTCCTTATAATACGGGACGCAACAAAATGTAAGAAATACAACGAATACAATGAACAAAGTGTGTAAGATAACACAGAAGTCTCTGCCTAATAGTTCAGCCTGATCTCAAGGTAGTTCGTACGGTGGCGCATTGCTACCATATACATTTTTTTTCCCACTCAATTATGTTGTAATAACGAAATTATGCCGTTTTAACAATATATTTTCTAGGCCTAATAAGGACATGTGTAGTCATGTACAAAATATGCCTTTATCCACATAAAATGTATATAGCCTATCATGCCTTTATCATACTTATACGTTTGAAAAGCTAAAGCAAATAGTAGCAGCTCCCAATACAGGACATTAACGCTTATAACGTGAAAAACAATTAACGTGGCTTAATGTACTAAGACAGTCATGTTAAAAGATCAAATTCTGTACACACCTTATTAATAAAGCATATGTAGCCTACAGAATAGCAGATGAGCCCAGAATACGAAAACATTGCGTTTAATTACACGTTAAGCGCTTTCCTCAAAACCCCTATTATAAAGAAAATGCTTAACGTGGCTTAATAGGTTACTAAGACAGTCATATTAAAAGATCAAATTCTGTACACATCATAAATAGGGATGTCCAGATCCGATCCACGTCATCGGTATCGTGCCGATACTGGCCCAGAACGCTAGATCGGAAATCAGAGGGGAGAAATATCATTAATATACGGAGGTACATATATTCGTATTGAACCGAAACGGTAAGTGCGTCACGGTTTGGTGCATGGATTTACACGGAGAACACATGGTATAAAAATAAATAAAACTCGCGTGCACATTAATTAATGTAATACGGAACTTCTGTTAGATACGCGCATAGACATATGCGGGTTCTTTAGGGACACCTAATCTGTAGCCCCGCCTTAGCTCTGAACGCGCGTCTATTTCGCTTCAAACGCTCGCTTTATCATTATACGTGCGTCCTATTCGCTTTGGATGCGCGAATGGATTCAAAATGTTCAAGCGTCGAACTAGACGCAAATTTGACGCTCTATTCGCGTTTGGTGTGAACGCAGCATAATGAGCAGGCTGCGATGCCAAGATTGCAATGCTGGAGTGTGTGTGTGTGTGTGTGTCAGAGAGAGAGAGAGAGGCACGGGCGCGATCGAACAGTGGAAACATACTCCGTCATTTTGTTCATACAGGACATCATTAAAACTGCAAAGTGTTTAGCCTACTTATATTTGTGTAAAACACAACATTGTGCTTTTGTCAAACTGTAACTCTTGTCAAATAGTAAACTCTTGTCAAACTGTAACCTACAACTGTCACCCAACCAAAATCACGAACACACACACGCTGTTTAAGAGCAAAAATGATCTCATCTTTTGGACATTCATCATATTGCATTGATTTTCATTTCTTGTCCTAAAACAGAGCACTAATCTGTTTATTTTTAAGTTACACATTCTACATTGATTGAAAAAGAAAATCAAATGTGTTTTTAATGGTAGTATTATTTTATACAGAAATAAATTATAATTCAGATGACAATAAAGTTAAAGTTAATTAAAATTTTAAGGAAACAAATATGTTGATCTGAAATTTATTAATTAAATTAAATTAATTTTAAATTCATTCAGGTACAATTACCAAACATTTTTATTTTATTTTTTTTGACAGGGACATTGCACAACAAATGTGTTGCACAGACCAGAAATAGCTACAAGCTAATTTTCATCTGTAGTCCCTGGACAGAGGCAAAGTGACAGCAGGTTAATACAGTGGACAATGCACATTCCCACTGATGAGTCCATTCACAATACAAAATACAGATAAAACACCTACAAAAGGATCATTTCAACAACCATGCAATTGCAATACCTGCAGTATTTACAACTATTTACAGTTCCCTTTTAAATTTACCTTCTTACATTTTTAACAATACCCCAATTAACCAGTTTTGTGCTAATGATCACAAATCTGACCGTCTTTCAACCACTTCTTCAGGTTAAGTTTAAACTGTTGCAAGGTGCTACTCTCTCGCATAGTTAAAAGCAACGAGTTCCCTGCAGCTTTCACAGAGAAGCAATTCTGTCCAAAGGTAGAGGACCTAAAGTTGACATAACAGTCTCCTCTAATAATTTATATTTCTTCACAATGTTACAGTAGTGGTATGAAACAGGTTTTTTATCTAAAATTTTGAGTGCCTGTTTGTACAAGCTTTGGATTTGATAGAACTTTTTGGTTGATAGAGACCAACTTGTGATGCAATATGTAAAATGTGACAATATCATCGCATGCATATAAAGCTTGGCTGCATCTGTGCTCATTTGCGGGCGAATATATCTGAACTGCGATAAATTAAATTTTACAGTTTTTATCAATTTTGAAACATGCTTTTTAAATGACAGTGTCCTGTCCAACACTACGCCTAAATACTTGACAGACTCTGCTTTGTGAATTCTTGTTCCTTTTACAATAATTTCCGGAGTGAGAAGTATTCCTTATTGAAAAAAACGTGCAGACAGTTTTGCTAAAATTTAATGTCAAGCATGATTGCACCATCCAATCTGAAATTTTTTCCATCGCTCCCTGGAGCACAGCTGCTGCTTTCTGACTTAATTTTGCATGGACATATATCACGCCGTCATCAGCGTACATTTGTACGTGAACTTCAGGACAAGATCATTTATATAAACACTGAACAAGAGAGGGCCCAAAATGGAGCCTTGTGGCACCCCAACTGAGCAATCCAAATAAGAAGACAAAGTAGTCTTAATTCTTGTGCAGTGCTTCCTATTCTCTAAATAAGATTTAAACCATCGTAATGTCTCGTCAGAAATATTGTGAGCGGACAATTTAGATAACAGGATGTTATGGTTTACCGTGTCGAATGCTCTTTTCAGATCTAAAAATATGGCACCCACCACTCCCCCTTTATCCAACATGGCTTTGAGTTGTTCAACAAAATAACAAAGTGCCGTTTCAGTCGAATGGTGTTTTCTGAAACCGAACTGAAGTGGATCCAGGGGCTGCTCTCCATAATTCAAATGATCCATCAGTTGCATGGCCACTACATTCTCGACTACCTTAGATATTACAGGTAGGATACTAACTGGTCTATAGTTGGCCAGCTCAGCTTTATCTCCTCCCTTATGCAAAGGTGTAACCACTGCCTTTTTTAGACAGTCGGGGAAGACCGCTTCTCTGATGGATCGACTGATTAGCTGAGTAGTAGGTCGAAATAGTGTGGCAGCATTCCTTCTAATCATACACGAATCTAAACCATAACCATCCTGTGACTTTGAAATTTTCAAGTCCTTGTAAAATTTTAAGGACTTCTTGCTCACTTGAAACACTGGTTTAGTTGAATCGACATATTTAATTTCCATTGTTCTGTTACCAAAAACAACAACCAATTCATTAACAGAATCTTTAAAAAAACTATTAAAAGCACAAGCTACCTTTGATTCTTCTTGCGTTAAAGCATTGTTTATTTTAATTTCATAACATTTATGAGACATTTTTTTTCGAGAAATAGTATTAATGTGCTTCCAGACTAAGTGATTGTTTCCTTTAGCTTGTGTTATCAAATCAATAAAAAAGTTTGCTTTCGAAGTCCTTAGTTCTTTCACTACTTTATTCCGATAATCCTTAAATAGACGCATATCATTTTCAATGTTCGATTTTAAAGCCTTTTTAAGTAGAAAATCTCTTCTCCTCATCAATTTCCAAATGTCTTTTGTCAACCAGGGTAAATGTGCCTTTTTGTTCAAGTTAACACACTTTTTAATAAATTTCACCTTAATGTTAATTGATTAGATCTAAAAAGCTCCCACAAAATGAGCCTATTTCATCATTAGAGTTCAAAATATTCCAGGCTACCTTCTCCAACTCTTGGTCAAAATGTGCCAAATCTTTATTGGGTATTTTATAAAAGGCCTCTTTCTTATTTGTTCTAAATGTAAATCTATTTTTGTTTAATTTCCTTGCTATAAGAACTAAATTATGATCTGACATACCTGTGATAAAATTAAAGGATTTTATTATTCTGAATGAGGTCATGAGGCCAGGAAACACGAATGTAGTAGCCACAATGGTCTTTCCGTAGCCAAAATGCATTCCCCCAAACTTGAGGGAAACATTTGCCTCCACGAGGTTACTGTATCCATTTCGATTCAAGTGCCATGCTCATTCTCCAAACTTTGGAACTGTTAAAATAAACGCATAAAGCAGAAATGCCCCCAGCACACCAAACCCGCTGCACCTGCCTGCCACCATTTTTTAGCCTAGGCTATAAACAACCTCAAGGTAACAAATATCTCAAGGTCTTGAATAAAGGGTGGCAGTCTTTCATTATCAACTGTTGTTGTGGACTATATACTGGAGAAGTATTTGTTCTCCATTTGAGTGAGATGTTTTTATGTGGCTAATTGAGCAAAGTGCTTCCATATATTTTATTATTATTAGTATTAGTTCAAGAATAAAATAAAAATATCGGATTGATATCGGTATCGGCAAATAGCCAAAGCTGTGACATCGGTATCGGTATCGGAAGTGAAAAAGTGGTATCGGGACATCCCTGATAATAAACCATTTGTACAGAAAAATGCTTAACATGGCTTTTTATGAGAGGATGGCATTGCAATTTCCACAACAAATCCTTTAAATGGTATTCAATGCAAAACAAAAATTTTAAATATAAGTAGCCTATAAAATAAACATAAATTATTGTGCCATTAATTAGCCTTCAAACAATATTTATTTTAAAGCCTAAACTGATTTATTTAATGCAAAACTAAAACCAGCGTTGGGCATTTATCTGTAATAGGCTAAGTGTTAAATTATTATTAGAAGTAGTATTATTTTTATTACTACTGTATGTGCATTTTGGGTTCTGTCACTTGTCTAGTCTATTTCTTGGTTTTGTGACAGAGCCCTGACACCTGTTTTGTCTTGTCTGTGTGCCTTGTTTCAAGTGCTTTCAAGTCATGGTTTGTCTTGTGCTGTGTTGTGTTCCATGCAGCTTGTGTTTTTCACTGGCTGCATGCTTTCATGTTGTCATGTTTTGTGTGAACACATGGCTTATGAGTGTTCTCATTAGCTGCATGTTCATGTTTTGTTTTGTTGGGGCACATGGCTGGTGATGGTTTGCTGGCCATGTGCTCATGTGTTTGTCATGTTTGGTGTAAGCACATGGATTGTCATGTTTCCTTGTTCCATGTGCTCTCCTGTTGATTGTCTAACCCCGCCCATCTTGTTACCTGATTATTGATTAATTTGCCCCACCTGTCCTCCCTATTTGCGCTCCCTATTTATTCTCCCTGTGTTTGCAGTCCAGTGCTGGTTTGTCGTTGTATGTATACTGTATGTTTCCCTGCAGTCAAGTCAAGTTCAAGTCATCCCCCTCGGGGTAGTTTTTGTTGTCTGTTTTGTTATCATTAAATACCCATTGTCCTGCACTTGAGTCCTCGCTCCTTTCACCACCCCCACACCTGACATAACGAACCCGCCAACTGAGGACTCCGCAAACAATAGGTATCTTCCTTTTTCCATCTCCTTGCCCCTCTGCTCATCAGATGGTGGAGAGACGAAGCAAGCTCCTTTCTCTTCGGCAAGGGGAGAACAGTGTGAAGGAGTTTGCTTACCAGGTCCTGTATTTAGCGGAGGGGCTCAACATCAGCGACGCAGTGCTAAAGGACATGTTCGACAACAGCCTTAATGAGCCTGTCCGTGCTTGGTAGATGGGAATGCTGGGGATACTGTCATTCTGGCAGTTTGTGGGGTATGTTTACAATCGTGGAGAGGAGGGTGGCCTTCCGCCTCTTGGCCCACCTCCCATTCACTTCACAAACTGCCAAGTCCCCAGTCCTCCAATGACCTCTTCGAGAAGAGGGAGGAAGAAAAGGTTTGGTTCATCTGCCTCCTATTCAGTGGCGGCCAGAGAGGCTGGAGGAAGTGGAGTGCTCCTGTTGCTTTCCTTCATCCGGTGGTCCCTAGTCCGTTGGTCCGGGGGGACCTGACTTAGGTGATACTTAGTCCAGTGGTCCAGGAGGTCCCGATTCTGGTGGTCTCTAGTCTGTCCCCCAGGCTCCTTGCCCTGCCAGCCCCACCCTTGCTGCCTGTCAAGCTGGCGCCGCCCAAACTCCTTGCCCTGCTGGCTATGTCCATGCTGCCAGTCATGCCGGTTTCACCCAAGCTCCTGGAGGCCGTCCCAGAGCGGTCCGCTGCCGTCCCAGAGCAGCCTGCTCTCACAGAAATGTCCAAGGAGGCCGTTCCAGAGCTGCTCGAGTGTCTTGCCCTGCCTGCGCCACGCAAACTCCCTGCACTACCCTGGCCCTCAGCCAGGACCTCCAGATCAGCCGGAGCTCACCCCTGGTCTGTCACTCCGGCACCGCCCCTGGCCAGGATTCCTCTGCCAGGTGGAGGGGTAGTGTCAGGGTTCTGTCACTTGTCTAGTCTATTTCTTGGTTTTGCGACAGAGCCCTGACACCTGATTTGTCTTATGGCTTGTTCACACTACAGGATTTTAAGCCCGATTTAAGCCCGATTTGCAAGTTAACGAGCTCGCCGACCGTTTGGGCTGTAATCGCGTGCCAATCTGCGGGTGATCCGCGCTCGCCAATTTTTAAGTGTGAAATACTTAACGACGCATAAAAAACGCTCGCTGACACGTCGCCGACGCCAGACAAATATCTAGCATGCCAAATATCTGGAGCTGTCGGCTGACTCGATAGCCTGTGGTGTCACGTGTCGCGACAAGCAACAGCCAATGATCAGCTTGTTTTGACATTACAAAAGCCTTTTGTATTTTTAACCATCGTTGCCAAACCACAACAGGCAGCTGCTTTTTCATTATAATGTTTTACTCACTTCCAACTCTCTCTGACAGACAATCCCTGCTGCCCGTGTGTGCTTATCCATCCTTTCACCCATATTTTCTAAACAGATCATTGCGCAAACTATCTATATCTATATCTATCTCTCTCTCTCTCGCTCTCTCTCTTATATATATATATATATATATATATATATTAGGGGTGTGCCGGTTTCAGAATTGGTGATGACGGTTATGACGTGGGTCAAATGACAAAACTCATCATCTGCACCAATGTTTTTTGACCAAATTTCAAAGCCGCACCCGCCCGCCATCCGCTGATTGTTTTGCGGTCTATGGACGATGCAATGCTCTGCTGATGCGAGCCGCAAGAAAGCCCTTGTCTGTTCAAGAAAGGATGCAGCAAAGATATTAAATGCTAATATATGAGGCATAGGCCTACGCTGAGTTTCATTCATTTACGATGAGATGCGCTCTAGTTTATATATAAACTAGCTTATAACGGGCTTATATATATACAGTGGTGGTCAGAATTAATGGCACCCCTGGTAAATAAGATCAAAAATGGCTGTAAAAAATAAATCTGCATTGTTTATCCTTTTGATCTTTCATTCAAAAAATTCGCAAAAGTCCAACCTTTCATTGAAGTAAAAGAATTGAAAGTGGGGGTAAATCACATTATAAAATAAATGTTTTTCTCCAAAACACGCTGGCCACAATTATTGGCACCCTGTTATTAAATACTTTTTGCAACCTCCTTTTGCCAAGATAACAGATCTGAGTTTTCTTCTATAATGCCTGATGAGTTTGGAGAATAACTGACAAGAGATCAGAGACCATTCCTTCATACAGAATCTCTCCAGATCCTTCAGATTCACAAGTTCATGTTGGTGCTTCTTCTGTTCAGTTCACCCAACTAATTTTCTATAGTGTTCAGTTTAGGGGAATGGGACAGTCATGAAGCTTCATTTTGTGCTCAGTTACCCATTTTTTGTGTTGATTTTTATATTTGTTTTGGACCGTTGTCCTGATGGAAGATCCAACCACAGCCCATTATAAGATTTATAGCAGAGGCAGTCAGGTTTTGATTTTTTATCTGTTGGTATTTGCTAGAATCCATAATACCATGTATCTGAACAAGATGTCCAGGACCTCCAGCAAAAAAATAGGCCCACAACATATAAGATCCAGCAGTATATTTAACTGTAGGCATTGGGTACTTTTTATCCCTGTTAGCACCAAACACATCTGGTGGGTTTTCTGCCAAAAAGTCATTTTTTTTTGTTTCATCTGACCATAAAATCCGGTCCCTTTTGAAGTTCCAGTTATGTCTGACAACTGAATATGTTGGAGTTTATTTTTGGAGGAGCGAGGAGGATTTTTCTTGAAACCCCTTCCAAACAACATGTGGTGAGGTAGGGGTTGTTTGATAATTTTTTTTAGGCTTTCCGACCCCCAAGACTCAAGTAATCTCTGCAATTCTCCATCTGTGATTCTTGGAGAGTCTTTGGCCACTCAAACTTTCCTTCTCACCATGCATTAAGACAATATAGACACACGTCCTCTTCCTGGCAGATTCGTAACACCTTTAGTTGATTATAACTTCTTAATTATTGCCCTGATGGTCAAAATGGGGATTTTCAATTCTTTAGCTATTTTCTTACAGCCACTTTCTATTTTGTGATGCTCAACAATCTTTTGATGCACATCAGAACTATATTCTTTGGTTTTACTCATTGTGATGGATGATTAAAGAAATTTGGCCTTTGTGTATTCATCATATTTAAACTCCTGTGAAACAAGAAGTCATAGCTAAACAATTTCATGTTCCTAGTCACCCTGGTGTGCTAAATAAAGGTAAATATTAATGAGAATATACTTCAGAGATATTTTACTCGTAAAAAATTCAAGGGGTGCCAATAATTGTGGCCGACGTGTTTTGGAAAAAAAACATTTATTTCATAATGTGATTTCCTCCCCACTTTCAATTCTTTTACGTCAATGAAAGGTTCGATTTTTGAGAATTTTTTTAATGAAAGATCAAAAGGATAAACAATGCAGATTTATTTTTTTACAGCCATTTTTATTTACCAGGGGTGCCATTAATTCTGTCCACCACTATATATATATATATATATATATATATATATATATATATATATATATATATATATATATATATATATATATATATATAAATAATATTATTATTATTATTATATCTTTTTATTTTTTTATTTTTTCACCGCCAATTTTTTCCCGCCATCCATTTTCAAATAGACAATGCGCCATTTCCCATTCCACTTCTTGCGCATGTTTTCTTGACAAAATAGGACCGGATAGAGTCGTTGGGTGACAGAGTTGTTGTCAGCTCGTGTAGTGTGTAACCCCCTGTTGCAGAAGATTTACGTAGTGTCACATAGTGTGAACACCACAACGACTTCAAGACTCCAGAGCAAGTCATGTAGTCTGAACAGCACAGCGATCTGCCGACGTTTAAAGTTGTGTAGTGTGAACTAGGCATTATCTGTGTGCCTTGTTTCATGTGCTTTCATGTCATGTTTTGTCTTGTGCTGTTGCATGCAGCTTGTGTTTTTCACTGGCTGCGTGCTTTCATGTTGTCATTGTTTTGTGTGAACACGTGGCTTATGAGTGTTCTCATTAGCTGCATGTTCATGTTTTGTTGGGGCACATGGCTGGTGATTGTGTTTGCTGGCCATATGCTCATGTGTTTGTCACGCTTGGTATGAGCACATGGATTGTCATGTTTCCTTTTTCCATGTGCTCTCCTGTTGATTGTATAACATCTTGTTACCTGATTATTGATTAATTTGCCCCACCTGTCCTCCCTTGTTACCTGCTTTGTTTGCT
Source organism: Scardinius erythrophthalmus (assembly GCF_964197995.2). Taxonomy (NCBI): domain Eukaryota; kingdom Metazoa; phylum Chordata; class Actinopteri; order Cypriniformes; family Leuciscidae; genus Scardinius; species Scardinius erythrophthalmus. The sequence continues at coordinate 3,095,035 of NC_138227.1, forward strand.
CGCTCTCCCTATTTATTACATACTTTTTAACCACAAATGCCTGTCTTGTACCATCTCTGAGATGCGCCACATGACGCGTGACCTTTCCAACGTGATGACGCAATGCGTGGCGCATCTCAGAGATGGTACAAGATGGGCATTTGTGGTTAAAAAGTATATAATTGATTTTTCTTTTTTTGTGTGTGCGTGAAAATAACCAATCATTTCGCTGGATAAGACCCTTATTTCTCGACTGGGATTGTGTCGAGCATTTGAAACTGCATTGAGACGGACATTTGAACCTTCTTTGAACATTTGAATAGCTGGGTGCCATTGAAGTCCATTAAATGGAGAAAAATCATGGAATGTTTTCCTCAACCTAAATTTCTTTTCGACTGAAGAAAGGCATGGATATCTTGGGATGACATGGGGGTGAGTAAATTATCAGGAATTTTTTTTTTTTGAAAGTGAACTAATCCTTTAACACGTTTTTTATTTCTCAAAATAATAAAAGCCAACAGAGATTTTCCACAAAGTAAGCCAATGTCACAAACTATATATAATATAATATCTGTTTTTAACCTAGCCATTATACCCAGGACATTGTAATAATAATAAATCCAGTTTTAACCTGAGCATTATAATAAGAAATTATAATGCATGTTCTATCTCAACCTGTTAACACTGAACAGAAGAGGGAAACTAATAGCACCAGCATCAGAACAAAGTGCATTTATTGTAGGGATGGGCATTTCAAGCAATAATATTCGATGATCGTTGAGAATTATTTGATTATTATTCGAAAACCGCACCCCTCCCCCACATGCTCACCAGTAAAACGAATTCGCTCAAATTCCGCTCCGATATAAAATTTCGCTGTACTGTACATTTACATTTATTCATTTAGCAGACGCTTTTATCCATAGTGACTTACAAATGAGAACAATAGAAGTAGTTAAACTAACAGTAGGACAACAATATGCAAGTGCTATGACCCTTCTCAGTTTAATCTAACGCAGATTTATTTTATTTTTTTATAGAACAGAATAGAATAGAGTAGTAGAGAAAGTGTTAGTATTACTGGATCAAGTGCTGTCGAAAAAGAAGCGTCTTCAGCCCATTTCTTGAAAGTGGCTATGGACTCAGCCGCTCTGGTTGAGATAGGCAGATCATTCCACCAGCAGGGAACAGTCATGGTAAAGGTCAGAGAAAGAGATTTTGTGCCTCTTTGAGATGGCACCACAAGACGTTGTTCACTTGCAGAGCGCAAGTTCCTCGATGGTACGTAAGTCTGAAGTAAAGAGTTAAAGTAAAAGGGAGCAGAACCAGTGGTTGTTCTGTAGGCAAACGTCAGTGACTTGAATTTGATGCGAGCGGCAACTGGCAACCAGTGCAATTTTGTGAGGAGAGGAGTGACGTGCCCTTTTCGGCTCGTTAAAGACCACTCTACCTGCGGCATTCTGGATCAGTTGCAGAGGTTTGACTGTGCAAGCTGAAGACCAGCCAGGAGAGCGTTACAATAGTCAAGTCTGGATAAAACAAGGGCTTGGACAAGGAGTTGAGTAGCATGTTCTAATAGGAAAGGCCTGATCCTCCTAATGTTGTACAAGGCAAATCTACATGACCGGGCAGTTCTAGCAATGTGGTCTGTGAAGTTCAATTGATCATCAATTACCACACCAAGGTTTCTGGCTGACCTAGATGGAGTTATGGATGACGAGCCTAGCTGAATGGTGAAGTTGTGGTGAAGTGTTGGGTTGGCCGGGACCACAAGTAGCTCTGTCTTCGCAAGGTTTAGTTGAAGGTGGTGGTCCTTCATCCAGCCAGAAATGTCTGTCAGGCAGGCTGAGATACGATCAGCTACCGTCGGATCGTCGGGCTGGAATGAGAGGTAGAGTTGTGTGTCATCAGCGTAGCAGTGATAGGAAAAGCCATGTTTCTGAATCACAGATCCTAGTGATGTCATGTAGATGGAGAAGAGAAGTGGTCCAAGCACTGAGCCCTGAGGCACTCCAGTAGCTAGATGTTGGGTCTTAGACACCATGCCCCTCCACGATACCCTAAAGGACCTACCTGAGAGGTCAGACTTGAAACATATGAGTGCGGTTCCAGAGATGCCCTTCATCTTTAGGACTGACAGGAGGATCTGGTGGTTAACTGTGTCAAAGGCAGCAGACAGATCCAGCAGGATGAGAACTGAGGATTTGGAAGCTGCTATGCCAGTCTCAGAGCTTCAATTACTGAGAGCAGGGCAGTCTCAGTTGAGTGTCCGCTTTTGAAACCAGACTGATTGTTGTCCAAGAGGTTGTTCTGTGTAAGGAAGGAAGAGATCTGGTTGAAAACAACTCGTTCAAGTGTTTTCGCGACGAATGGAAGGAGAGATACCGGTCTGCAATTCTCCAGATGTGCTGGATTTAGAGTGGGTTTCTTAAGCAGTGGGGTTACACGAGCCTGCTTAAATGCTGTGGGAAAGGTACCAGTGTGAAGAAAGGTGTTTATGATGTGTGTGAGTGTGGGTACAACCGAGGATGAAATGGCTTGAAGTAGGTTAGTGGGAATAGGATCAAGCGGGCAGGTGGTAGGGTGATTGGAAAGGAGGAGATTGGAGACTTTTGCATCTGAAAGTAGAGAGAAGGAGGGTAGAAAGTGTGTGTTAGCTGGTAAAGTGTGTGTGTCAGTTTGTGGATTGGTAAATGATGGAGGTTGTTTTATTTATAAAGAATGTAGCAAAATCGTCAGCTGTAAGTGTTGATGAAGGAGGAGGAGGAGGGTTGAGAAGAGAGGAGAAGATTTTGAAAAGTATGCGAGAGTCTGAAGAATTGTTAATTTTGTTGTGATAGTAAGTCATTTTAGCAGTGGAGATATTAGCAGAGAAGGAACAGAGGAGGGATTGATAAAGACCAAGGTCAGTAGGATCTTTCGATTTGCGCCACTTCCTCTCTGCACCCCTGAGTTTCGAACGATGTTCACAGAGAAAATCAGATAACCAGGGGGCAGAGGGCAGAGGGTGTGGCCTGGGATGGTCTGGAGGAAAGGGGGCAGAAGTTGTCCAAACAGGATGTTAAAGTGGAGAAAAGATTATCAGTTGCACTGTCAGTATCTAGTGTTGAAAGCTGATCAGGTGGAGGAAGTGTGGATGAGACAAGAGAGGATAGGCGAGAGGGTGAGAGTGAGCGTAGGTTTCGCCAAAAGGTGACCTGTGGAGGAGTGTGTGTTGTGTTCTGTGGCTGGTTGATGTTGAGAGTGAGGAGGAAGTGATCTGAGGTGTGCAGTGGAGTGACCAGTGTATGGTCAGTGGAGCAGTAGTGTGTGTAAATAAGGTCCAATTTATTACCTGATTTGTGAGTAGCCGCAGTAGATACTTATTTTAGGTCGAATGAGGCAAGCAGAGTGTGGAAATCAGCAGCCTGAGGTTTTTCTAGGTGGATGTTAAAGTCTCCAAGAACTATGAGAGGAGTACCGTCCTCAGGGAAGGATGAGAGTAGCACATCAAGCTCTTCCAAGAAAGTGCCAAGCTGCCCTGGGGGACGATATACAACTACAAAATGGATTTTAATAGGGCTAGTGATAGTAATTGAATGTGATCCAGGTCTCAGTCAAGGCCAATAGGCTGAGACCTGAATGACTAGAAAGAGATGTAATGAAATCAGCTTTGTTTACAGCGGACTGGCAATTCCAGAGACCAATAGGAAAAGAGAATATGTAGGCCTACTATACGTATTGTAGCCATTAAAGAAAACACATTTAGTTTCATATGTATGTTTAAATATGTTATTTTTTTATTTCATTATGTTGATTATATAAAAAGTGGACAGCATGAGTAGGATTGGATCATTAGATGCGCAATAAATCGGGAGACATATAGAGTGCGTCAGACATGATTTTGACCACTTCATTAAGTTTTGTTTTGCCTTTCTTTCTTTAAAGCCTTTCTTCCCTTGGAAAGATATTCTGTCTCAAGGGACTTCCTGGTTAAATAAAGGTTAAATAAAAAAAAATAAAAATAAAGCCTTTCTTTAACCCCCTGAGGTCGGCTGTCGCGCCGGCGCGATAGGCTCGTTTTTTTTCCTTATCAGTGCAAACAAAATCAAAATTCTAATATTAATTTTTATCTTATATGCTTGTGTTGTACATCAATCGATCCTGTTAAGTGTGTATTTTTTTTGTGCATACTCATAATAAAAACAAAGTGTTGTGCTTTTCGCCAAATAAAGAAAAATAAACATGATGCGCGTTCTGCCGTCTCTCTCAATGTGAAACTCATTCTGAAACGCGACAGAAAATGACCTGTAACTCAGCGAATGTTTGTCACACAGACTTAAAACACATGTCTATACAACGCTTGGAGTCTCTATTTTTAAAATATGTAAATTATATAAAAAACAAATATTCTCTGTTTAAGTAATCCGTAAGAAAGCAGCGACATGTACAGTTTCTCAAACACATCCTAATTAACTATAATGTGACCACACCCACGCGCGCACGAGCGATTGACATGCAAATGATCCACGCGGCAGAACGCAGACCTGTAAACGCCCTCATCACCTCAAAACAAAGAATAAGAGACTTCGGTAACTTACTCCTCTCTGCTTTTCATCGAGTTTGAAGATGTGCTGTGCTGTGCTGTTTACCTTGTGCTGTGCTGTGCTGTTTACCTTGGGATTTACCTCAGAACAACGCGATTTGAAGATGAGAAGATTTTTAAGGTAAGACATGTTAAACTGGTCATGCCAGATTAAAATGTATGTTATGAAATGAGTTTGGAGTAAAAACATGAACTAAGCCTAATATCGTACATGTATGCATCTATAAATAGACAGAAACATGTTCAAATGTGAACTAGACTGGTAGGCAACCTTTCAGTGCTAAATTTATATACTTCATATATATTTCACTCAGTTTTGATTAGCTTATGACACTGAAATAATGCTAAAATACTTCTTTATGCGTAATGTAGCTTGTTTGCGAATATCTACTAATGTGATTTAGTGCAAATATGTTTCAGCCTCCGGTAAAATATGTGATATAGCCTACTGTCTACATTATATTTTTATATAAATGCTCGATTTTGGTTAGCCTAAGACACGCTTCAATACTGCCTTATGCACAGATGTTTGTGAATACAGGTGTAAATGTTTGAAATGTAGTGATGTGTGTCGTTCGCGAACGATCCGTTCATTGCGTGTGTCACTAAATGCGTGCGGATACCCATCAACAGATACTCGCGGTGACGCGGTCTATGGCCCATAAATAGATATTTCTCCGTTCTATGGCCCATCAACTATACATTGTTTGTCCATAACCATCACTTGCTCAGCAGTTTACTTTGTATAATGTATGCTAAAAGTTTTATTTTGATGTTGTTTTTTAGGAATGTGAACCTTCAGTTCTCAGTGCGATCGAGAAATCATACAGAGTAAGTGCATAGACGTAATATTTTACAGATGAAATGTAGCCTAATTGTGTTTACATCGTCATAATATAAAAGTAGCCTACCTATTCTTGTGTGAAATGACAAAAACCATCCATTCTGCTTATACAGGAGACACTGCGCAGATGAGGGTGAAAACACAAGATACATGGAGGACAAAGACATTTCCATGTCCTGCACCTGTGACTGCATACAACAAACTCATGGGGGGTGTTGACCTGTCTGATCAGCTGATACAGTACTACACAACACAGCACATAACCATGAAGTGGTACAGTAAGATTTTTCTACACTTCTTGGACATTGCTTCCACCAACTCTTTCATTGTGCACAAAGAGCTACATGGTAACTTGTCACATAAAGAGTTTATGGAGCAACTTATAACAGAGCTCTGTGGTGTGTCACAGAAAACGGCAATGAGTTTTAAATCAGTGTTGGAAACCGTTGTGCTGCTTAATATATATTTTTTATAACCTGTAATAGTTTTTTCAGGATTCTTTGAATAAAAATATTTTTTTATAAAAAAACAAAAGTTTGGTCTTTTTTTCTTTCTTTTTTGGAAAGGATGTAAGTGATAGTAATAACTTTAAGTCTTTCCATTGTTAGAAAAGATTTCTATTTTGAATAAATGCTGTTCTTTTTAACTTTTTATTCATCAGTGAATCATTCTTAGGTCATCATTCTTTGTTCAGGCTGCCTCACAGCACCTTGATGGCCCATTAGCCATGGGGGGAGTGTCTTTAGTCACACCCCTGGTGTGAATCACATTAATATTCATGGCCCACGCATACAGCAGTGCTGACACAAAAACTGACATGCAAAATTAAAATCGTTATATTGTTGTTTGTGAAAGAGTGGTCAGAATGATTTTCACCTCATTTTGTAGAAAAAATTCTAGCCTACAAGAATAGTAATTCCAAAGTCTTATGGAAAACTATTCAGTATGTGTTAAATGGCCTTATTGCAGTGACAATGTTTTTCCCAAAACATACTAACCACGCATAATATTTTTTTTCTATAAAATGCAAACATGTACATCCATTTTGCTCACATATTATTGTAGCAGAGTTTGTGCTGAATACAACAAAATTACATGTTGGCCAATAGTATGTTGTAAGTAGCTGAAATAAGCACAAATGTCAGGTCATGTCAAAACATCTCAAGGGCCCCAAAAACACCTCAGACTCCAGAGGGTTAAAGTGAATTCCGTTTTGGATAAATTGTATATTAATTTTAATCAATGTTTCATCAAATCAATTGCCTAGATTTAATAAATGAGAAAGAAATATAGCAGACAATATAATCAGGACATTCAAGGTGCCGGCACGATCACTTGCATTGCTCGTGACCTGTAAATGAACCTAAACTCAGCGAATAGGCTACTTCACAGGCATGAGAAATTGGACATTTAGGTGTAATTCTATTTATTAAATGTGTAGAATACTCTCCAAACCGTTATATATAGTATTATAAATGTTGTGTTCAGACGTTCATGATATAAAAAAAATTAACATATTAGAATAACTTTTCCGTGAGCGGGAATGGAAAACCCAGAGTGACCCAGAGCAGAGTTATTACAGAACTCTTTGAGTGGAGAGAGGAACGTGCTTTCACTATACTCAAGGCTTTGATCTTGTCTTTCCTTAATTCAAGACCTATTCAAACTCAAATTAAGACATTTATTACATTATTTGAGAAATGTAACCCTATTTACGGCCTGAATTTTAGACATTAAGGACAGGGGGGAACCCTGCAATTAATGGAAATCCGTCGTAGCAATGGAGAACTTGAATCCCTGTTTACAGATCAAACACATGAACTCACAGCGGCAGTAGAAATACAGCAAATGCTTCAAACAGAAAAATATTAATCCTCTTACATCATATGAACAGACATGAAATTAATTTGATGAATTTGATCATGTTGTTTCAATAGTTTGTAATGAATGTAATAATAGTTATTTCCCTGCATTTTATTCCATTTTGATTATACTTTATGAATTCGCAGTGACAGTTTCATGTGAGTCACGTATGATCTTACCACAGTTTCTCTAGTTTACAGTGATGATTCTCCAGTACAGCAAAAAACAGCTTTACTCCCGAGTCTCCTAGTTTACCATCTGACAGATTCAGTTTTCTCAGGTGTGAGGGGTTTGATCTCAGAGCTGAAGCCAGAGCAGCACAACCTTCATCTGTGACACCACACTCCCTCAACCTGTAGAGAACAATGACACACTCTATATACATATATACACATACATACATATATATATATACATATATATAATATATATATATATATATATATATATATATATATATATATATATATATATATATATATATACATACACATATACATACAGTGAGGAAAATAAGTATTTGAACACCCTATTGCTATTTTGCAAGTTCTCCCACTTAGAAATCATGGAGGAGTCTGAAATTGTCATCGTAGGTGCATGTCCACTGTGAGAGACATAATCTAAAAAAAAAAATCCAGTAATCACAATGTATGATTTTTTAACTATTTATTTGTATGATACAGCTGCAAATAAGTATTTGAACACCTGAGAAAATCATGCATGATTTCAAACCATGACGTCTTAGTGTATTACCAACAGTAACCTTGGAAACGGTGGTCCCAGCTCTTTTTAGGTCATTGACCAGCTCCTCCCGTGTAGTTCTGGGCTGATTTCTCACCTTTCTTAGGATCATTGAGACCCCATGAGGTGAGATCTTGCATGGAGCCCCAGTCCGAGGGAGATTGACAGTCATGTTTAGCTTCTTCCATTTTCTAATGATTGCTCCAACAGTGGACCTTTTTTCACCAAGCTGCTTGGCAATTTCCCCGTAGCCCTTTCCAGCCTTGTGGAGGTGTACAATTTTGTCTCTAGTGTCTTTGGAAAGCTCTTTGGTCTTGGCCATGTTAGTAGTTGGATTCTTACTGATTGTATGAGGTGGAAAGGTGTCTTTATGCAGCTAACGACCTCAAACAGGTGCATCTAATTTAGGATAATAAATGGAGTGGAGGTGGACATTTTAAAGGCAGACTAACAGGTCTTTGAGGGTCAGAATTCTAGCTGATAGACAGGTGTTCAAATACTTATTTGCAGCTGTATCATACAAATAAATAGTTAAAAAATCATATATTGTGATTTCTGGATTTTTTTTTTAGATTATGTCTCTCACAGTGGACATGCACCTACGATGACAATTTCAGACCCCTCCATGATTTCCAAGTGGGAGAACTTACAAAATAGCAGGGTGTTCAAATACTTATTTTCCTCACTGTATATACATACATATATACATATATATATACATATCCATATATACACATATACATATATATACATATACACTCACCTAAAGGATTATTAGGAACACCTGTTCAATTTCTCATTAATGCAATTATCTAATCAACCAATCACATGGCAGTTGCTTCAATGCATTTAGTGGTGTGGTCCTGGTCAAGACAATCTCCTGAACTCCAAACTGAATGTCAGAATGGGAAAGAAAGGTGATTTAAGCAATTTTAAGAGTGGCATGGTTGTTGGTGCCAGACGGGCCGGTCTGAGTATTTCACAATCTGTTCAGTTACTGGGATTTTCACGCACAACCATTTCTAGGGTTTACAAAAAATGGTGTGAAAAGGGAAAAACATCCAGTATGCGGCAGTCCTGTGGGCGAAAATGCCTTGTTGATGCTAGAGGTCAGAGGAGAATGGGCCGACTGATTCAAGCTGATAGAAGAGCAACTTTGACTGAAATAACCACTCGTTACAACCAAGGTATGCAGCAAAGCATTTGTGAAGCCACAACACGCACAACCTTGAGGCGGATGGGCTACAACAGCAGTAGACCCCACCGGGTACCACTCATGTCCACTACAAATAGGAAAAAGAGGCTACAATTTGCACGAGCTCACCAAAATTGGATAGTTGAAGACTGGAAAAATGTTGCCTGGTCTGATGAGTCTCGATTTCTGTTGAGACATTCAGATGGTAGAGTCAGAATTTGGCGTAAACAGAATGAGAACATGGATCCATCATGCCTTGTTACCACTGTGCAGGCTGGTGGTGGTGGTGTAATGGTGTGGGGGATATTTTCTTGGCACACTTTAGGCCCCTTAGTGCCAATTGGGCATCGTTTAAATGCCACGGCCTACCTGAGCATTGTTTCTGACCATGTCCATCCCTTTATGACCACCATGTACCCATCCTCTGATGGCTACTTCCAGCAGGATAACGCACCATGTCACAAAGCTCGAATCATTTCAAATTGGTTTCTTGAACATGACAATGAGTTCACTGTACTAAAATGGCCCCCACAGTCACCAGATCTCAACCCAATAGAGCATCTTTGGGATGTGGTGGAACGGGAGCTTCGTGCCCTGGATGTGCATCCCACAAATCTCCATCAAATGCAAGATGCTATCCTATCAATATGGGCCAACATTTCTAAAGAATGCTTTCAGCACCTTGTTGAATCAATGCCAGTTGAATGAAGGCAGTTCTGAAGGCGAAAGGGGGTCAAACACAGTATTAGTATGATGTTCCTAATAATCCTTTAGGTGAGTGTATATACACTAGGGCTTGCATGGAAAAACTAGCGCACCACGTTGCTTCCATTATGAGCGAGCGCCTACATTTGAAATGACGAACTTGAGTGCGAAAAAGACGCGATATGTGAACGGCCCCGTCTGAAATGAAAGGCAAGAACGGCTATTTATTTGGCTTTAGACTGTTACATGAAAATTTAAAAATGAAATGTCATAATTATAATGTTTTGAGAGTTTACTTATGTAATTGTTGCATTAGGCTATGAATTAATAATGTTTATTGATAAGATCTAGCTATTTCATGTCTTTTCATTTACAGTAGCATGAACCACGAGTAGTCGAGTAACTCGAGTATTGTTTTGATAAGAAATCGACTAGCAGAAATCAGTAGTCGTGCAACCCCTAATATACACATATATAAATTTATACATATATATACACATATATATACACATATATATACACATATATCTGATAAAATGGAATACATTGAATGCATCTGTTTTTTCCCTAAATATAAATGTATTAACATTTAAAAAGTCTAAATATAAATGTTTATATACATACATTATACATGCATATACAGTATTTGAAAATAAATTTCTATCACAAATATCATAAAAAATGGTTAAGTAGATCACAAATCAGGTCAGATAGGTGGAGGGTTTAAAAGCTTAAGTGTGACACTCTTAATTGTTATTGTAACCAAAAATGTTTTTTGTTAAACCATTAATTTATAATGTTTAAGTAAGAAATGTTATAATGTTTTAGCAGTGATGCTTGTTCTCAGTGTTACTTACACAACTGATCTAGTTGCTGTAACTACAGGCATCAGCTTCTGAAGAACTTCATCTGCTGTGTTTTGTGTGTCACTAATAAAAAATAAAAAATAAACAAGTTAATTATTAATGCTAATAATAATAATTCATATCACAAGTAAATAATACATTATACCTTCCAAAATGCCCTCAAATATTTTTTTAATTAAACACTGGTTTATAAAGGATATGTGAAAAAGTTTTAGTATCTATAACTGTAGAAGCCTCGTAATTAGCCAACACAGATTTGCTTTTTGTTTTCTTGTCAATGTTGCAGTGGCAGGTCTATTAGTCTGCATTTACACTACAACACTATTTTGACATATCAGAATTTTGTCCTGTCCGTTGCTATGGTTATCACCATGGAGACATTTAAGAGAGAGAAAAAGTATTTTTGTACCTGCATCAGCAAATTATTCGCAGAAATTTTAAGCACACAAGTTTGTTTGCTTGTTACTTGTTTATTTACCTACTTGTTTATTTAATAATTTACTTAGTTTTATTGTCACAGGAAATTAAGGGAAATGAATCATTGTCCATCATTTTGCAAGCATCTGGTGATAAAGAAAAATGATGATGGTGATAAAGAAAAATTATGATTAATCTATTTTATTTTCTTAATACTTCTCATGGCCCATAGTGAAAAAAAATGCACATTTTCATGGATCAAGAAATATTTTGTGTTAAACAAGTTGTCTTTGAAATGAGAAGTAAGCTAATCTAATCTTTTATCCTTACAGCGCGTCAGTTATGCGGTGATGTGCTATCAAATTATTGCAGGCATGGCCCAGTAGGGAGCCCCCTTCTCCGTTTTCGTTCATTTCGTTCGGAAGTGTGCATGGCTGCGTTACACGTTTCCGCCCCACGGTCACGGCACAAAAATACTATTAAAACTTAATTTTGGAAAAATACTTTCTATTAAATATCTTTCTATTAACTGGCTTTTTTATTAATGCAATAAAGTGAATGACAGCCGTCTGTGTCTCCATCCGTCAGTTTAGTGTTTAGTGATTAATTTACACAGAAACAAAAGATAACATGTATGCCTGCATATCCGAATACATTATTTGTGTCTTACATTTCATAATGAACTCAGAAAAACTCAGTGGTGACTCGTTTTCCATCAGTTCTTTTACGTGAATTGGAATGTGTGCAAAGGATTGTGGGAGATTGAAGAACACGAAGGATACACTTGATGCATCCTTCAAAATGAGCAGAATTAAAGACACTAAATGAAGTCCCTAAAAAGACCCTTCAAACGGAGACGGCCTTCAGAGGCGCTTGATGACGAGGCAGTCGAGATATGCAGCCTTACTAGGACACAGCCACGGTTTGAGAAACACCCGCAAATTATATACAATATCCCAGAAATCAATCTGTGCCCCGTGATTTAAACACCTCTGATCTCTGAGTTTCTCTTTGTTCATAATGTTTTAGACTGCAATGATTGTACTCAGTGTTACTTACTGATCATTTCTGTCTCCAATTAAGCTGCTCAGGTTAAACTCCTGCAATGTCTCCTCTGAAGACAACAACACAAACACTAAAGCTGACCACTGAGACGAGGAGAGTTTTACATCACGTAATCCTCCAGAGCTCCTATGAGGTTCAGCTTCGTTCACTAGTGAAAGATCACCCAGTTCATTCAGACAGTGAAACAGATTGATGTATTTATCTGGAGAGGGATTTTCACTGATCTTTTCTTTAATATAGTCAACTGTTTTCTCATTGTTGTGAGAGCTGTTTGCTGTCTGTGTCTTTAGTTCTTGTAAGAGACTCTGATTAGACTCCACTGACAGACCCAGAAGGAAACGAAGAAAAAGGTCCAGATGCCCATTTTTAGTGTCTAAAGCCTCATCCACAGCTCTCTGATGGAGATCAGATAGGGAAACTGTGTCTCCATTAGTTGGTTTGGTAATCTGGTCAAACACATTGATGTTATTGTTGATAAAGGAGAGATGCACATATAGTGCTGCTAGATGTTCCTGAATGCTCAGATGAACAAAGCTGAAGACTTTCCCCTGACACAAGCCCAACTCCTCTGTGAAGATCTGAGTGCACAATCCTGAGTAAACTGATGCTTCTGTCTCATCAATGCCACACTCGCCCAGGTCTTCCTCATAGAAGATCAGGTTGCCTTTCACAAGCTGTTGATAAGCCAGTTTCCCCAGTTTGACAATCATGTCTTCATCTTTCACTTTCTTCTCATAGTCCTTCTCATGTTTGATGTTGGTCTGAATGAGTAGGAAGTGTGTGTACATTTGAGTGAGAGTCTTGGGAATCTCTTCTCTCTCTGCTTTACTCAACATCTTCTCTAGAACAGTGGCTGAGATCCAGCAGAACACTGGGATGTGGCACATAATAAAGAGGCTCCTTGATGACTCCAGGTGTGAGATGATCCTGTCGGCCAGACTCTGATCACTGATTCTCTTCCAGAAGTATTCCTCCTTCTGTGTGTCACTGAAGCCTCGTACCTCTGTCACTCGATGGACACACTCAGAGGGGACGAGATCCGCTGCTGCTGGTCTGGAGGTGATCCAGATGAGAGCAGAGGGAAGCAGATTCCCCACAATGAGGTTCGTCAGCAGCTCTTCCACTGAGGCTGATTCAGTCACATCATACAACCTCACATCGCTCTGAAAATCCAGAGACAGACGACACTCATCCAGACCATCAAAGATGAACAACACTTTATACTCATCACTGGATATTTCCATTTCTTTTGTTTCAGGGAAAAAGAGATGAAGAAGGTCTGAAAGACTGAGTGTTTTGTCCTTCATCAAGTTGAGCTCTCTGAAAGCAAGTGGAAAAATGAGCTGGACGTCCTGATTCTCTTTCCCTTCAGCCCAGTCCAGGATGAACTTCTGCACAGAGACTGTTTTCCCAATGCCAGCGACTCCCTTTGTCAGCACAGTTCTGATGGGTTTGTCTTGTCCAGGTAAAGGTCTAAAGATGTCACTGCATTTGATCGGTGTGCCCTCTGTTTCTGCTCTCCTGGACTGTATCTCAATCTGTCTCACCTCATGCTCATTACTGATCACTCCACTTTCACTCTCTGTGATGTAGAGCTCTGTGTAGATCTCGTTCAGGAGTGTTGGGTTTCCCTGCTTTGATATTCCTTCATACAAACACTCAAACTTCTGTCTCAGATTTGATCTCAATGTGTTGAGGACTTCAGCAGGATTAGAGTCATGGCTGTAAGATTAAAATACCACATTATTACACAAGTTGGAGAAGTAAATAATCATAAATTACAACAATATTTTTGTATATACTGTATATTTGCTGTATTATGGGACACAGAACATCAATAGATTTCTGAAATGTTTCAATCATGTGTTTGAGTGATGTGTGATGAGAAGTGCAACACCTGAAATTAAACAACAACAACAAAAGTCCTGCATTTTACCTGAAACCAGGATACAAGCTTCCATTAAAGTCTTGTGGTTGAATCACAGGCTTGTACACAGTTTTGTTTTTAACTGGTCTGGATAGAAGATTTGACCTTAAATCAGAATGAAGAGGGTAAAGAATCAGACACACTGATATTGATGTAATTGTGTCATTAACAGAGTAACAGACCAACAGCTTTTACAGTGTGTGAATGTATTAACAATACAATACATAGAGCTTTACACAAGAGAAAAATGATAATCAATAATAGACTGAAACTTGCAGGATTTTAACTTAGAATTATTTGGTTCAAATCCAGATCATTACACTGCTGTATATTAATAATTTCATAAAATTAAAATACTATAAGTATAACTTTTTTAGAAATTATATACCTGAGATCAGGCCGTTTGTCTCCACTCTTAAATGTCAGTGGCTGCTCCATAGAGCGGTTACTCTTCATAGACACACAGCTGGACTCTGGATTTGATCTCTTCTGATGGACTGGACTGGTTTCAAAACTAAGTAAAATAAAAAGCATACAGACTTATAAATGTTCAGCACTTTTACTGGAAACTTCTGTGTTAGGAAAGACCAGGGAGTGTTGTGCATTTTAATATAATAGAAATACCAGCTGACAGGGCTCTCTGTATGTTTACGGTATGTTTAACATGTATCTACTATACCTAATATTTTTCCAAAGGAATGGATATTGAATCAAGATTGGAATCAAATCACAAGAATTGAATTTAATTGAAATTGTGATATTTGTGTCAAGCAACAATAAAAACAGTAGCATACCAGTCATTGTACCATGTAACATTGTGTTGTCACTAAACTTAATACAATTATGTTTAGTTAGCAAATGTTTTTAACTTATTGTGATGCAAGTTTTTTTTTTACATCCCCCCAATCCACCCATTTTATGTTACATTTTCACTGTTTACAAAGACATCTCGTCTTTTTGGCTTGTTGGAAAATCCAGATCAAATCCCAGAAGGTAAAACCAAAACAAAATAAAGTTAAAACTTGTTTTGAACAATTTCTTTGTCATCTGCAGATTGATTGTAAGTGGGGGGGGGGGGGGGATCTGGCCATATCGCCCAGCCCAGCTTATAACTAGGGCTGAACGATTAATCGCACTTTCCATTTTAAAATCGCAAAGGCTGCGATTATTAAGTTGGCTTGAGAAAGCCAACTTACTAAAATCCTATTTAAACTTATTATTATTAAGTTGGCTTGAGAAAGCCAACTTACTGAAATCCTATTTAAACTTATTAAGTTGGCTTGAGAAAGCCAACTTACTGAAATCCTATTTAAACTTATTCTTCTTCTTCTTCTTCTTACTTCTTTTTCTGACCGCAAATTTTGGGACACTAACTCCTCCTAGACCGTTCAAGCTACATACTCCAAACTCGGGTCAGACCTTCATACTGTTCTAATCTATCTATCTATCTATCTATCTATCTATCTATCTATCTATCTATCTATCTATCTATCTATCTATCTATCTTCAAACCTTATCTATCCATCTATCTATCTATCTATCTTCAAACCTTATCTATCTATCTATCTATCTATCTATCTATCTATCTATCTATCTATCTATCTATCTATCTATCTATCTATCTATCTATCTTCAAACCATATCTATCTATCTATCTATCTATCTATCTATCTATCTATCTATCTATCTATCTATCTATCTATCTATCTATCTTCAAACCATATCTATCTATCTATCTATCTATCTTCAAACCTTATCTATCCATCTATCTATCTTCAAACGTTTTCTATCTATCTATCTATCTATCTATCTATCTATCTATCTATCTATCTATCTATCTATCTATCTATCTATCTATCTATCTATCTATCTATCTATCTATCTATCTATCTAACTTATCAATCTGTCTTTCTTTCTAACTAATCTATCTATCTTTCTAACTAACTTATCGATCTATCTTTCTTTCTTTCTTACTAATCTATCTATCTTTCTAACTAACTTATCTATCTTTCTTTCATTCTAACTAATCTATCTTTCTAACTAACTTATATTTCTTTCTAACTAATCTATATATCTTTCTAACTAACTTATCTATCTTTTTTCTTTCTTTCTTACTAATCTATCTATCTTTCTAACTAACATATCTATTTTTCTTTCTTACTAATCTATCTATCTTTCTAACTAACTTATCCATCTTTCTTTCTTACTAATCCATCTTTCTTTCTTTTTAACTAATCTTTCTATCTTTCTAACTAATCTATCTATCTTTCTAACTAACGTATCTTTCTTTCTTAACTAATCTATCTTTTTAACTAACTTATCTATCTTTCTTACTAATCTATCTATCTTTCTAACTAACTTATCTATCTTTCTTTCTAACTAATATATCTATCTTTCTAACTAAGTAATCTCTTTCTTTCTTTCTTTCTTTCTAACTAATCTATCTATCTTTCTAACTAACTTATCTATCTTTCTTTCTAACTAATCTGTCTATCTTTCTAACTAACTAACTAACTAATCTATCTTTCTTTATTTCTTACTAATCTATCTATCTTTCAAACTAATCTATCTCTTTCTTTCTAACTAATCAGTCTTTCCCTCTTTCTTTCTTTCTTTCTTTCTTTCTAACTAATCTTTCTTTCTTTCTAACTAATCTTTCTTTCTTTCTAACTAATCCTTCTTTCTTTCTTTCTAACTAATCTTTCTTTTATTCTTTCTTTCTTTCTTTCTAACTAATCTTTCTTTCTAACTAATACTTTCTAACGAATCAATTTAACTAATCTATCTATCTTTTTAACTAACTTATCTATCTTTCTTTCTTACTAATCTATCTATCTTTCTAACTAACTTATCTATCTTTGTTTCTTACTAATCTATCTATCTTTCTAACTAATTTATCTATCTTTATTTATTTCTTACTAATCTATCTATCTTTCTAACTAACTAAATAATCTATCTTTCTTTCTTTCTTTTCTTAACTTATCGATCTTTCTTCCTTTCTAACTAATATATCTATCTTTCTAACTAACTTATCTATCTTTCTTTCTTTCTAACTAATCTATCTATCTTTCTAACTAACTAATCTATCTTTCTTTATTTCTAACTAATCTATCTATCTTTCTAACTAATCTATCTCTCTTTCTTTCTAACTAATCAATCTTTCTTTCTTTCTTTCTTTCTTTCTTTCTTTCTTTCTTTCTAACTATTCTTTCTTTCTAACTAATTAATCTTCTTTCTTTCTTTCTTTCTTTCTTTCTTTCTTTCTTTCTAACTAATTAATCTTTTTTCTTTCTTTCTTTCTTTCTTTCTAACTAATCTTTCTTTTTTCTTTTTCTTTCTTTCTAACTAATCTTTCTTTTCTTTCTTTCTTTCTTTCTTTCTTTCTTTCTTTCTTTCTTTCTTTCTTTCTTTCTAACTAATCTTTCTTTCTAACTAATCTTTTTTCCTTTCTTTCTTTCTTTCTTTCTTTTTCTTTCTTAATAATCTTTATTTTTTCTTTCTTTCTTTCTTTCTTTCTTTCTTTCTTTCTTTCTTTCTTTCTTTCTTTCTAACTAATCTTCTTTCTTTCTAACTAATCTTCTTTCTTTCTTTCTTTCTTTCTTTCTTTCTTTCTTTCTTTCTTTCTTTCTAACTAATCTTCTTTCTTTCTCTCTTTCTTTCTTTCTAACTAATCTTCTTTCTTTCTTTCTTTCTAACTAATCTTTTCTTTCTTTCTTTCTTTCTTTCTTTCTAACTAATTAATCTTTTTTCTTTCTTTCTTTCTTTCTTTCTTTCTTTCTCTTTCTTTCTTTCTTTCTAACTAATTAATCTTTTTTCTTTCTTTCTTTCTTTCTTTCTTTCTTTCTTTCTTTCTAACTAATCTTTCTTTTTTCTTTTTCTTTCTTTCTAACTAATTAATCTTTTTTCTTTCTTTCTTTCTTTCTTTCTTTCTAACTAATTAATCTTTTTTCTGTCTTTCTTTCTTTCTTTCTTTCTAACTAATCTTTCTTTTTTCTTTTTCTTTCTTTCTAACTAATCTTTCTTTTTTCTTTTTCTTTCTTTCTAACTAATCTTTCTTTTCTTTCTTTCTTTCTAACTAATCTTTCTTTCTTATCTTTCTTTCTAACTAATCTTTTTTCCTTTCTTTCTTTCTTTTTCTTTCTTAATAATCTTTATTTTTTCTTTCTTTCTTTCTTTCTTTCTTTCTTTCTAACTAATCTTCTTTCTTTCTTTCTTTCTTTCTTTCTAACTAATCTTCTTTCTTTCTCTCTTTCTTTCTTTCTAACTAATCTTCTTTCTTTCTTTCTTTCTTTCTTTCTTTCTTTCTAACTAATCTTCTTTCTTTCTTTCTTTCTTTCTTTCTTTCTTTCTTTCTTTCTTTCTAACTAATCTTTTCTTTCTTTCTTTCTTTCTTTCTTTCTTTCTTTCTTTCTAACTAATTAATCTTTTTTCTTTCTTTCTTTCTTTCTTTCTCTTTCTTTCTTTCTTTCTTTCTTTCTTTCTTTCTTTCTCTTTCTTTCTTTCTTTCTCTTTCTTTCTTTCTAACTAATTAATCTTTTTTCTTTCTTTCTTTCTTTCTTTCTTTCTTTCTTTCTTTCTTTCTAACTAATCTTTCTTTTTTCTTTTTTTTTTCAAACTAATCTTTCTTTTTTCTTTCTTTCTTTCTTTCTTTCTTTCTTTCTTTCTTTCTAACCAATCTTTCTTTCTAACCAATCTTTCTTTCTTTCTTTCTTTCTAACCAATCTTTCTTTCTTTCTTTCTTTCTTTCATTCTAACCAATCTTTCTTTCTTTCTTTCTTTCTTTCTTTCTTTCTTTCTAACCAATCTTTCTTTCTTTCTTTCTTTCTTTCTTTCTTTCTTTCTTTCTTTCTTTCTTTCTTTCTAACCAATCTTTCTTTCTTTCTTTCTTTCTTTCTTTCTAACCAATCTTTCTTTCTTTCTTTCTCTTTCTTTCTTTCTACCTAATCTTTCTTTCTTTCTTTCTTTCTTTCTTTCTTTCTTTCTTTCTTTCTTTCTTTCTTTCTAACTAATCTTTCTTTCTTTCTTTCTAACCAATCTTTCTTTCTAACCAATCTTTCTTTCTTTCTTTCTTTCTTTCTTTCTAACTAATCTTTCTTTCTTTCTTTCTAACTAATCTTTCTTTCTTTCTTTCTAACCAATCTTTCTTTCTTTCTTTCTTTCTTTCTTTCTTTCTTTCTTTCTTTCTTTCTTTCTAACTAATCTTTCTTTCTTTCTTTCTTTCTTTCTTTCTAACCAATCTTTCTTTCTTTCTTTCTTTCTTTCTTTCTTTCTTTCTTTCTTTCTTTCTTTCTAACCAATCTTTCTTTCTTTCTAACCATTCTTTCTTTTTCTTTCTTTCTAACTAATCTTTCTTTCTTTCAAACTAATCTTTCTTTCTTCCCTTCTAACTAATCTTTCTTTCTTTCTAACTAATCTTTCTTTCTTCCCTTCTAACTAATCTTTCTTTCTAACTAATCTTTCTTTCTTTCTAACTAATCTTTCTTTCTTTCTTTCTTTCTAACCAATCTTTCTTTCTTTCTAACCAATCTTTCTTTCTTTCTTTCTCTTTCTTTCTTTCTAACTAATCTTTCTTTCTTTCTTTCTTTCTTTCTTTCTTTCTAACTAATCTTTCTTTCTTTCTTTCTAACCAATCTTTCTTTCTTTCTTTCTTTCTTTCTAACCAATCTTTCTTTCTAACCAATCTTTCTTTCTAACCAATCTTTCTTTCTTTCTTTCTTTCTTTCTTTCTAACTAATCTTTCTTTCTTTCTTTCTAACTAATCTTTCTTTCTTTCTTTCTTTCTAACCAATCTTTCTTTCTTTCTTTCTTTCTTTCTTTCTTTCTAACTAATCTTTCTTTCTTTCTTTCTTTCTTTCTTTCTTTCTAACCATTCTTTCTTTTTCTTTCTTTCTAACCAATCTTTCTTTCTTTCTTTCTTTCTTTCTTTCTAACCAATCTTTCTTTCTTTCTAACCATTCTTTCTTTTTCTTTCTTTCTAACTAATCTTTCTTTCTTTCAAACTAATCTTTCTTTCTTCCCTTCTAACTAATCTTTCTTTCTTTCTAACTAATCTTTCTTTCTTCCCTTCTAACTAATCTTTCTTTCTAACTAATCTTTCTTTCTTTCTAACTAATCTTTCTTTCTTTCTTTCTTTCTTTCTAACCAATCTTTCTTTCTTTCTCTTTCTTTCTTTCTTTCTTTCTTTCTTTCTTTCTAACCAATCTTTCTTTCTAACCAATCTTTCTTTCTTTCTTTCTTTCTTTCTTTCTTTCTTTCTAACTAATCTTTCTTTCTTTCTTTCTAACTAATCTTTCTTTCTTTCTTTCTAACCAATCTTTCTTTCTTTCTTTCTTTCTTTCTTTCTTTCTTTCTTTCTTTCTAACCAATCTTTCTTTCTTTCTTTCTTTCTTTCTAACCAATCTTTCTTTCTAACCAATCTTTCTTTCTTTCTTTCTTTCTTTCTTTCTTTCTTTCTAACTAATCTTTCTTTCTTTCTTTCTTTCTAACTAATCTTTCTTTCTTTCTTTCTTTCTTTCTAACCATTCTTTCTTTTTCTTTCTTTCTAACCAATCTTTCTTTCTTTCTAACCAATCTTTCTTTCTTTAATTCTTTCTTTCTAACCAATCTTTCTTTCTTTCTAACCATTCTTTCTTTTTCTTTCTTTCTAACTAATCTTTCTTTCTTTCAAACTAATCTTTCTTTCTTCCCTTCTAACTAATCTTTCTTTCTTTCTAACTAATCTTTCTTTCTTCCCTTCTAACTAATCTTTCTTTCTAACTAATCTTTCTTTCTTTCTTTCTAATCTTTCTTTCTTTCTTTCTAACCAATCTTTCTTTCTTTCTCTTTCTTTCTTTCTTTCTTTCTTTCTTTCTTTCTTTCTTTCTTTCTTTCTAACTAATCTTTCTTTCTTTCTTTCTTTCTTTCTAACTAATCTTTCTTTCTGTCTTTCTTTCTAACTAATCTTTCTTTCTTTCTTTCTAACTAATCTTTCTTTCTTTCTTTCTTTCTAACCAATCTTTCTTTCTTTCTTTCTTTCTAACCAATCTTTCTTTCTAACCAATCTTTCTTTCTAACTAATCTTTCTTTCTTCCCTTCTAACTAATCTTTCTTTCTTCCCTTCTAACTAATCTCTCTTTCTTCCCTTCTAACTAATCTTTCTTTCTTCCCTTCTAACTAATCTTTCTTTCTTTCCAACTATTCTTTCTAACTAATCTATCAATCTAACTTTAAACTACTTTAAACTTCAAACTACTTTAAACTTCAAACTACTTTAAACTTCAAACTACTTTAAACTTCTAACTTCTTTAAACTTCTTCAAACTCTCTGGTCAGGCTTTCTCAAGCCAACTTAAAGTTTGTCTCAACAAACTTTTTTTTCTAGTTCTTCTTTTTCTTCTTAGCCAAAATTTTCTGACTCTAACTCCTCCTAGACCGTTAAAGCTACGGCAACCAAACTCGGGTCAGACCTTCAGACTGTTCTGACTTGGTGTGCTATATCTTTTCAGACTGGTTTGACTTTCAGTTTTCTTAAAAATTAATATTAAAAATCATAAAAACCCCATTGACTTTCATTGCAGACTGCTCAAAATGAGCCAAGACTACGTTGGCCCATTAGTGCACAAACCAAAAACTCAAATTTAAACTCTCTGAAGCCCTAGACTCAATTAAACTACCATTCTAAATCTATCTATCTATCTATCTATCTATCTATCTATCTATCTTCAAACTATTTCTATCTATCTATCTATCTATCTATCTATCTATCTATCTATCTTTTAACTAATCTATCTATCTATCTATCTATCTATCTATCTATCTATCTATCTATCTATCTATCTATCTATCTATCTATCTATCTTCAAACCTTTTCTATCTATCTATCTATCTATCTATCTCTTTCTAACTAATCTATCTATTTAACTAATCTATCTTTCTTTTTAACTAATCCATCTTTCATTTTAACTAACTAATCCATCTTTCTTTCTAACTAATATATCTTTCTTTCTTTCATTCTAACTAATCTATCTTTCTTTCTAACTAATCTATCTTTCTATCTAATCTTTCTTTCTAACTAATCCATCTTTCTTTCTTTCCTTCTTTCTTTCTAACTAATCAATCTTTTTTCTTTCTCTCTCACTAATCTATCTTTCTTTCTAACTAATTAGTCTTTCTTTCTTTCATTCTAACTAATTAGTCTTTCTTTCTTTCTTTCTTTCTTTCTTTCTTTCTAACTAATCCACCATTCTTTCTTTCTTTCTTTCTTTCTTTCTAACTAATCCACCTTTCTTTCTTTCTTTCTTTCTTTCTTTCTTTCTTTCTTTCTTTCTTTCTTTCTTTCTAACCAATCTATCTATCTTTCTTTCTTTCTAACCAATCTATCTATCTATCTTTCTTTCTTTCTAACCAATCTATCTATCTTTCTTTCTTTCTAACCAATCTATCTATCTATCTTTCTTTCTAACTAATTAGTCTTTCTTTCTTTCATTCTAACTAATTAGTCTTTCTTTCTTTCTTTCTTTCTTTCTTTCTTTCTAACTAATTAGTCTTTCTTTCTTTCATTCTAACTAATTAGTCTTTCTTTCTTTCTTTCTTTCTTTCTTTCTTTCTTTCTTTCTTTCTTTCTTTCTAACTAATCCACCTTTCTTTCTTTCTTTCTTTCTTTCTTTCTTTCTTTCTTTCTTTCTTTCTTTCTTTCTTTCTAACCAATCTATCTATCTTTCTTTCTTTCTAACCAATCTATCTATCTATCTTTCTTTCTTTCTAACCAATCTATCTATCTTTCTTTCTTTCTAACCAATCTATCTATCTATCTTTCTTTCTAACCAATCTATCTATCTTTCTTTCTTTCTAACCAATCAATCTATCTTTCTTTCTTCCTTTCTAACCAATCAATCTATTTTTCTTTTTCTTTCTTTCTTTCTTTCTTTCTTTCTAACCAATCTTTCTTTCTTTCTAACCAATCTATCTTTTTTCTTTCTTTCTAACCAATCAATCTATCTTTCTAACCAATCTATCTTTTTTCTTTCTTTCTAACCAATCTATCTATCTTTCTTTCTAACCAATCAATCTATCTTTCTTTCTTTCTAACCAATCAATCTATCTTTCTTTCTTTCTAACCAATCAATCTATCTTTCTTTCTTTCTAACCAATCAATCTCTTTCTTTCTTTCTAACCAATCAATCTATCTTTCTTTCTTTCTAACCAATCTATCTTTCTTTCTTTCTAACCAATCTATCTTTTTTTCTTTCTTTCTAACCAATCAATCTATCTTTCTTTCTTTCTAACCAATCAATCTATCTTTCTTTCTTTCTAACCAATCAATCTATCTTTCTTTCTAACCAATCTATCTTTTTTCTTTCTTCTAACCAATCTATCTATCTTTCTTTTTCTTTCTTTCTTTCTTTCTTTCTTTCTTTCTTTCTTTCTTTCTTTCTTTCTTTTTCTTTCTTTCTTTCTTTCTTTCTTTCTTTCTTTCTTAATTTCTTTCTTTCTTAATTTCTTTCTTTCTGTCTTTCTAACCAATCTATCTTTCTTTCTTTCTAACCAATCTATCTTTTTTCTTTCTTTCTAACCAATCAATCTATCTTTCTTTCTTTCTTTCTTTCTTTCTTTCTTTCTTTCTTTCTTTCTTTCTTTCTAACCAACCTATCTTTTTTCTTTCTTTCTTTCTGTCTTTCTAACCAATCTATCTTTCTTTCTAACCAATCTATCTTTTTTCTTTCTTTCTAACCAATCAATCTATCTTTCTTTTTCTTTCTTTCTTTCTTTCTTTCTTTCTTTCTTTCTTTCTTTCTTTCTTTCTTTCTTTCTTTCTTTCTAACCAATCCATCTTTTTTTCTTTCTTTCTAACCAATCAATCTATCTTTCTTTCTTTCTAACCAATCAATCTATCTTTCTTTCTTTCTAACCAATCTATCTTTCTTTCTTTCTAACCAATCTATCTTTTTTCTTTCTTTCTAACCAATCAATCTATCTTTCTTTCTTTCTAACCAATCAATCTATCTTTCTTTCTTTCTAACCAACCAATAAATCTTTCTTTCTTTCTAACCAATCTATCTTTCTTTCTTTCTAACCAATCTATCTATCTTTCATTCTTTCTAACCAATCAATCTATCTTTCTAACCAATCTATCTTTTTTCTTTCTTTCTAACCAATCAATCTATCTTTCTTTTTCTTTCTTTCTTTCTTTCTTTCTTTCTTTCTTTCTCTTTCTTTCTAACAATCTATCTTTTTTCTTTCTTCTAACCAATCTATCTATCTTTCTTTCTTTCTTTCTTTCTTTCTTTCTTTCTTCCTGTCTTTCTAACCAATCTATCTTTTTTCTTTCTTTCTAACCAATCAATCTATCTTTCTTTTTCTTTCTTTCTTTCTTTCTTTCTTTCTTTCTTTCTTTCTTTCTTTCTTTCTTTATAACCAATCTATCTTTCTTTCTTTCTAACCAATCTATCTTTTTTTCTTTCTTTCTAACCAATCAATCTATCTTTCTTTTTCTTTCTTTCTTTCTTTCTTTCTTTCTTTCTTTCTAACCAATCTATCTTTTTTTCTTTCTTTCTAACCAATCAATCTATCTTTCTTTCTAACCAATCTATCTTTCTTTCTTTCTAACCAATCTATCTTTTTTCTTTCTTTCTAACCAATCAATCTATCTTTCTTTCTTTCTAACCAATCAATCTATCTTTCTTTCTTTCTAACCAATGAATCTTTCTTTCTTTCTAACCAATCTATCTTTCTTTCTTTCTAACCAGTCTATCTATCTTTCTTTCTTTCTAACCAATCAATCTATCTTTCTTTCTTTCTAACCAATCTATCTTTTTTCTTTCTTTCTAACCAATCAATCAATCTATCTTTCTTTCTAACCAATCAATCTATCTTTCTTTCTTTCTAACAATCAATCTATCTTTCTTTCTTTCTAACCAATATATCTTTCTTTCTAACCAATCTTTTTTCTTTCTTTCTAACCAATCAATCTATCTTTCTTTCTTTCTAACCAATCAATCTATCTTTCTTTCTTTCTAACCAATCAATCTTTCTTTCTTTC
The DNA here is from genome assembly GCF_964197995.2 of Scardinius erythrophthalmus. NCBI lineage: Eukaryota > Metazoa > Chordata > Actinopteri > Cypriniformes > Leuciscidae > Scardinius > Scardinius erythrophthalmus. Next base: position 3,120,238 of record NC_138227.1, read on the forward strand.
TAACCAATCTATCTTTCTTTCTAACCAATCAATCTATCTTTCTTTTTCTTTCTTTCTTTCTTTCTTTCTTTCTTTCTTTCTTTCTTTCTTTCTTTCTAACCAATCCATCTTTTTTTCTTTCTTTCTAACCAATCAATCTATCTTTCTTTCTTTCTAACCAATCAATCTATCTTTCTTTCTTTCTAACCAATCTATCTTTCTTTCTTTCTAACCAATCTATCTTTTTTCTTTCTTTCTAACCAATCAATCTATCTTTCTTTTTCTTTCTTTCTTTCTTTCTTTCTTTCTTTCTTTCTAACCAATCCATCTTTTTTTCTTTCTTTCTAACCAATCAATCTATCTTTCTTTCTTTCTAACCAGTCAATCTATCTTTCTGTCTTTCTAACCAATCTATCTTTCTTTCTTTCTAACCAATCTATCTTTTTTCTTTCTTTCTAACCAATCAATCTATCTTTCTTTCTTTCTAACCAATCAATCTATCTTTCTTTCTTTCTAACCAACCAATAAATCTTTCTTTCTTTCTAACCAATCTATCTTTCTTTCTTTCTAACCAATCTATCTATCTTTCATTCTTTCTAACCAATCAATCTATCTTTCTAACCAATCTATCTTTTTTCTTTCTTTCTAACCAATCAATCTATCTTTCTTTTTCTTTCTTTCTTTCTTTCTTTCTTTCTTTCTTTCTCTTTCTTTCTAACAATCTATCTTTTTTCTTTCTTCTAACCAATCTATCTATCTTTCTTTTTCTTTCTTTCTTTCTTTCTTTCTTTCTTTCTTTCTTTCTGTCTTTCTAACCAATCTATCTTTTTTCTTTCTTTCTAACCAATCAATCTATCTTTCTTTTTCTTTCTTTCTTTCTTTCTTTCTTTCTTTCTTTCTTTCTTTCTTTCTTTATAACCAATCTATCTTTCTTTCTTTCTAACCAATCTATCTTTTTTTCTTTCTTTCTAACCAATCAATCTATCTTTCTTTTTCTTTCTTTCTTTCTTTCTTTCTTTCTAACCAATCTATCTTTTTTTCTTTCTTTCTAACCAATCAATCTATCTTTCTTTCTAACCAATCTATCTTTCTTTCTTTCTAACCAATCTATCTTTTTTCTTTCTTTCTAACCAATCAATCTATCTTTCTTTCTTTCTAACCAATCAATCTATCTTTCTTTCTTTCTAACCAATCAATCTTTCTTTCTTTCTAACCAATCTATCTTTCTTTCTTTCTAACCAGTCTATCTATCTTTCTTTCTTTCTAACCAATCAATCTATCTTTCTTTCTTTCTAACCAATCTATCTTTTTTCTTTCTTTCTAACCAATCAATCAATCTATCTTTCTTTCTAACCAATCAATCTATCTTTCTTTCTTTCTAACAATCAATCTATCTTTCTTTCTTTCTAACCAATATATCTTTCTTTCTAACCAATCTTTTTTCTTTCTTTCTAACCAATCTATCTTTCTTTCTAACCAATCAATCTATCTTTCTTTCTTTCTAACCAATCAATCTTTCTTTCTTTCTAACCAATCTATCTTTCTTTCTTTCTAACCAATCTATCTTTTTTCTTTCTTTCTAACCAATCAATCTATCTTTCTTTCTAACCAATCTATCTTTCTTTCTTTCTAACCAATCAATCTATCTTTCTTTCTTTCTAACCAATCAATCTATCTTTCTTTCTTTCTAACCAATCAATCTATCTTTCTTTCTTTCTAACCAATCAATCTTTCTTTCTTTCTAACCAATCTATCTTTCTTTCTAACCAATCTCTTTCTTTCTAACCAATCTATCTTTTTTCTTTCTTTCTAACCAATCAATCTATCTTTCTTTCTAACCAATCTATCTTTCTTTCCTTCTAACCAATCAATCTATCTTTCTTTCTTTCTAACCAATCTATCTTTTTTCTTTCTTTCTAACCAATCAATCTATCTTTCTTTCTTTCTAACCAATCTATCTTTCTTTCTTTCTAACCAATCTATTTTTTTCTTTCTTTCTAACCAATCAATCTATCCTTCTTTCTTTCTAACCAATCAATCTATCTTTCTTTCTTTCTAACCAATCTATCTTTTTTCTTTCTAACCAATCTTTCTTTCTTTCTAACCAATCAATCTATCTTTCTCTCTTTCTAACCAATCAATCTATCTTTCTCTCTTTCTTTCTAACCAATCTATCTTTCTTTCTTTCTAACCAATCAATCTATCTTTCTTTCTAACCAATCTATCTTTTTTTCTTTCTTTCTAACCAATCAATCTATCTTTCTTTCTTTCTAACCAATCTATCTTTCTTTCTTTCTAACCAGTCTATATTTTTTTCTTTCTTTCTAACCAATCAATCTATCCTTCTTTCTTTCTAACCAATCAATCTTTCTTTCTTTCTAACCAATCTATCTTTTTTTCTTTCTTTCTAACCAATCTATCTATCTTTCTTTCTTTCTTTCTAACCAATCAATTCAATTCAAATTCAAAAATTGCTTTATTGGCATGACTGTACATGTTACAATATTGCCAAAGCTTGGAACACATAGAATAATTATAAAGTATAAAATTATAAAGTACAAAATAATAAAATATTATAATATAACTTAAATCTAAATGTACAACTTAAATTAATTGTACAAATTAACAGTGTAACAAATTATAATATCATTTGAACATTTTACACCACAGAACATTTTACACCACAGTGTTTTAACATATACACACACACATATCACTGAAGGTCACTGTGGTGGACAGTAGGGAAACACACTGAGGTCAGACACACACATCACACACACATTCGCCTGCTGTCTCTCAGGCTGTGGCACACACACACGTATCTGGCAGCCAGTGCTGCTGTCTGGCCCTCTCCTAGCAGGATCTTCATCTGATCTACTTCAGTCATGGCTGTAAAGTTCTGTATTAAGTTAGTGAGTTTGCTAAAGTAGAGTTCTCTGACTGAACTGTATTTGTGACAGTGAAGGAGGAAGTGCGTCTCTGTCTCGACCTCTCCTGTCGTACAGTGAACACACACCCTCTGCTCTCGGGGTAACCAGCTCTTCCTGTGTCTGCCCGTCTCGATGGCGAGACTGTGTTCGCTCAGCCTGTACCGGCTCAGGATCCGTCTCTGCTTTGTGTCTCTCACACTCTGGAGATATTCTTCCAGTTCATAATTTGATTTCAGATTTCGATAGAATTGTAATTTACTTTGTGTTTTAGTTTCCTGATCCCAATGTTCCAGATATGTATTTTTAGACTGTTTGATAATTTGGTTTGTCCTGATGTGTGTGTGAGGAGCAGTGCTGGTCTGAGACTGGTTAGTGTTAGTAGGGTTAGTCTGGTTAGTGAGTCTCAGAACCAGCTGACTGAGGGGACTCTTTTCGGGGTTCAGTTCTTGGGTTTGTAGTGCTTTAAAATGTAATGATTCTGTGGGACTTGATTTTAGATGCATCCAGAATTTGAGGGATCTTTTTTGCATATTGATAATCAATGGGAATCGGCCTAATTCTGCCCTACATGCATTATTGGGTGTTTTCCTTTGTAGTTTTAGAATCATTTTGCAGAATTCAGTGTGTAGGGCTTCTGTTGGATGCCTGTCCCATCTAGTGTAGCTCTGATCACTGAGTGGACCCCAAAACCTCACTTCCATACAGCGCAATGGGCTGAATTACACTATCGAAGATTTTACACCAGATTGGAATCGGTAATTCAATGTTTTGGAATTTTTTCTTAATTGCGTAGAGAGCTCTCCGAGCTTTATCTTTAAGAGCATTCACTGCCATACTGAAGCTCCCCGATGCAGTGATGAACAGGCCGAGGTAGGTGTACTGCATCGTGTGCTCTAGGGCGGTGCTGCCTAGGCTGAACTGGTATCTGTGTTCCTGACATCTGGGCTTCTTCTGAAAGACCATAATGTTGGTCTTGGTGAGGTTGACTGCCAGGGCCCAGTTCTGGCAGTAGTTCTCCAGCAGGTCCAGGTGCTGCTGTAGTCCCTGTGCAGTGGGTGACAGCAGCACCAGGTCGTCTGCGTACAGCAAGAGCTTGATGCTCCTGTCCTGCAGAGTGAGTCCAGGGCCTGTAGACTGCTCCAGCTGCACCGCTAGTTCATTAATGTAGATGTTGAACAGCGTTGGACTCAGGCTACAGCCCTGCCGCACTCCTCTTTCCTGGGTGAAGAATTCTGTGTGTTTGTTGCCAATTCGTATTGCACATTTGTTGTTCGAATACATTGATTTTATAGTGTCATAAACTTTACCCCCTACACCACTTTGTAAAAGTTTGTAATATAATCCGTTGTGCCAAATAGAATCAAATGCTTTTTTGAAATCGACAAAGCATGCAAATATTTTTCCGTTTTTGGTCTGTTTTACGTGTTTATTGATTAGGGTGTGCAGGGTGTAGATGTGGTCAGTAGTTCTGTGATTTGGAACGAAGCCGATCTGACTCGAGCTCAGGACATTGTGTTCGTTAAGGAAGCTTACAATTCTGTTGTTTAAAATACTGCTAAATAACTTCCCCAGATTACTGCTCACACAAATGCCTCTGAAATTATTAGGGTCCAATTTATCTCCACTCTTATGGATTGGGGTAATAAGTCCTTGGCTCCAGATGTCAGGAAAACAGCCTGAACTGAGTACAATGTTGAACAGTTTGAGCACGGCCGCCTGCAGCTCAGGTGTGCTGTGTTTCAGCATCTCTCCTAGAATGCTGTCCGGACCACAAGATTTCTTTCCTTTCTGGCTTTTGAGTTTGTTTGTCAATTCTTCATGTGTAATTGGGAAGTCAAGTGGATTTTGATTATTATTAATTGTCTCTTTTAAGAGTTTGTAAATTTTGTTTGATCAGATTATAATTATCATTAAGTTGGTTTGATGGGATTTCTTTATATAAGTTTTCAAAGTGGTTTGTCCAAATTTCTCCATCTTGTATTGGCAGGTCTTGTGGTTTCGTTGTGCTCAGATTGTTCCACATTTCCCAGAACTTATTCTGATTTATTGAATGCTCTAATTCTTCTATACTTTTGGTCAGATGGTGTTGCTTTTTCACTCTAATTGTGTCTTTATATATTTTTAGTTTAGAAAAGTATTCAGTTCTTATCTCAGTGTTGTTTGGTTCTTTATGTTTCAGATTTGATAATTTTCTAAGTTGTTTTCTTAATGTTTTGCATTCTGAGTCAAACCATTTTTCATCTTTTGGAGTATTTTTAGTGTATTTTTTGCCTTTCTTTTTTAATTCACTTTTATGTGCTGCTTTTTTAAATATGTAATTTATTTCGTTTGTAGCCGAATTAACACCATCTTTAGTTGTTTCGAATTTCTTATTAATAAATGTATTTATTAGATTTTTTAGTTCTTCAGAACTGAGGGCTTGGACAAATTTGTCTGCGCTGTCTGGAGCCCATCTGAACCTCTGCTGGACCGGATACATTTGGCAGGTTTGGCAGGTTTCCGGCCTGTGTTGTTCTGGTGTGTGATGTGTTTTGATATAGATGTTAGTTTGGTTATGGTCAGAAAGCGGAGTTTGCTGTTTGACAGTGAATGCATTGAAGGAGGAAGGGTCCATGTCAGTGATGGCATAGTCAACTACACTAGCTCCAAGACCTGAACAACACGTGAACCTCCCTAAAGAGTCCCCTCTGATCCGGCCGTTCAGTATGTACAGGCCTGAGGCTCGGCAGAGCTGCACCAACTCTCTACCGCTTTTATTCACGGTTTGATCAAGGTTGTTTCTCGGTGGAAGTTTTCTTGTGAGACTCGGGGGGTTTTGGCCAAACACATATTCATTGCCCTTTGGATCTATGACATCCGGTTCAGATCCAGTTCTGGCATCAAAGTCTCCACACAGCAGCACGTTTCCCTGGGCCTGGAAACAGCTGATTTCTGTGTGGATGTTGTTGAGGTATTCCTCGTCATGGTAAGGGGACTCCGCTGGGGGAATGTAGATGGCACAGAGATATGTGTCTGTAGCTGAAATGCCAATTTGGTTTAATTTTAACCAGCAATGAAATTTCCCCACTGTAATGGTGGAAATGTGTTTGGCCAGATCCTCCCTGTACCACACCAGGATTCCTCCCGAGTCTCGTCCACGATGGACTGTACTTATCTTGACTGAGGGCACAATTACTTCATCTACTTCACAACTACTTAAATCTATATTTTTTTCTTTCTTTCTAACCAATCTATCTATCTATCTTTCTTTCTTTCTTTCTAACCAATCTATATTTTTTTCTTTCTTACCAATCAATCTATCCTTCTTTCTTTCTAACCAATATATCTTTTTTCTTTCTTTCTAACTAATATATCTATCTTTCTATCTTTCTATCTATCTATCTATCTATCTATCTATCTATCTATCTATCTATCTATCTATCTATTTATATATCTATCTATCTATCTATCTATCTATCTATCTATCTATCTATCTTTCTAACCAATCTATCTTTCTTTCTTTCTTTCTTTCTTTCTTTCTTTCTTTCTTTCTAACCAATCTATCTTTTTTCTTTCTTTCTAACCAATCTATCTTTCTTTCTTTCTAACCAATCTATCTTTCTTTCTTTCTAACCAATCAATCTATCTTTCTTTCTAATCAATCTATCTTTCTTTCTTTCTAACCAATCTATATTTTTTCTTTCTTTCTAACCAATCAATCTATCTATCTTTCTTTCTAACCAATCTATCTTTCTTTCTTTTTAACCAATCTATCTTTTTTCTTTCTTTCTAACCAATCTATCTTTCTTTCTTTCAAACCAATCTATCATCTTTCTTTCTAACTAACCAACCAATCAATCTATCATCTTTCTTTTTTTAACCAATCTATCTTTTTTTCTTTCTTTCTAACCAATCAATCTATCTTTCTCTTTCTTTCTTTCTTTCTTTCTTTCTTTCTTTCTTTTCTAACTAATCTTTCTTTTTTCTTTCTTTCTTTCTAGCTAATCTTTCTTTTTTCTTTCTTTCTTTCTAACTAATCTTTCTTTTTCTTTCTTTCTAACTAATCTCTTAATTTTTCTTTCTTTCTTTCTAACTAATCTTTCTAACTAATCTTTCTTTCTTTCCTTTTTTCTTTCTTTCTTTCTTTCTTTCTTTCTTTCTAACTAATCTATTTATCTTTCTTTCTTTCTAACTAATCTATTTATCTTTCTTTCTAACTAATCTATTTATCTTTCTTTCTTTCTAACTAATCAATCTTTCTTTCTTTCTTTCTTTCTTTCTTTCTTTCTTTCTTTCTTTCTTTCTTTCTAACTAATCAATCTTTCTTTCTCTCTTTCTTTCCTTCTAACTAATATATCTTTCTTTCTAACTAATCAATCTTTCTTTCTTTCTTTCTTTCTTTCTTTCTTTCTTTCTTTCTTTCTTTCTTTCAATCAATATTTCTTTCTTTCTCTTTCTTTCTAACTAATCTTTCCTTCTTTCTAACTATTCTTTTTTTTCTATCTAATTTATCAATCAAAATTTAAACTACTTTAAACTTCAAACTACTTAAAACTTCTAACTACTTTAAACTTCTTCAAACTCTCTGGTCCGGCTTTCTCAAGCCAACTTAAAGTTTGTCTCAACAAACTTTTTTTTCTAGTTTTTTATGCGCAGCTTATCAGTGACGTACGGCTCTATAAACGCTGCTCCATCTGAAAGCATTGAGAGTTTGAGTCACTTATAACATGCATTTGAAAAAAAACAACACGCGTCAAACATCTTTCCAAAACATGAGAAGAATTCATGAACCTCGTCCAACAAAAGACAACATTTAATAACATGCATTTACTCCAAACTCACTTCATAACGACAGCTGAGCTCCTCCTTCTGTGAGATGATGTGCCTTCTTACACAGAATAAGGCAGTCGTGTGTTTATAAGTCATGTTTAATCAAAGCGTTTCAATCTTCTGTTTATTCAGCTACAGCGATAGGGATTTCCTGGAATGATGCGCATTATTGTACTTCTGCGGCGTGGCATATTTAGCGTGTTTGCATGAGAGCGCCCTCTGGCGTTCAAATGGGGCAGTATTTACTACCAATCAGCCGCACTCCACTGACCAGCTGCGCATAAAATAATCGCAGCCTTTGCCATATCGCGTGCGGTTTTATTGCGATTAACCATTCAGCCCTAGTTATAAGTGACTCAAACTCGCAGTGCTTTCAGATGGAGCAGCGTCTACAGAGCCGCACATTTTTTATGCACAAGCTGCGCATAAAAAAATAAATCGTAATAAGCCAACTCGATTTAAGCTTTCAACAAATCTGAACAAGCAGTTCGAAAAATCCAATCAATTTTACACCTACTCCATTATATAAAGGTGGAAAAAAATCTCGACTTACATTTATTTGATGTCATTGACTGACTGAGATAAATTATGCGTCTAATTCAAAACTATCATACTATAAGTACATCTTTTATAGTAATGATATACCTGATACCAGGCCGTTTGTCTCCACTCTTAAACGTTAGTGGCTGCTCCATAGAGAAGTTACTCTTCATAGACACACAGCTGGACTCTGGGTTTGAGCTCTTCTGCTGGACTGAACTGGTTTCAAAACTAAGTAAAATAAAAAGCATACAGAGTTATAAATGTTGTGCACTTTTACTGGAAACTTCTGTCTTAGGAAAGACCAGGGACTGTTGTAACACTTTTGTTTTAACATCTATAACTATTTTGAGAAATTAACTTACTGGTTGGTTGGTGATTCAAAAAATTTACTAAAGCGACAGAAAAAAACGGTAATATTTGGAATTATGATTTCAAAACAAACAAATTGAAAACAACTATAGAATTATAGGATGATTCAACTCAGGTGAACATCAACCACGATCACATGACTTCTTTCAATGGCCCGATGAAGAAACCAATGATTTGCTGACCTTTAAAGATAATCCACCTTACTGTACTCTAGTAACGGTGCTCTTGCTGTGAAGCATCACTGTTCTGACCAGACACTGTGAAGCTTTCAACAAATGACTTCTTTCAATGGCCCGATGAAGAAACCAATGATTTGCTGACCTTTAAAGATAATCCACCTTACTGTACTCTAGTAACGGTGCTCTTGCTGTGAAGCATCACTGTTCTGACCAGACACTGTGAAGCTTTCAACAAATCTGAACCAGCGGTTAGAAAAATCTGCTCAATTTTACACTCGATTATATAAAGGTGGAAAACATCTCAGCTTACACTTACTTGATGTCATTGCTAGTATTAGACTGACTGATATAAATGATGCGTCTAATTCAAAAGTGTCATACTATAAGCACATCTTTTATAGAAATGATATACCTGAGATCAGGCTGTGTGTTTCCACTCTTAAACGTTAGTGGCTGCTCCATAGAGAAGTTACTCTTCACAGACACACAGCTGGACTCTGGGTTTGAGCTCTTCTGCTGGACTGAACTGGAACAGAGAACAGGTTCAGTTTAATCCTTTAGATTAAACTTTAGATCAATGTCTTCATTCTTAATGATAGGAACCATATTAATATAAACACATTCTTTCATCAAAAAGAACTTTGAGATAACTTTTCTGATCTTTTTATTTAATATTTCATGTTAGTTTTATATTTAAATACAACAAAGATCAACAAAGATCATTTTCTGTGATGTAACACAATATTTAATAGTGTTTGTTGAAAGTACCTGCATCCTGGAGAAAAATCTCCATCTCTGGATCCTTGTGAATCAGCCATGATGAAGATACAGGAGAATCTGATGAGTTTGATCTCCTCCACTGACTCTGAATGAAGAAACATTCACACACTAAATTGAACATGTTTAGTCAAAACAGGTAGGTAAAAAAAAAAAAAAAAACGACCCACCAAACACAAAAGTCCTCCAGCTTTAACGCCAAAAAGATACATGGAAATTTCTTCTTAAACGTTAATAAAAAAAATGTTGATACTGTTTTTTCCTGTGTCGTATTTGTATTTTTCCTGCTCAAAATGGCAGCAAGAGGACTTACATTCACTTTATTGCTGCGTTCCAGTCCAAAATTGTCAAGCCCTTCACTCGCTAACTTCCCTCCTTCTCGTTCACTCGGATGTACGTCATTGCTTACGTTGCATGAGTGCCCCCACTACTGGCGGAAACTGCAATGGGCTGAATTGGAATGTCCTAAGCCCTTGATCACTTGGAATCAGCTATGGAGTTTATTTATATTTACATTTTTTTACCTTTAAGAATTTAATGCAGCATCCAAATGTATTTAGGTGTGTTTGGGTTGTTTTAAATTAAAAATATATAATTAATATATCATAGAGTTGTTTGTTGTGGTGGTGATTAGACACATATGTGGTGACGTCACAATCGTACAGCATTGTGGGACATATAGGTGCCTGAAGTGTACATATAAAGTAGACTCTTTTTTTAATAATGACTGGAGAAAATCCGATTTTATCTTAATGTGTAATGTCACTCACTGTCCAGGAACACGATTGTTATTTGCAAAAATTATTTTAACGTTAAGTATTTTGACCTGTACACGCTCAGTCAATGGATGGACGATCTGACTGTATTAACGTTAACGCTACCTCCGGTTGAGTGGCCTGACTTCTACACCTACCTGATAGAGAAACTGAGCGTATAAAGAGAAACTGATGGCATATAAATCTTTAGATGCCTATAACTGTACTAAATGGTCACGTTCAAGACTTGTGTGGTAGCCTACGATCCGCAGTTCTGCATAACCAACGCCACGGCCAGACCAGAAGACGACAATGTAAAGAGTGACATTACAGTGCAATTTTAATGATGTGAATATTTTCTAGAAATAAACATTCCAGATACAGCATACTCATTTTTTAACTATGTATTTGATTACCCTTTCTTACCAGGTTCTTCAAAAAGTCTAATCACAATAAATCAAAACAATGTAACATTATACAATCATAGATGATTCACAAATAATCACAATAATTTTGAAAACATTATACGATCAAATTTCAAATTGGAGCCTGTACTCCGTCACTTCTTGCACTCAACAACACAACAAGAAGACATTTAATAACAATATTAATAATTTAAGCTCCTTATTATGTAGCCGAATCTGTGTTGGTTTGTGTTGGTCGCCTCCAGTTTTCCCTTTGTTTTGCCACCAGCTAACGGTGTGATGTAACTGTGACGTCGGCTCGAAATTGGTCTATGTGTGTCTAAGAACAACAACGCACTCTGTAGAGCAGTTTGTCCGTTTAGGGCTCCTGTAGAAACATGGCGGCGTAAGGAGACCCGCGGTGTATGTACATACAGTAGAAATGGCTCATTCTAAGTAGTGGTCGACCGATATATCGGCATTATATATTTGGCATTTTTGAAATATCGGTATCGGCCGATAAGTTTTTCTGATTGGCCGATGTGTTGGAAGCGGGACTTTTATTTTGACGGCGCTCCGGACTTTTATTTTGACGGGCGGCGCTGAGAACACCGGTGCCTGAAGAGAACGGCAACGGCTGCTCCTCAGATCAAACAGCGCTCACTCACATTCTCCGGCTTCATTAATTTACGATCTCTGTCAGTCATATCTAATACTTTGTTAGACAGAACTGGTAAAGAAATAAAGTAAATGGTAATTTATGCGAAGTAAGTAAAGTAAAGCGTTTGCTTTTATATTATTTGTAACAGAAAAGGCCAAACAATCAGGCTAAAATACTTTCTCATTTGCCGTCAACATTCAGCAAATGCGCATCTACATCATTTAAACAAATCTCTGAATATCTAATAAACATTTAATTTCACAAACGTTGCAGGTTTGATCGAATCCAGCTGTGATATCATGTGAAGTGTGCAATACTGTCTGCAAGTGACGGTCGGTCCGTGCGAAGTGAGTGAATGCGAACAGAAGATCAGCTTCACAGGAGACGCGATCGAAAAACTTTAAATCCTTCATTTTAAAATATGCTGATATATAACCAGTTGCCAACTGTGTCATATTCATATCGTTTTCACTGTGCTGTATGTAAAATTAGCATTACCTTGTCTAGTGATCGACCGATATATCGGTCGGCCGATAAATCGGGCCGATATTTGCGGGTTTGACGTGTATCGGCATCGGCCGATACGCGGCTGCTGCGTTCGCCGATAGTTTTTTTCCCGGCATTAATTACAGACAGGTGTCCGCAGGCAGCTCTGTGTTGCTGGAGACGCTGCAGTTCACGTGCAGCCCATGCACTGCCCCTCCCACACTAGCAGAGTGCTGGAAGCCTCTTCAAGACAACGGTTAGTTTTAAAATTTCAAAACATCTTTTTAACTGTTTGACTTAGCTGAAATACACTTTGAAAGTGGAAACACGTTGCTCTATATGTGCGTGAAACTATAGCTAAGCAAGTTTGTGGGTCCACGAATGGAAAACGCGAATGCCTCATCTATAAAACTGCTTGTCATTGTATTTAGGGAGCTGCAAATAGCTACGTTTGAGGCTATCCATATGCATAAGGCAGCTGTTACAAACACTGGTCATAGGATTAAATAATGCCGACGTTGTTCGGTGTCGGTGATTCCGTTATATTTGTGGGAGTTTTATTCAGCGACTACCTAGCTGACGTTTGGACGCGTGCTCATAAAAGAAGTGACGCGGTTGTGACACGCACGCGATGCAGCGCGCTCGTTTGTTCCATAGACAGTATATAAACGGTTTGTCCCATAGACAATATAAACGGTTTGTCCAGGCGCTCCTATGCCGTGGTGAGATGAAAACATCTAAACTTGAATGCCGCAAGCGCACGCAGGTCATGTGACAAAAAACAACTGACCTTTCCATGACAACATCGAAAGCTCGGTCGAACGGCGGATCATAGCTGGACAGGGCGGGTTTTTATTTCTCATCTCCATAAATATATGTAGTCGTAAAGGGCAGGAAATAAATTAATCCTTACTTCCTCGTCATCATGGAGAGAGCAGTTCATGTTTGCATAGCAACAACAGACGCAAGCGCTTGTAGAAGCGGCGCGGCCGTGCTTTCCACACGTTTTAGACGCGATCCCTAATTCATAATAAACTTAGAATCTATTTGGTTTAAAATCGTTTTTGTTTTGTTTAAAATGGAGATCACGATTACATAGATCAGACAACTACACAGAATAACATGTTCCAGTCAAATTATTTTATTATGCTTAAATATTTATATTCAGAATTTATTTTCAGAATTTGAATTATGCTTAAATATTTATTTTCAGTATTTTCAGCACTGAACTTTTTTTTAATATTTGTCAAATATTGTTTTTTTTTAAGTTCAATAAATGTTCCTTTCTTAATTGAGACTTGTAACAGTTGTTATCATTATATATTATATACATGTCATTTTTATGATGTAAACTGAGTGAGCAAAAGCAGTATCGGCTCCAAATATCGGCCCAAGAAAATCGGCAACCCGTATCGGTCATCGGCTAAGGCTGATGAAAAAAAAATCGGTATCGGCATCGGCACTAAAAAATCCATATCGGTCGATCCCTAACCTTGTCTTTATTTGAAAAAATATAATTACCAGCAAGAAAATAAACCAGATTACTGAGTGCCCTGTTACAGTGTTTACATTCTTTTTATTCACATATTCATATATTTCTAAACAATTACTTTGTGAAAAATACTGTAATAGGATTGCAAATTTAAGAAGTTGCCATTCTAAAGTATAAAAGCATGTTTATTTTAAAAATTTCTTTTATAATTTATTTATAATTTATTAAATATTGATTAAAATAAATATATATAAAAATATCGTCTTTATATCGGCCATCGGCCACCCTGCTCTCTAAGATATCGGCATCGGCCATCAAAAAAACAATATCGGTCAACCACTAATTCTAAGGTAATAAAAACATAAGTCAAGTCAAGTCATCCTCATTTATATAGCGCTTTTAACAATGTAGATTGTTTCAAAGCAGCTTTACAGAGATAAATGTATAATTTAAGGTAACAGAGATTGTTTTGGCTTTATAGCGGTTCTTTAACCCTCTGGGGTCTAAGGGGTTTTTGGGGTCTTTGAGATGTTCTGACATGCCCTGACATTTGTGCTTTTTTCAGTTTTTCAGTCTAAACATATTAATGGCAAAGGTGTAATTACACTCTATTTAGCACAAACAGGGCTACCATAATATGTGAGCAACATGCATGTACATGTTTGTATTTTTGAGAGAATAATGTTTATGCATGGTTATTGAAAAAACTAAAAACTAAAGTTTCTGAAATAAGGCTTTAAAGACTAATGGATGTCGTTGCCTAGAGTTTTTTCTTCAAAATGATGTGAAAATCATCCTGCCTAATCATTCACATAAAACAATACATTGATTTAAATCTTGTAAAACACTTTTTGTTTGGAAAGGCAATATGCGCAAAGGGCGTCAACAATCCAACACCATCATGCATATTTAGTGGTTCACACCTGAGGAGACAATGGATCCCACATACTTAATGAGCCATTCATTCAGGTGTGTTACTGAGCCACAAGAAAGAATGCAAGAGCATTGGTTCACAGTTGGAAGCATCTCAATTTTTATTTATTTTTTCCCCACAAATTGTGCTTGCAAATTGTATAATATCCAAGGAAAACATGTCTAGTAATTGTGCAGTTAATTCTCATACTGTTTTTTTAGTTTTGGAATATGTATCCTCTCCCCAAATTTGTCAATAATAAAACACAATAAAAATTATTTAAAGAAAAGGCTTTATTTACCTTTTAAAATTTGTTTACATCTACCTTGTAAATATATATTTTTTTATTAAAAAGGTTACAATTACAACAACAATTCAAGTGTAATCTTTCTTTGTAAAAACTAAAGTATACATTTTATCATAGATATTTCAAAGTTAAGGATTCTTTACTTTGAATATAGCCTACATTGACAAAACATACTATATTTAACATATTAGCAAAAAAATTGGCAAACAAAAGCTTATGGTGGCAGATATTTTACAGTAAAAATATATAATCTATCCAAAACTAGTCAACGAAATGTTGTCTTTCATATGTCTGTAACATAGGTCTTTCGTTTTTATTATAAGGAATATAAATGTTAATTTGCAGTTTAAAATGCAAATACATTTTATTTCAACATATTTCAGTCGATTTTTACTCATCTCAGTATAGCAATATAGTTTGCTAAAAGTGGATCATTCATTCACACACAGAAACGCGATTCAAATTTTAACCGTCTTTTTGCGAGCTGTGGTAAACAGCGCATCTCTGCCGTTCATTCATTCACACACAGAAACGCGATTCACTTGAGAATGAAAAAAACGTACTACAGTATTCCATCCATTGCTCCTCGAAATACCAGCACTTCTGAGGTACATTTTCCATTATTATTATTACGATAGTATTATTCCTCACAGCGCTGCGAGACGGTGTAAACAAGTACAATGATCTGAATAAACTTGATGTGTTTTCTCGAGCTGACATGGGGGCGTTCACAGTTTGCATGGATGGCCTCATTCATTTGCGTTTGAATAACGCGCGCTCTCCGTGGGCGGGGTCAGATTAAAACATAATGAGCTGAGATGAGAACGACTGAAATCTCTCTCTTTTCATACAGATTACATAAACAGAGAATATTAGTTTTTTTTTAAATAAAAATTACTTCAATTAAAAGAAGAGAATTCAAGCTTCATGCCTGTGTGTCTGTATGCCTGTTTGACTGAGTATTCGCTGAGTTATGGTTCATTTTCGGACGCGTTTTAGAATTGACTTCACTGACAGAGAGAAGGCAGAACTCACATCATGTTTATTTTTCTTTATTTGGCGAAAAGCAAAACACTTTGCTTTTATTGTGAGTATACACAAAAATAATACACACTTAACAGGATCGATTGATGTATAACACAAGCATATAAGATAAAAATTAATATTAGTATTTTGATTCTTTTTTGCACTGATAAGGAAAAAAACGAGCCTATCGCGCCGGCGCGATAGCCGACCTCAGGGGGTTAATAAAGTTATTTTCCAGCTAAAGTTAGTTTTGATTGATTCGCTTCCGTCGCAACGATCATTTGTTATTAAATTAGGGGCCGCTAAGATGACACCGTTCTCTCTGCACAGACTTTAAACGCGAACCTGTGATAAATGCTGATGGCGTTCACATGCGCATTAAGAATTGGTTCTATAGTTATGTGCATTTGAATATATGTGCGCAGGTTTGTAATTCCCTACAAACCAAGCCTAAACAAAGTACTGGTCTTTCCTTATAAATTTTGATACAGAATTTTATTTTATTTTGTCACTTCGGGGTAGGTACGCGAAACGAATTTTCCCGACAACGCTTTATCTCTAGAGTGGTAAAGGGATCCTCCATAGGGAGAGACTAGTTGGCACTTCAGCACTGCGTTGTCATCGGGTCCAGGCAGGGCTGGACTGGGACAAAAAATCAGCCCAGGCATTTTGGCCCAGACCGGCCCACTATATGATCATTAACACCACCCATCTTTGCACGCCCTTAATTATATGCATACCAACTCCTATTCATTAAAACCACTAATGCCATGTAATGAGTGAGTATAGGAACGAGTGAGAGTTAACAGATGAAATTTTGACATTTATTAATACAGTTGAACTATACTCCATAGTGATGAATCCTAAAACAAGCTATAAGCTGCATTGGCATAGCAATACAAGTGTTTCTTACAGGATTTTTGGTAAAACTGTGGTGGATGAACCTCGGTCCTTCTAGGGGGGTTGGGGGGCATGCCCCCCCCCCCTGTGAGAAAATTTTGTGCATTTTAATGTTAAATTCATCAATCTGGTGCACTTTGAGAGTTCAAAATTAACCCTCTGGAGTCTGAGCGGTTTTCTGGGCCCTTGAGATGTTCTGACATGCCCTGACATTTGTGCTTTTTTCAGTTGCTTATAAACATATTAATGGCAAAGGTGTAAATTCACTCTATAAAGCACAAACAGGGCTACCATAATATGTGAGCCACGTGTATGTACATGTTTTAATTTTTGAGAGAATAATGTTTATGCATGGATATTGAAAAAACTAAAAACTAAAAATTCTGAAATAAGGCCACAAAACACATAGTAAATATGTGTCAATAAGACTTTTGACCAATGGATGTCCTCGCCTATAGTTTTTTCTTCAAAATTATGTGAAAATAGTCTTGCTTTATCGTTCAAATAAAATCATACATTGATTTAAATTGATGTAAAACAGGTTTTGCTTGGAAAGCCAATATGCGAGGGGGCGTGAACGAGGAGTGGTTTTCACCTGAATTACCACCCACTCTGCATAATGATGAGCCATTCACACAGGTGTGAAACTGGCTGAGCCACAAAGGACAAAAGATATTTAGAAGACTTATATTGACCATTTAAGATTTTGCTTACATCTATCTTGTACATATGTTGTGCTATTTTATTAAAAAGGTTACAATTACAACAATAATTACAATTTCAACAATATTTCAAGTGTACTCTTTCTTTATAAAAAAAAAAAAAGAAAGATTATAGGCCTACATTTTATCTATGTATTCATTACTTTGAATATAGCCAACATTGGAACAGCTAACATCTTAGTTGATGACTTTATTTTTGACAAAAATATTAGGCTATTTTATATATAGAAATTGCTAAACAAAAGCTTATTTGACGAGGCAGTATATTCTACAGTAAAAACTGTACCCAAATCTACTAAACAAAATGTTGTCTTTCATATTTCGCCTGACTGTAAAGTTGTTTTCATGAAATATTAGGGCATATAAATGTTAATTTGCATATTTCAGTCGATTTTTACTCATCTCAGTATAGCAATACAGTTTGCTAAAACATCATCATTCGTTGACGATAGGCTTATTTACTTTAAATCCAGGAAATTTGTTAATGAAAATATTATTAAAATTAAGATACAATTGATACAAAACGAAATTCGTTTTAAAGAAAGGATTTGTACTTTCTGTTTTGAGGTCTCTGTGAAAGTTTGAAAGTCTTTTAGTGTTTTTTTTTTTAGAGCTCGCGTCCATAATGGAGAACTGTCACGTAATATGTTTTTTGCCAGCTGTGGTAAACAGCGCGCATCTATGCTGTTCATTCGTCAATAAACAGATACCCGAGAAGGAAAAACTTACTAGTATTCCTCAGCTCGTATTCCTTGTATTCCTCATTATTCCTCACAGCGCTGCGAGACGGTGTAAGCAAGTAATGTTCTGAATAAACTTGTGTTTTGGTTTTCTCGAGCTGATACGGGGGCGTTCATAGGATTGCGCGGATTACCTCAGCCATTTGCGTTTGAATAGCGTGCGCTCTCCGTGGGCGGAGTCACATTACATTTGAATTAGCTCTAATTAGGTCGACTGGAATCGCTCTCTTTTAATACAGATTTCACAAGATGAGAATATTTGTTTTTTATATAAATTACTTCATTTAAAAGAAGAGATTTCAAGCTTCATAAAGACATATATCACGTGTATGTGTGAGAAGTATTCACTGAGTTATGGTTCATTTTCGGACGCGTTTCAGAATGGACTACACGGACAGAGAGAAGGCAGAACTCGCTTCGTGTTTATTTTTCTTTATTTGTCGAAAAGCACAACACTATGTTTTTATTGTGAGTATACACAAAAATAATACACATTTAACAGAATCGATTGATGTATGGAACTCCTATGGAAAATCAAAGTCAACAGAGTATTCATGAGTTTCTTTTACACTGATAAAAAAAAAGCGAGCTGGTATCGCCGGCGATACCGTCGACCTCAGGGGGTTAAATTAAACAAGGAAAATTTCAAACCTCTTTTAGTTACAGTGTCTATTTACATTACACCTACTACATAATAATAGTTATAATATTAATCCAATGACAGTAATAGCCATATTTTGTAAAACAAATGCACTAAAAAATAAAGGAAACTTTCATAATTAGTTTTGTACCAATTTCTATACTTGAAAGAGATAAGCACATGATCTTTTATTTTGACGCAAACTGCATCAAGCTTTTATTTTGGCGGAAAACATGGTTTACAAACGCCTCTCATTAAATTTCTAGTGAATTGCGTAATCGTTAACTATGCAGATGTGGAAATAATCTGTAACTGGGTTATGGGTTCCTACAATCATGACATGGCCTAAGTGTCTTGAAAGTACTAGTTCTGCTTACCGCAGGCTCTACACTCTCTCATCTCTCTCCTGATCCTCCTCACTATCATCATCTGCCGCTGGAGCTGATGAAGGTCAGAAAACATATATTTTGATGCATAAAGCGTCTGCTTTAAGGGCCTGGTTCTATTTTTTCACGCTATTTCTCTGCACATTCCTTGCGTTTCTTCTCCATCTCGCTGACTATTTTGACAGATACACACTGACACTGCTGCACGCTCGCTCACTCGTTTAAAGTTGTGATTGGGCCAGCCCAGTGTCAATCAAGAAAAGAACCAATGGGCCGCTGATCTACGCGTTTCATGGGCTGGTCTGTCAGAAGAAAAAAAAACTAACACTGACTTTTTTTGACCAATGCATTACACCGGCACAAACCCAGCGCCGCCAATTAAGCAAAACAAAACAAAACGAATGGGCCGCCGATGTACAAATTTTATGGGCCGTAAAAAAATTTTTTCAAAAAAATAATAATAAAAATGATGTATGAGTATGAGATATATCGGCCCAAAAAGCACGTCGGCCCACCGGGAAAATGCCCGGTATGCCCGATGGCCAGTCCAGCCCTGGGTCCAGGTGATGGTCATTCTTCAGATCTGGATACGGCCTGGATACGGCAGGCTGCAGGAAAACCTCGGGATAAACAAAGACACTTAAATTAGCGTAGATGCCATTCTTCTTATGATGTAACAAGTACATCAGGATTTATGGGAAGTGTTCCCGGTTCCGGCTGGCCTAATCTATGCAGCCTAACATTGAATTATAGAAGTCTATAATGTATTATGTGAATGCTAGGTCAAAGAAATGTGTCTTTAATCTAGCTTTGAACTGACAGAGTGTGTCTGCATCCCGGACAATGTTAGGAAGACTGTTCCAAAGTTTTGGTGCTAAATAGGAAAAGGATCTACCGGCAGCAGTCAATTTTGATATTTTGATATTCTAGGTATTATCAACTGGCTGGAATTTTGAGATCGCAATAGACGTGAAGGACTATAATGCGTTAAGCTAAACAAATTAGTGCTTTGTAAGTAATCAGCAATATTTTAAAATGTATGCAATGTTTAATAGGCAGCCAATGCAGTGTTGACAGAACCGGGCTAATATGGTCATACTTCCTGGTTCTGGTAAGAACTCGAGCTGCTGCATTTTGAACTAGCTGTAGTTTGTTTATCAAGCATGCAGGGCAACCACCCAGTAGAGCATTACAATAATCTAGCCTCGAGGTCATGAACGCATGAACTAATTGTTCCGCATTTGTCAATGAGAGCATATGGCGTAATTTAGATATATTTTTAAGATGGAAAAATGCGGTTTTACAGATACTGGACACGTGACTTTCAAATGAAAGATTGGTATCAAAGAGCACACCCAGGTTCCTAACCGACGACAAAGACTTGACAGAGCAGCCATCAAGTGTTAGACAGTATTCAAGATTATTACGTGTGGAAGTTTTTTGTCAAATAATTAGAATCTGTTTTTT
Source organism: Scardinius erythrophthalmus (assembly GCF_964197995.2). Classification (NCBI taxonomy): domain Eukaryota; kingdom Metazoa; phylum Chordata; class Actinopteri; order Cypriniformes; family Leuciscidae; genus Scardinius; species Scardinius erythrophthalmus. Next base: position 3,140,723 of record NC_138227.1, read on the forward strand.
CAGAATTTAGAAGTAGGAAATTACTAGTCATTAGGGGTGTAACGATACACATATTCTTATTGAAACATTCGGTACGAGGCTTTTGGTTCGGTTTTCGGTACGCATTTTCAAACCGAACGGTTCGTTGGACCATTTTTCCTGCCGACCAAAATTTTGTTATTTCAAATGTAGGCGCGTTGCGTGGCAAGCACGCTCATAAAGTAAGAGACGCCGGCGCGACCACAACATTGCCCAACATCAAATGGCAAATGTAATGTAAGCGGAACGAAACTGAGCTACTGGTTGACGGACCGTTTATCAGTTTGGACCAATGCAGCGCGAGCCGATCTTGATCAAGCAGCACTGTTACTACACAGAGAGATCCAGTAACGAAAGCATTTGAATTCGCCACAGAAGTAATAACATCGCTGCGAGATCTAGTGAGAAACATTCAAATTTCTCCGTTATTAACGGATCAAACAGCGCTGACGTGGAAACCAGGAAGAAACATTGTGCCATGAATGAACTAGTCAGTGTCCACAGATCAGCAACATTCACCATGGATTTACTGTAACACTACTAACTGTAACCATGGAAGTTTGGCAGGAATAGTAGGCTATAATGCTTTCAAGTAACATTAGGTCGGTTTTATTTTGACATTATGAATACAATTGCTGCCCTCAAATGTTAATCTGAACTAAAATAAACCTTTGTTTATAACTACTACAATATTACATTTCATTTTGTCCAAGGAGCTGTTAGAAAAGCTGCTCCTAAGAAAAGTCAAGTATAGCTCCATCATTGCTCAAAGTAAAAAAATATCATACTTTATGATGTTAGTTTTAATAAAAATATAATTAAAAAAATTAAATCAAGGAAATTTCTCTGGCATTTCTTTCTTTTTGCTGTATCGAAAACGTACGGAACCGTGACACAAGGGTATCGTATCGAACTGAACCTTGAATTTTGTGAACCATTACACCCATACTAGTCATCCAATTTTTTATATCAGCTATGCATTCCATTAATTTTGTGAATTGGTAAGTTTCGTTAGGTTTTGAAGAAATATAGAGCTGAGTATCGTCAGCATAACAGTGAAAGCTAATTCCATGTTTCCAAATGATATCTCCTAATGGTAGCATGTACAGAGTGAACAGCAGCGGTCCTAGTACTGAGCCTTGTGGTACGCCATACTGAACTTGTGATCGATAAGACATCTCTTCATTTACTGCTGCAAACTGATAACGGTCAGATAAGTATGATTTAAACCATGCTAATGCAATTCCACTAATGCCAACATAGTTTTCTAGTCTATTTAAAAGAATGTTGTGGTCAATGGTGTCAAATGCAGCACTAAGATCGAGTAACACTAATAGAGAGACACAACCACGATCGGATGATAAGAGCAAATCATTTGTGACTAACGAGAGCTGTCTCGGTACTATGGTACGGTCTAAATCCGGACTGAAAATCCTCGCAGATATAATTTCTTTCAAGTTAACAGTTAATTACATAAAGTCTTTATACACCACTGAAAACATACTTATGTATATTGCATTTTTGTCAACAGATCCTCCTATATATTACACAATGCACCTTTAAATTATATTAAGCTATAAAGTTCAGCATAATTATGGGCGTGGCCACTTGAGTGACAGGTGGATTGCAGCTGCTGTCACTACTAGCCGTTTGTCTGCTGTCTGTTAGCATCACGTCACCTCAGCTAATCCGTCTATTTTCGTTTATCCGGGAGTGACGCGCTGCCAAGATGGCGATGGCCGGCTCCGCCCACTTAAGGCTTCAAAAATGCTCTTCAGAACGAAGTGATGTCACGGACACTACGTCCATAATTTTTTTTTTTTTTCAAAAATTTGCTTTTTCAAGCCCTCAAAACATTGTCATTGCCGTGTAAACAAACGGCCAAAACTCATAAACCTGCGTTTGTCAATTTCAAAGATAGCAAGCGATAATTGAAACAATGTTGAGTCAATGTTGATGCATCAACGCTAACTGCATTGAATTAATGTTACAAAACTATTTATATAGCTTATAATAAAGTACATGAATAATGCAGTGCTATTTGACGGCCTTTATTAGAGTATAGAAACTATAAAATACAGTACCTGTCAAAAACATGGAAACATTACAGATTTTAATGTTTTTGAAAGAAGTCTCTTCTGCTCACCAAGGCTGCATTTATTTAATCAAAAATACAATAAAACAGTAATATTGCACAATATTATTACAAATTAAAAGAACTGTTTTCTATTTGAATATATTCACACGCTACTTCAGAAATCATTATTATACACTGATTTGCTGCTTAAGGAACATTTCTGATCATCAATGTTGAAAACAGTTGTGCTGCTTCATATTTGTGGAAACCGTGATACTTTCTTCAGGATTCTGATGAATAGAAAGTTCAATAAACAGCATTTATTTGCATTTATTAAATTAATTAAAGCATTTACCAAATATTGTAACATTATAATGTTTGAATGGTCTCATTGTTTCGACAAAAATATTAAACAGCAAAAACAGTTTTAAGCACTGATAATAATAATCATCATAAATGTTTCTTGAGCATCAAATCATCATATTAGAATGATTTCTGAAGGATCATGTGACACTGAAGACTGGAGTAATGATGCTGAAAATTCAGCTTTGATCACAGGAATAAATTACACTTTACTATATATTCACATAGAAAACAGCTATTTTAAATTGTAATAATGTTTCACAATATTCATGTTTTACTGTATTTTTGATTAAATAAATGCAGCCTTGATGGCCAAAAGAGATTTCATTCTAAAACATAAAACAATTGTAATGTTTCCAAACTTTTGACATGTACTGTATATTTTCTGTTTTATTCTGAAAAAATAAATAAATAAATAAATAAATAAGTAAATATATATATATATATATATATATATATATATATATAGATAGATAGATAGATAGATAATGTATTTGACTTCTTAGCAAATATATGGTGTATTTGATTTAACAAATTAAAAGCAAGAGATTAGAGAAAATAAACCCTGTAAATTATACAAACGTCAGAAAAACACCCCTGCTTCCTCGCAGGGAGTTTCCCTTCTTATACTTTATTAAATAACATTAACAACTTCTCCTTAACTTCTCTACACTCAAACGTTTCAACATGATGGCTTGTTTTCCACGTTTTAGCTAAAGCTCTTTTTAATTCTCCCATATTAAAAGGGACATTTTGTTGACAGTTATTTGATGCTATAAAAACGGTGGTGTGATGTCATGATTGACAGCTGTGATTGACAGGTTCTCTGAGCGGAGTAGTCACTGAAGCACCAACAGACTTTTTTTCGGGATCTTCGGAGGACTGAGGAGATTGGAGCTTTAAATTTAATATCTAAATTTCTATAATTAATTATTTCACACCGAGAGTGAGGACGGGGCCTTGATTTCACGGCTTTACTTCCTGCTCACTACTGCGCAGGTCTGGTCCCGAAATCACTACTGCGCAGACTCAAGCCCCAAGATTTATTTATTTATTTTTTATTTATTCGAAGAACTATAACATACAACATGTTCTCAAGAAACAAAAAAGTAAAAAATAAATAAAATAAAATAAAAAAAGGAACCGAAAAAGATGAAAATACAAATTACAACAAACAAAACAATTGCCAGGGGGAGGAAAGTATTATACACGCATATATAAAATCAAATAAATAAATTGTAAAATTTACAAATTTTCAAAGTTCTTACAGCTTTTTCATTCACAGAGTCTCTGATACTGTCAATATAAATACATATTTCAGTTAACAAAACCATAAAATTGGGGGTTTTTTTATTGCTAAATTTACACTTATGAATGTGAAATTTGGTCAACAGAATAAATTAATTAATTAAGTAAAAGTACTGTTCTTTTTGGTCAGGATAGTCAGTTAAGCCAAAAAGTACATTTTCCCATAAGAGTTGTTTTAAACACTGAATATTCTCCCTAATAAACTTTTGGACCTTACCCCATAATGTAACTGAGTATGCACAGTGCCAAAATAAGTGCAAGGCAGTTTCCTCATATTCATTACAAAAAGTACAATTTACATTTATTCCTTTTTTAAATTTTTGTAAGTAATGACTTGCTGGATAAAATCTGTGAATAAGTTCATAAGAAACTTCTTTAATCTTATTTCTAAGATGATATTTTTGTGGTAACAACTACACTTTCCTCCAGCAAACTCAAGCCCCAAGATGTCAGCGCCATATCGGGACACTGGCGGCTTCACTTCTCTCCAATGGAAGAGAGCTAAGGGGCGTCGTCCATCTTTTTTTTACAGTCTATGGTCTGGACAACCACATGTACTCGTCACTGCCCTGAAGCGCGAAAATCAGCCTTTTAAATTTCAACTGACCATTGGGCCGTCTCTCACTCTTCATTGAGCAATTCATATGTGAGAATTGCGTTTGATTTACCTCAGCTAAATAAGATGTAATTATTCAAACACAACCTACAACTTCCTTGTCTAATGTGACATTTATTTGAATATCTTCTGGTCAGGTATGACAAATATTTAATAACTTTAAGCCAAAAGTATGAAGCCAAAATGACTTTAATGATGAGTAACCCAGCAAACACAGAACGTTGGCGCAACGTACCCAACCTTCTAACAACGTTTTAACAACATGGCCAAAAGGTTGCTATAACTACGTTGTGTGGTGAAGGTTGTTACAGCGTTGTCACAATGTTGACATTAAACCACCGTTCAGGGCCATTGCTTAAGGTTGTGCCAACGGTTTCTGGTGACAACGGTGACAACCACTGGACAACATATGTACTCGTCACTGCCCTGAAGCGCGAAAATCAGCCTTTTGCATTTCAACCGCCCGTTGGGCTCATTGTGTTGACTCATTCTTCATCAGAATTGCGTTTAATTTACTTCAGCTTTTAACATCATCTGGTCAGGTATTACAAATATTTAACTTTATGCCATGAAGCCAAAATTACTTTAATGATGAGTAATTGATTTCAGCTCTCATTGAACAGGCAGCGAGCATAGCCTAGGCTACTTGTTGCACATTAATGTTTTTTTTTGTTTTGTTTTTTTGGAAACGCACAGAGAAAAGAAAAATGTTTGTAACTGCTCACACAACTGTTTATTTTTTCCTGTCATTTGTCATCTAATTCGTTTCTTTGCTAAATTTTCTCATGTCTGCTCATGCTAGTTAACGTTAATCCACTCCCTGTTTTGTTTTCTCACAAATGTATGACTTTTGGAAGTTTGATTACCATATGCAGTTTTAATAAAGTTGAATTAGGTAACCTTCTATGTCATTTTTACTCTTCAAAGTGTACACTTGCAGGTGCTGATTATAATGAATTTACTGTTAGGCCCATAAATAATAATAGGGATAAACAATATTTAAAAAGTATATAATTTTTTAACATATGACTAATTAAAAATTAACCACAAAACATGCTAAATGGGGGATATCTATATCTAGCATTTAAAAAAAATGGCCAGAACGTCGTCTCTCAGTTGCTGAATGTCGCGTAGCAACGTTGCTACAGTGTAACGGTGCGTCTTACAATTCTACTTTGTTACAATGTTGCGAGCACGTAGACAGCGACGTTGCCATAGCAGAAATGCAACGTGCCACAGACGTTGCCACAACGCAAATGTGTTTGCTGGGTATTCTTTTACATATGAATGTGTACATTGTACCCACAATGATGTTTTGACGGCAGTTTGCATGATTCATAATTTCTGAACAAAATACTCGATTATCTTTAGATATACTGATATCTAATCAACCTTAAACATGTAAGGAATAATATTGAACTCACAAACACTGAATTTCGACTGCTCAAACGATCTTGTCGTGCAGAGCTCAGGTTGTGCAGTTTACGGTAGTTTTCCAGCTGCGACACAAGCTTCAGAACCAAAACATTTGTCGCTCTCTTGAATCTAACACGGAAGTGACTTAAACTGCAATTCATCGACTGGCCGCTGGAGATAGGCTGCAAAAGAGAGTTTTTTTTTTGTTTTTTTTTGCTTAAAGAAACATAACAAATACCAAACAAACCTCAAAAAGACAAATCTTATTACATTTCAAAGAAGTCCAAATAGCAGCAAACAGTATAGATAAACACCATAAACCTAAAGAGGGAATTCAATAATAAATAAAATATTACACAAGGGGGTTATCATCAAAAAATACCTTCAGAAGATTATATAATTTAAGGGCTTTTTTGTTACACGAGTCTTGAAAAAGATTTGAAGAAGATCATTAAATCTTTATGGAAAAGTAAGAATGTGGGAGGGTTCTTAAAGAATCAGATTTTTTTTTGAGAATTTGCATAAATAAAATAAATGTTCCAACAACTCTATGTCTGCTTCACAAAAGGTGCACTCATTACAATGCAAATTAAATCTGTGTCTGAGGAACTCATTACAAGGATAAATATCAGTCATAATTTTAAACTGAACTTCTATTACCTTTGGAAAAAGTGGGAAAGTGAGAAATCTTGTTCTAATTTGACCCACTTTGTCTTTATGGAATCAAATACAAGAGGTATTTTTCTAACTTTATAAGGGAAAGTCTCTATATTTACAAAAGGCCTTAAATCTTTAATCTTACAGCCCTCCTCTGTAAAATTAAGACCAGAAATGATTAAACTCTTCAATCTTGGAATCACAGGTGAATAACACAATGCACCTTTAACCAGCTGAACCAAACCACCAGAAACAGCTTTTAACAAACACACATATAATTTCCGAGTACAAATAATATTGTATTTTTCACAAAAATTGTCATAACTAAGGAAATTTCCTTCACCGTCCATAATGTGTACAATGGACCAGACATCTTTATCTATCCAGTCCTTAAAGTACACAGATTTCCTATTAATAAGGAATAGGAATTTCTGGGATAGTCCTAAAATGAATATAATATTCTGGGATAGTCCTAAAATGGTTCAGGTCATACTTAGATGGGAGAGGTTATTATGTGAGTATAGGAGACCATAAGTCTGAGTGGACATCCATGACATGCGGAGTCCCTCAAGGCTCAATTCTTGCGCCACTCCTGTTCAACCTGTATATGCTCCCAATGAGCCAAATAATGAGAAAGAACCAAATTGCTTACCACAGCTATGCAGACGACACACAGCTCTACTTAGCCCTATCGCCTAATGATTACAGCCCCATTGACTCCCTGTGCCAATGCATTGATGAAGTCAACAGTTGGATGTGCCAAAACTTTCTTCAGTTAAACAAAGACAAAACTGAAGTCATTGCGTTTGGAAACAAAGATGAAGTTCTCAAGGTGAACGCATACCTTCACTCTAGGGGTCAAACAACTAAACATCAAGTCAGGAATCTTGGTGTGACACTAGAGTCAGACCTTAGTTTCAGTAGTCATGTCAAAGCAATAAATAAATCAGCACACTATCATCTGAAAAATATTGCAAGAATAAGATGCTTTGTTTCCAGACAAGACTTAGAGAAACTTGTTCATGCTTTCATCACCAGCAGGGTGGATTATTGTAATGGACTCCTCACTGGACTTCCCAAAAAGACCATAAGACAGTTGCAGCTCATACAGAACGCTGAGCAGAACCAGAAAATATGAACACATCACACCAGTCCTCAGGTCTTTACACTGGCTCCCAGTTAGATTTAGGATTGATTTTAAAGTATTATTACTGGTATATAAATCATTCAATGGCCTAGGACCTCAATATATTGCAGATATGCTCACTGAATATAAACCCAACAGATCACTCAGATCATTAGGATCATATCAGCTAGAAATACCAAGGGTTCACTCTAAGCATGGCGAGTCTGCTTTTAGCTATTATGCCAGCCGCAGCTGGAACCAGCTTCCACAGGAGATCAGATGTGCTCCTACTGTAGTCACTTTCAAATCCAGACTCAAAACACATCTGTTTAGCTATGCATTTAATGAATGAGCACTGTGCCAATGTTCGTCCGACTGTACTGTACTGTACTGTATTTTATTTTTTTATTTTTCTAAACTGTTTTAATTATTCTTATTTCTTTTTATTATTTTAATTTCTTCTATGTAAAGCACTTTGAATTGCCATTGTGTATGAAATGTGCTATATAAATAAACTTGCAAAAAATATATACATATATATATATTCCACAAAGAACAACTATGTGGGGAAAAATTGTGTTTGTATATCAGTTTCCAATATAATAATACCAGACTATGAAAAGATGACAATTTACACTTTAGTTTTGCTGGCTCAAAGTCACACCTCAAAATAAAATCAATGCCCACAAAAGAATCAAAGATTTTTGAAGAAAAACTAGACTAAACTGAATGTTTATTCCTAAGGAAAGCTTGGAGCCACTTCAATTTAAGAGCGCCATTCATAACATCGAAATCAATAATATTCAAACCTCCCTCACTGATTGGCTTCACTACATCTGACTTTCTTATGTAATGGTGTTTGTTTTTCCAAATAAATGTATACTGAATTTGATTAATACCCTTTATCCACCTGTCAGAGATACCTAATGAATATGCAGGGTAAATCAGCCTAGAAAGTACTTCGGTTTTCTGTAATAAAATTCAGCCAAAAATGGAGATATCCCTTTGTAACCACACATTTAACATATTTTGACTTTTTGTTATATTGTCAGCCAAATATTTTTTTCTCTAGTTTTAGTGTCTTTAGTAATAACAATTGCTAAATATTTTACCTCATTTTTTTAATTGAATATTAAATAATTGAGATTCAGTCCGATTATGCACTGCCATCAACTCGCACTTTTTTAAATTTAATTTCAAACCAGAAGCTTTGGAAAAATGTGACTAAATGAATGGCAGCTGGGATCTGCTCTGCATCACTAAGAGCATCGTCTGCTAGTTAACTTATTAATAGCTGACTCCCCAAGCCATTCAAGGGCCTAATATCTTTACTATTTTTCACATAAATTGCCAAAAGTTCAGGGCTGAGTTTCCCGATAACGTTGTCTCTTAGCGCGCTACAAAGACTCTTAAGGTATAACTTAACTAAAAGTATACCATTTCTAGGTGTGTTCCCCGATCTATACCTTAGGAAGCTGCTTAAGATATACCTTCTTACGTGCAACGTTACCCGGTGCTGTCCGTGGCGATGGTGTTGAATTGGTTGATATCGATGGCTCGAGAATCAATTATTCTCTCGTGCAGGGGCTGTTTATGTGAGAAAGCGGTGTTCTTTATAAAATAAGCACTTCATAAATAGTTGAAATTAATAATAAATGCATTTATTAGGGCTCATGGGATATTATAAAAATTAACCCAAACTATAATAGCCTATAATAGCCTTGCCGACATATTTTAAAATTGTATTGCTGCCATAATAACCATTTCAATTATTTATGTGCTTTCTTCTCTTTCCTATTTTTGTTCGCTGAGATGGAGCTGTGATGAAATATTGTTCTTGTAAATACTTTACAGCATTTCAGTAATAAAAGTGTACGTCATACGCAGGGGCGGAGCGGGGGGGTGGCTAATTGGGCTTAAGCCCCGAATGTTTTGTCAAAAGCCCCTTATCTTTTAGGTTTTTTAAAATAACTTCAACTTTGTTTCATTTCCTCTCAGTCTTTCTGACAGTAGCGGCAAAAAATGAAACAAAAGTTCTATTACCGTGCGTGGTGGCGGACGGTACTCGTATGGCGGCAAATCAATGCCAATAATAAATGAGCGCACAACTGATGCGGGCGCGCGCGGTAAATGACATACGCGAGAGGATAACAGATCTACACGCGAAGAAACGGGAACTCGCGAGCTCATTCAAACCCTGCGCGCGCACATGACATCATCTCTGCACGCAATACAAGCCCTCGCGTGCGCGCATGATCATTCCCCACGCGCTCGCGCTTGATCTGCTCTCGCCTGCTGCTTTTGCTTGCTCGAACACTTTTATTTTTGGCAGTCGAGGGGCGGGACTTACTGTTTTAATAACCTCAAATGTCATTGGTTACTTTTCCCCTTTTCAAGAAGTCAGTTGCGATTGGACGCCTGTCCAATGACTCGTAATTCACTTGACTTGTGACATGAGACATCACTTCATTTGTTTTATTTATTGTGTGTAATGTGATTTAATGCATTGTTAATATAGAATAGATTCTTACCAGATACCTTTATTAACAGAAAGTCTTATTGCATTGTGTCGTTAAGAGATATTTAGGCTACAGACTATGACGCATTTCCATGGTTATTAGCATTGCAAATTGACCAAATCTTTTATAAATTTTTAGGTAATATAAGTGGTTAATTATGTTTTCTATTAAATGCAAAAGGGGTTCTGGCTTCTCAAAGTTAAGATACAGTACACAGCATGAATTAGCTTACAAATGCCTTTTCAGAATTTGCTACAAAATATAGAGGAACAAAATTAAACCCAGCAAATTAGATATTAAAATATTATATAGTGATCTTAACCATCTAACTTTTTGTAAGCTAATAACCTAATAAGAGAAAGTATGAGGCAAGTACAGTACACCGTATAAATGATTACACCCCATCTGAACATAACATATCTTCAAAAAAAAAAAAAGCCCTAGATAAAGAAAAAAATCTGAATTTGTTTGGGTTTCAGAGGGGTGTAATCATTTATGCTGTGTACTGTATCTTAACTTGAGAAGCCAGAATCCCTTTTACATTTAATAGAAAATATAATAAACCACTCAAAATTGACATAATAGTAATACACAGGATGATAACAAAAGCTTACACAACAACTCTTGAATATTGATAAACAAGTAATGTATCTTTCACCCAAAGCCCTTGTTATATTTGCAACTATTTAATGGACACGTTTTACATTTCTGAGGTTCTCAGAACCAATATAATTTTGGTTGGGTAAACGTAAATAGTGGTGAATGAGAGTATAGTGGTAATGTAGTGGTGATATACAGCAAATACAGGTGAAACTCGAAAAGTTAGAACATCGTGCAAAAGTTCAAAAATAGAAACAAATTCAAAATTAGAATATTGTGAAAAGGTTTTCATAAACTGTAAGCCATAATCATCAAAATTATAACAAATAAAGGCTTGAAATATCTCACTTTGCATGTAACAAGTCTATATATTAGTTTCACCTTGTAAGTTGAATTACTGAAATAAATAAACTTTTGCACATGAACTTATTCTAATTTTTCGAGTTTCACCTGTATGACTTTACATTCCCATTTTTCTCCAATTTATTTTAGATATTTTAATGCCAATATCACAAATCACAGTGTTATAAATATAAAATGTAAAAATGTATACAAATTTGGGTCAATTTGCAATGCTAATAACCATGGAAATGCGTCATAGTCTGTAGCCTAAATATCTCTTAACAACACAATGCAATAAGACTTTCTGTTAATAAAGGTATCTGGTAAGAATCTATTCTATATTAACAATGCATTAAATCACATTACACACAATAAATAAAACAAATGAAGTGATGTCTCATGTCTTAAGTCAAGTGAATTACGAGTCATTGGACAGGCGTCCAATCGCAACTGACTTCTGGAAAAGGGGAAAAGTAACCAATGACATTTGAGGTTATTAAAACAGTAAGTCCCGCCCCTCGACTGCCAAAAATAAAAGTGTTCGAGCGAGCAAAAGCAGCAGGCGAGAGCAGATCAAGCGCGAGCGCGTGGGGAATGATCATGCGCGCACGCGAGGGCTTGTATTGCGTGCAGAGATGATGTCATGCGCGCGCGCAGGGTTTGAATGAGCTCGCGAGTTCCCGTTTCTTCGCGTGTAGATCTGTTATTCTCTCGCGTATGTCATTTACCGCGCGCGCCCGCATCAGTTGTGCGCTCGTTTATTATTGGCATTGATTTGCCGCCATATACTCGACGCGTCCGCACGAGCGCGAAGGTGCGCGCGGCAAAAATGACGTCATCACTCAGCTTGTTTGCCAACTGCCAAAAAACTAACGAATAAGAATATAAATCATCTTCTTCGTCGTAGTCATCTGGCGGGCTATTGTATGTTTCACCGGCGTCGTAGCGAGCTTACTGGCTAATAATATGGACATAACAAAGTTTTTTATACGGAACAGTAAACCTCACCGGCCGGAGAGAGATTCAGAAGCAGCGTCAGATGATAAGACAAGTGTTACAGGTTTGTGAATCCGCTGTTGTAACACTTGAGTTAAGTGACTGTATTGCTGACTAGCTAGCGAGTTAACGTTAGGTGTTATTAAGAGAAATTAGTTGCTAATAGAGATGGGCGGATGATTTGTCTGATGATTTGTCACGTAACGTTACACACTAAAACCAAAACACACAGCTTGTATCAAATGCTAAGTTATCTCAGGGCATGTTTTACAGATAATCTCGGCAGTCGGCACATTAGTGCGATAAGAAGAGAGACTAATTGAGAAATATAGTGATAAAGAAGATTAGAAAGACATGATAAAATATATTTCCTCCTCCTGATGACAACAATTCCAAGTACAGATGCATCAGTATCGTGGAAAAGTTATTTTTCCCCCCATACTTTAATTTAAAAAATAATCTTTAATATATTCTACAGTCATTACATAAAAAGTAAAATATTTCAAGCCTTTTATTGTTTTAATCTTGGTGATAAGGGCTTACAGCTCATGGAAATCAAAACTCCAGTACGCCTATCGCAAAATGTATTAGAATTTTAGAACAAATAATTTTTTATATGACCTGACAAGATCTCTAATCAGCTAATCAACTCAAAACATCTGCAAAGGTTTCCTGAGAATTTAATCTGTCATTCTTGTTCTGGTGGTGCAGCACAATGACCTTTTCCACAATATTCAAAATTTGAGATGCGCCTGTAATAATGTAATAAACGTATTAGTATTTACATAATTAAAGGAATTGTTATGGTGAACAGTAATAATGAATAAATAGTAGCAGCAGAGTATTGCTAATTAAATGAATATCACTGTCCACAATTTTATATGTAAGCTTTTTGGACAACGCATCATTATTTTACTGTAACATATTATTGAGAACAGGTGCGCTCAACTCCCAAATCGTTAATGGGTGCGAGTAATAAAGAAGTTATCAAAAAGAAAGATGAAAAACCGCACTCTCAAAGTATAATTTCATAGATTTATTGTTACCACGTCCACACAGACGCGTTTCGGCCTAAGCCACCATCAGTGTGTACTGTGAAACACCGAAAAGATTGTTTTTTAGAAACATCACAGGTGAACCTCATTCCTCAAATCATTCGCACCGTTAGATGCATCAAGTTACCAACATTGTGGGAACACAAGGAATAATACAACAAAACAGGCCATAGATAATGTTCACATGTGACCCTTATGAACAATTACCAAAAAAAATTAAAAAATGTATATATATATGTATATGTGTATGTATATATATATATGTATGTATATATGTTTTTTTATTTTTTTATTTATTTTATCTGGAAAAAAAATTCTTTAATTTTTTTTTTTTGTTGTTATTCCTTGTGTTCCCACAATATTGGTAACTTGATGCATCTAACGGTGCGGATGATTTGAGGAATTAGGTTCACCTGTGATGTTTCTAAAAAACCATCTTTTCGGTGTTTCACAGTACACACTGATGATGGCTTAGGCCGAAACGCGTCTGTGGACATGGTAACAATAAATCGATGAAATTATACTTTGAGAGTGCGGTTTTTCATCTTTATTACTGTAACATATTACATCATCTATATTTAATGCAGCAATTCTGAACAAAAAGTATACATATTTAATAATAAGACACAGGTCTTTGGAACTTTTATTGCACACGAGACTTAAATTATTATCAGCGAGTTATTGTGGCGTTTTGGCCCCAGTCTAAAAGGGCTGTTATAAGTTTTACACTCCAGATACCACTGTGTTTGTAGAGTTTGAAGCCCCCCAAGCTTCCACTCTTTTTCGGCACAAATAGAAAAAAAAAGCCCCAAAGCTTCATAATGCTTCATCCACCCATCACTACTCGCTAGCTAATGTTTTCTGATTTTACAGTGTTTGAGGGACTATTTTGTCACACAGATGAGTCAGCTAGGGAAGAGGAAGGACAGGCATCACAGCAAGGGACAGCAGGTGGATTAACTGCAGTTAGTGATCTAGGGACTCCGGAAAGTGGCCCAAAGCAGGTTCATCTCCCACAGTACCCCCTCAGCCAGTTTGGAGCTCAACAAAGAGCATTTAACAAGACATGGTTTGAGCAATTTAAATGGCTAGAGTATTCTGTAACCAGAAACTGCACATTTTGTTTTTCATGTCGCCTGTACGGAAGGCAAAACATTCGCGCTTAGGGACTGTTCGTTTTTTATTTAAGGGGCCACCGGAGGAGTTTTGAGATCTGTTGTCAAAAAAGACATGACCCTCCCTTCGCCAGCAATAAATTTTTCTATGACCCTCCAAAATGATTGTGAAAAAAGGCATGACCCTCCCTGATAATTTATTGATTAGCCTACTTCTGTACTGGTTTGCGCTTGGCAAAGATGTTCAGATAGCCATTGTTTTTTGTTTTTTTAAACCATAAACTCTTGCTTTCTCATCTTACTAGGGCTGTAACGATAGACCAAATATACGATTCGGTTCGTATCACGATTTTTGATTTTAGATTTGAAAAAAATCATGTTTTCGGTGCTGATGCGGTGTGACTCGATCAACATGTGGGTGGCGCTGCCAACAAAGCATCTAAAAGCTGTCACAAAGAACCGGCAAAAGTAATGATTATTAATATGTCAAATATAGCAAGGAGACTGCAAAGATGAAGTTGACGATGCGTCGCGATCTTCTCAGAACGCGCCAGAGAGAGATAATACATTTTTTTATTTATGGCGCCTTTCTGGACACTCAAGGTCACCTCACAAAACATACTAGTACAATACATTTATAAATCAATGAAATTGTAAAAAAAAAACAATAATTACAGAGCATAAAATCAGGGTACATAACTAAAAACAAAATTAAGAACGGATTGATCATGTGTGATATGCCAGCTTAAAGAGATGAGTTTTTAGGCGGGATTTAAAAATAGAAAGTGGGTCAATATTACGGATATCTGGTGGAAGAGAGTTCCAGAGACGAGGGGCTGAGCGACTGAAGGCTCTAAACCCCATGGTGGTCAAACGGGCAGAAGGTACAGTAAGATGTATAGAAGAAGAGGACCTAAGAGTCCGGGTCGGTGTGTTAATGTGAAGTAGGTCGGTGAGGTACAAAGGTGCAAGATTATGGATAGCCTTAAAGGCCAGAAGTAAAATCTTAAAATCAATGCGGTATTTAACCGGGAGCCAGTGCAGCTGCTGAAGCACAGGAGTAATATGGTTAATGAAAGGAGTTCGGGTGATAATTCGGGCAGCAGAGTTCTGAACCAGTTGAAGTTTATGTAAAGTTTTGAAAGGAAGACCAAAAAGAAGGGAATTGCAATAATCAATACGGGATGTGACCAGTGTATGAACAAGAATTGCTGTACTAGTGAGTGAAAGAGACGGTCTGAGGCGATTGATGTTACGTAAGTGAAAGTATGCAGATCGAGTGACGTTATTAATGTGAGCTTGAAAAGAAAGTGTGCTATCTAGGATCACACCCAGACTCTTAACCTGAGGGGAAGGAGAAACTGTGGAATTGTCAATAATAAGAGAAAAACTGTCAGATTTAGTCAATGTTGATTTAGTGCCAATGAGGAGAACCTCAGTTTTGTCACTGTTTAGTTTCAGAAAATTGCAAGAGAACCAGGATTTGATTTCTATTAGGCAATCGGAAAGGGAACTGGGAGGGAGAGATGTGGTAGGTTTAGTGGACATGTAGAGCTGGGTGTCATCCGCATAGCAATGAAAACTAATGTTATATTTGCGAAAGATATGACCAAGTGGCAGCAAATAGATGATAAACAGAAGGGGCCCCAGGACAGAGCCCTGGGGAACACCAGAAGTGACGGGATAATTCGGATTTGAAATGTTTAAGCTGGATAAACTGAGTGCGGCCAGAAAGATATGATTTAAACCACTCCAAGGGTGTATCAGTGAAACCAATAGAGACTAATCTGTCAATGAGGATATTATGAGAAATGGTGTCAAAAGCTGCACTTAGATCAAGGAGAATAAGTATAGTGAGTAGTCCAGAATCAGCTGCCATTAATAGATCATTGGTGATTTTCAACAGAGCTGTTTCTGTACTATGACAGGAACGAAAACGATGCACATTTCATAAGCAGAAAGCACATTTCATAAGCAGATGCACATTTCATAAGCAGAAAGCAGTCTGTTTTCCTTCGTTTTGAATTGTTCTGTTTAAAAGTAGACATTTAAAGCTTTCTATATATTTCTCAGGTCTGTGAGGCAAGTAGCATACCTTACGCTGAGTTTCGGTTCATTTATGAGACAAGAGTCCAGGGCCCGTATCCCTAAAGAATTTTTGTGCAAAAAGTGGCTCCTAGCGGCCAAATTCTAAGAAAATTCTCAGAGTCATGACGTTTTCTTAGAATTTCCCCTAAAAGTGACACGAAAATCCCAGTTAATATAAAAGCTATTCCTCAAGATTCCTAGCGCTTAAAAGGGCTCCTAAGGCGAGATCTGCTAAGAGCAGGGAAGAGGGCTTTTAGTGGCTTAGGAGTTCCCCTAAGCAGCTGCACAAAATGGCCAACAGAGGAGGCAGGAGAGATGTCCTTTTTTTCTCCATTTTCTGTGTTTGTATAGGATATTTGTTAACAAGCCTTCATAAATAGACCAGCCAGCAATCACTCAGACATTGATAAAAGCTGAGCCGTGTTACCCTCGTTAAGACCACACTGAGTTGTAACGTTGCAATTTCTACTTCATTAAGGACAGCCCCTTGAGATAGGCCATCTTGTTTTCAATGGGGTCCATATGGGAGTGAAAGTACAAAATATGCCAGCTAGGATATTAATATGAGCAAATAAGACACGAATCATTATTTGAACAGGGTGTAATGAGCTTAAGTTTTCACATATTTTAGATTCTAATGTTAGGCTATAACCCCTACAGCTTGCTATTCATTTTCCAGATATTTTCTTGAATGTGAAATATTATTTACAATTACAGTCTGCATAAGATTAGAGTGTATAATTATGTTTATTGATTTGAGGGTACATCCTTTGCTCATTATCACCAAAAGTTCATTTTCATCAAACTTGTAGGATCAACCAATCACGGCTTTTGAAATGATGACTCATACCTAGCAACGGGGTCAACCACACCTCCTCACTAAGATAGGATTTTCCATCCATTCCTTGCTCAGAGTTCACTGAAAATGTTCTGGAATCACTTCTAAGCTAAAACTCCTGGCAAGGAATTTTTAGGTTAAGTTAGGAGCTCTCTGAGAGGATTCTCAGAATCTTTAGGGATACGGGCCCTGTTCTCTCGCCCGCGCCTCCGTATTATGATTATCTATTTTCTACTTTATTTACTTCTTATTTATTAAATACAGATGAAACATTGATTAAAATTAAGATATAATTAATAAAAAAACGAAATTCACTTTAAAGAAAGGCTTTGTGCTTTCTGTTTGAGGTCTCTGTGAAATTTTTAAAGTCGCTTTCAGAGCAGTCATGTCCGTAATGGAGAACTGTCACGCCCGTAACATTGTTTTTGTTTTTTTGTTTTTTCACATAATATGCGAACACGAAAAATAAAATAAAATAAAAATAATATTTTATGTTCTGTGGAGGCCGATCTTTATTCATCCGGTGGGTATATAACTTTTGGTTTGCACAGTGTAATTTATAGAATTACTAAAAAATATTTTACCACCTAAAAGTTAAAGATTTTTTGTGTCACGTCACGTGTATTTCCCTCATATTAAATATAAAACGCATGTGTAGACTGATATTTTTCTAATGTCTTGACTCCTTTCAGACGTTTCAAAATATTGGTATTAAATGCATTTTCTGAGAATTTATATTTCAAGTTTTGACTGCAATTTTGACGTCCATAACACTGGAATCGCCCAATTTTAACGAATTTATCCTCAACTAGTTTTTGTGGTGTAGGTCTACGTATTTTATTATGTTAACTTAAATAATACTAATAGTAATTTAAAGATGTGGTAGCCCTACATTTTACACATCGTGGAAACAAAATAAGAATGGAAATATGGTAGTATCGCGCTATGCGCACATTCTATCAGCTGCAGTTCTGGCGCCTCAGTCCCAATACTGTAAAACTCGACGTACATTCACATCACATGTTAATGCAGCGGTAGAATTACACTCACAGGACACTGTGCACTTATTTGCAATCACAAAAGTTCATTATTTGCTCGTGCTTTAAAGCTTTGCCGGGTAAACATTTCTTTGGCATTCTGTTCTGACATGATGCACTTTTTCTAAGCACGAACTGAAGTGCGCACACACTGTCAAACAGCGCCAAACTGGATTTTTGTTGGGTCAGACCCATCTGATATCGAAGGGGGTTGATAACGCGAGATCAACATGGAGCTAAATGGAAAAAAAGCACCAAACAAGCCACTTTGAAATGTTGCTGTTACCATGAATATAAAAGTTGGGTGACCCTCCCCCTAGACTAAAAAAAGTTGGATGACCCTCCCCTCAACATAGAATAAAAAGACATGACCCTCCCCTATTTTCCTCCGGTGGCCCTTTCGATAAATACCGAACGGTCCCTAATAAAGATGCACTCAGTTGCTCTGGGTTTTCAAATTGGAAGAGGGCTTTGGAATCCTTCCGGGAGCATGAAAGAAGTGCCCTCCACATTTCCACCATGACATGCTGGCAGAGTTTTAAAAGCACAAAAACTCATGGGGATGTAATTGAGCAGCTGAAAACTGCTAGTGCAGCAGAAATCTCAGAGAGGCGCCAGTACCTTCACAGTATTGTGGCAGCAACCACCTTTTTAGGAAAACAAGGCATCCCATTCCGGGGGCATGATGAGCAGGAATCTAGCCAGAATCAAGGCAACTTTATTGAATGTATGAAGCTCCTTAAACAATTTGACCCATTTCTACAAGAATATACTCCCCCTTCTCATACCACTTACCTCTCTCATTTTTCCCAAAATGAAATGATAACCAGCATTTCACAAGAAATCACAGAAAGCATCATCAAGCAAATGAAGATTGCAAAGATGTACTCTGTAATGGCCGACGAGGCCAGAGACAGATGCACAGAGCAGCTTGCAGTATGTGTGCGTTTTGTTACGCAAAAGGGCGTAGTGCGAGAGTGTTTTCTTGGGCTTCGGAAGTTACAGGGCTTTGATGCAAAGTCCATTACAGATGAGATAGAGGCAATGTTACAGTCGCACAACTTGGGTGACCTACTGTGTGTTGCACAAGCCTATGATGGGGCATCTGTCATGAGTGGAGCAGTGGGCGGTGTCCAAGCCCGCTTCAGAGAGCGACACCCTGAAGCAGTGTATGTGCACTGCTATGCACACGAACTCAACCTTGTTCTGTGCTACACATGCAAAGCTATACCTGAAGCTACCGCATTTTTTGAACTGCTAGAGAATGTGTACATATTTTTCAGCAACTCACTTGTGAACCACAACAAGTTCATAGAAATGCAGAAACAACTTGGATTAAGGCCATCTGAACTTGTGCAGCTCTCCACAACAAGATGGGCGTGCCAGGTGAGGTCTGTCAATGCTGTCTTGAACAACCTTTCTGCCATTTTAGCGTGTCTCAGCAACATGAACACATCCATGGCCCTAGGGATCCGATCAAAACTCTGCAAGACAAAGACACTCTACATGCTTGTGATGTTTTCCAAACTCCTCGGCATAACTGAAGGTCTACATCGGTACCTGCAGGGGGAAAGTTTGGACTTGAGCAAAGCAGTTCAGTACAAGACGGCAGTCCTTCAAACTTTGACAGAGCTCCGCACAGACTCTGGTGGTGAAGATGTGTTCAGGAGGGCCATGGCCTTATGTGAGGCAAATGACATCCAGCTCCCTGTTGGTCCCAGGCAAAAACAAAAAAGATATGATGGTTTTGTGGTGGAGTCAGCCTGTGGGTCAACCTCCAATCTGACCACCTCAGATGAATTCAGACAAAAGCTTTTTTATCCATGTCTGGACAGGATGGTAGAGGAACTCACCCATCGGTTTTCAGGTCTGGGAGAAGCACTTATGTCAGGTATTCATGCTTGCAACCCAACCTCAGAGACCTTTCTCTCTGAAGAAGCCCTCAAAAGCCTTGCTTCCCATTATAAGATTCAGTTGAAGCCAGAAGAACTCCTAGTGGCTAAAAGTTTCATCAATAGAAGGATGGAGAAAGAGACAGTCCCTGACACCTCCACTGTGTTCCAACTGCTTGATGAAGACATGTTTCCCACCCTGAAGGCTCTCTTCCAAGATGCCCTGACGATTCCAGTAAGCAGCTGCAGCTGTGAACGCTCCTTCAGTGCCTTGCGCCGTCTTCATACATGGTTAAGGAACACCATGGGTCAAGACAGGCTCAACGACTTGGCCATCATGTCAATTGAAAAGGACAATTTGAATGACATCAACCCTGACAGCGTTATTGACAGATTCGCTCAATTAAAGCCACGTCGATACAGCCTTATGTTGCCGCAACAGAAATAGAAGACGACCAAAAATGCTTGATCAAGACAACAATAGGAGAGCAAAGATTTAGAGGGTTTGTGAGAGAAAGAATGGAGGCACGGCAGTTGGAAAGGAATGCAAATAAGAAATAGAAGAAAGTGTGTAGGAGGAAAAGAATGGAGAGTGAAAAAGGAGCAAAAGAATGGAGATGTTTAATATGTTTACTAAATAGGTTAGATATACAAAATTTCTGTATGGTTAATAGCTTTTACATGTATATATTTATTAAATTTGGAGAAAGGAGATAAGTCTGAAAATGAGCAAGGAGGAAAAATAAGTGAGTGAAGAGGCAAGGACACGAATACACCTGTGGAGCAGGAGAGGCTGGAGGACAAGAGGAGGAGAAATGATGAGGAGAGTGAGAAAGAAGTGAAAAGCAGAAGTTAAGAGAAGGAGAGAGGAGAAAAATGTGTGATGAGGAGTGGAGAAATAGGAGAGAAGTGGACAAGTGGAAGTCTGGATTTGAGGAGTGGAGAAGAAAGGGATGAGTGAGGGAGAAAGCAAAGAAAATGAAGGAGGATGGAGGAGAACGTAAATGAAGGAGAGAAAATAAAAGATAATGGTCTGGTGATGAGGAGGAAGAATAAGTGAGTGAAGAGGCAAGGACACGAATACACCTGTGGAGCAGGAGAGGCTGGAGGACAAGAGGAGGAGAAATGATGAGGAGAGTGAGAAAGAAGTGAAAAGCAGAAGTTAAGAGAAGGAGAGAGGAGAAAAATGTGTGATCAGGAGTGGAGAAATAGGAGAGAAGTGGACAAGTGGAAGTCTGGATTTGAGGAGTGGAGAAGAAAGGGATGAGTGAGGGAGAAAGCAAAGAAAATAGAGATGAAAAGAAATGAAATATGAAAGCAGGTGAATTGGAAGAGGGACAAGAGATGAAAATGCGTTTAGCAGTAAGGAGTGAAGAGCAGATGAGTAAAGGGGAGCACAGATGCCAGAAGTAAATGTAAGAGAATAAGATTTGCATTTAATCTTTTTTGCATCTTAAGTTTGTGATCAGAAACACTTATACTTTCTTTGGTTTATACTTTCTTCTTTCTGTGGAAGACATTTCCAGAGATGAGTGGAGCATGAGTAAGAGAAGAAGAGTCAGGAGAAACGTGACCAGTAGTCAAACAAATAAAGTACCATAACATAATAATATATGGTCATGTTGTTTATCATACTGTGCTATTTCCCAAAGAAATAATATCATTTTAGTAAATATTATTTTGTTGGCCTGTTATTCGATTTAGAGTATTGAAGACCACATTTACTTGGCACTGCAGCATTTGCTGTTTGCTAGTAGAGCAGCCTAAATTATTATGGCATGGATTCTGATGTAGCAAATTTGTCAGCTAAGCACAAAATAAACAGAACTGAACTCCTAAGATTAGTAATGATGTTTACACCAAATTCCAATTTTACCTATGTAGGCTAACTTAAAAAGTCAGATAATGGTTGCCTCTTTTTAGTTGCCAGGGGTGAAAATGAGTCATCCTTAACATTTTTGGTGTTTTGGATTCACTACAGCTGGAGAACAATTAAATTCAAAATAGGTTGTAGGCTCTACTGGGTGATTTTTTTTTTTTTTTTTTTTTTACTGAGTAACTATCATAATTTTCCCAGATAGTGTATAGATTTTTAGGCATTCTATTATCTCAAACAGCCTGAAAAATAGTGCATTTAGCTGACGTAATTGGGAAAAAATCTACACGGGGGAGCATGCCCCCGGACCCCCCTAGGTTTGGGCTAAGCCCCGAATGTTTACATCGTCTGGCTCCGCCCCTGGTCATACGTACGGTGCTCGGCAGTGATCAAAAAGGATTTAAACAGTGAATTTTGAATCTCTTCTTGTAAACTCGGAGATGTGGATTCAGAAGGTAATTAAATTACCATACGACCTGTTTGTCAAAACAGTAGGTACTAATTTGGCCAGGGATTTTTATGCGGGTTGGGTGAGAAAAAACACTGATATTATGGATTGGACGGCACTAAAATAACCGACTTACTGTACGAGCCCATGAGAAACAATATTAGCGTCCGAATAGGACTTAACTGACAGTAGCGTATGCTTTCACTGGCCTTTAAAAGCGCTCTTTAATTAAAATAAATGTATAACATTTTATTATATATAATAATATAATTAAAATTCTATTAACAATCAGTGTAATGACAATTATTATTATATTATTAATTATTCTTTGCATGAAAACACTTGAATTAGCCTAACTGAACACTGTCTGGGTGTATTAAAACTTCAGAATTATATTGGTGTAGACCTGTAACAGTGATAAGGTAAAGCTAAGAGTGGTCCAGACCAACCTTCCGAAAGTATGACTTACAGAAGGTATACTTAACTAAGAACGTTTCGGGAAACACGTATTAACGATAAGGTACAGCTTAAGGTGTAACTTAAGAACGACGTAGCGTTAAGAAGGTTTCGGGAAACCCAGCCCAGCTATTAAAATAAACAAATACGGACTTGTCAAATCTTCTTATCTAATACCTCTGTTGATGTTAAAACGTTTAGAAGTCCCACATGGAAGCGATACTGAACTATTAATATCTTTATACAACATCTCTATCAATTTAACATATTTATAACCAAATCCAAAAAACTTCAGTGCATGTAAAATGAATTTATGTTCTACAGTATCGAATGCCTTATAGAAATCAAGAAACAAAACAAACCCATCATCCTTAATCAAATGTGCATAATCAATGAAATCCAAAATAAGTCTAATATTGTTGTGTATTAACCTTCCTTTAATAACACCAGATTGTGTTTCACTGTGTTTAACTTGACTCAACCTCGATTTTTAACCTGTTTGCAATAGCAGATGTAATGATTTTATGATCAACATTGAGTTGGGTAATCGGTCTCAAATTATCAATAATTATTATGTCTTTGTCTGACTTTGGGATAAGAATGATCAACCCCTGTTTCATAGTTGGGAGTAAAGAGTTTGATTCAAAACATTCCTTTAAAGCTTTAAACAACAAATCTTTTATTTCTTCCCAGAATTTTTTTTATTTTTTAATTTGTAGTCAGACCATCCAGGAGATTTACCTAAAGACATTTTTTCAATAGCAGAATCGATTTCCCCCAATCTCAGGTCTACATCACAGCTTTCTTTCAATTCAATATCAATCTGTGGAATAAAATCTTTTATGTTTTCTAGAAATCATTTTCAGAATATGAAGAAGAATAAATATCACTATAAAATTAGTATACTTCCTTGGATATTAATTTTGGGTCTGTGATTCTTCTCATTAATAATCAAACTATGAACAGCATTGCTTTTCTGTCTCCTCTTTTCTAACTGACAAACATATGCTGTATTCATCTCTCCTTCTTCCAACCATTTTGCACGAGACCTTACAAAAGCTCCTTGTGCTTTCATTAAATACAAATGATCTAATTTAGCCTGAAGAGAGAGTAATGTATCAACATCTTGAGTAATCTCCTGTGTATTACAACAGGCATTCATTTCCTGAATTAAACTTAACTCCCTTTGCTTCTGTTCTTTGTTTTTTTGTTTGTTTACCAAACCAAATTGAAACTTCCCTTGTTTTGAATTTAAAATACTCCCATTTATTCCCATTAGAAGAGGTCAACTTTAATCTCAATAATCACATTTCTTATTTGACTACAATAATCTTTATCCTTTAAAAGTTCTGCATTAAACTTCCAGTAGTCTTTTCTAAAGGCATGTTTTATTGTTGGCGTCAAAATTAATGAGATAAGGCAATGATCTGTCAATGGTGCAGCAGAAATTGAAACGTTAGTAGCAAACTCAGAATGTTCCTCAGTAATAAGTCAAAAGTCTATCCGTGACATAGAAGATGCATTAGGTTTGACCCAGGAAAACTGACTCTCATTAGGACTAAAATAAGAAAAGTACCTTCACTATTAACCACAGCAGCAATCTACTGACCATGAACATCAGACTGAAAAGTCACAATCTTCCCAGGGCAATTGTTAAGGCTTATGGCGCCACCTGCTGATCGATTAGAGCCATGACTAAACACAGTCGGTCTCTCCCGAATACATCTTCCAAAAAGCAGCATCTTCTTCAGTAGAGCGAGTCTCTTGTAGGAAAACAAAATGTGAATTCTGCCCCTTGTAAAACAAAAATATCCCTTTGCGTTTTACTTTGTCCTTTAGTTCCCTTGCATTTAACGAACAAAAAGATAAACGAGATTTCAATGAGAACATACGCCACTGGAACTCAGAGTGAACGGGTTGAGAGTGTCACTAAGCAGTCGACAATGAGATCAGAAGAAGAAAAGTGCAACCCTTTTAAAAAAAAAGCCTCTCAAAAAAACAACACATTTCCCATTTTCCAAGTCTTCATCATCAGGCGAATCTTTTCTTCCCTTCCATGAAAAGAAAGGGATCACGAAAGTACGCCACTTTCCCTCCAGCTTGCGCTTGTTTAATGTGTGGCCAAAGTATTCCCATAGCATCTCTGTCCTGTTGGTTTAAGTCCTCGTGAAATGAACGCCTGCCTCCTTGCACACGGTTGATCCCTTTGACAGTGTCCAGATTTGGTCTCTGTAGATTCGCTTTGAAAACTGAATGATGATGCGATTTCCTTCTCTTCTGCCAATACGATGAACCGTGTCAACCGCCTCTTCATTTCCCAGGGCACACCAGGAGCAGTCTTGGCCAGCAGGGTAATCACCTCCTGTCTGATGTTCTCGTTCTGTTTCTCTGACGAGCCTTTGTTGCGTAAATTCCAACGCCTTTTGTTGCGATCCAGTTCTCCTACCCTTGACCTCAGCTCTTTGTTTTCTTTTTTAATTTCAGAAAGTATGAGTTCAAATACAGCTTCCTTCTGCTTGTGAGCTTTCATCTCTGTTACAATTCTCTTCCATTTTTTTGGACAGCTCCTCCAGCTTTTTCTCCTGCTTGTCAAATTCAAAATAAACATTAACATTAAAAAAAAATGTGCAACGTAATTCTAATATGAAAAGACATTGGTAACTATTTATAATAAGGTTTCATTTGTAAACATTAGTTAACTTCATTACTTAAAGTGTTAGTTCACCTAAAAAATTTGTTAAAATTTTCTCACCCTCAAGTTGTTCTAAACCTGTATGAGTATCTTTGTTCTGTTGAACACAAAAGAAGATATTTTGAAAAATGTTGGTAACTAAACCATTTCTGGTCCCCATTGACTTCCATCGTAGGCCTATTTTTATCATACTATGGAAGTCAGTGAGCAAAACGTCATTGTAGAATGCTTATGTACATTGTTTGTATGTGTTGTTATTTTATTATAAAAACGTATAATTATTTGTTCTGTACAAATTCATATATAAAATAATAGATTTATAATGTACAATTTATCAGTGAAGGGAAGAAAAGGCAGAGAGAACGCCAAATCATTAATATAATACTTGACCGCATTTCCCATAGGATCCCCCACATCTATAGTTCATCTTCTCTGTTTCTTATCTTAGTCACATGACCAAATTCCTGCAGTTGCAACACATTCTCATACCCAAGACGTCACATTTTGTCACTTTCAACCATGCTTCAATATCTGACGCTCAAAGCACCCTTTAGCGTCCATATGTGACGCTTCGGTTATGGGTAGGTTTAGGCGTCATATAACTGACGCTTTCGGAAGCGTCAATATCCGACGCACAAAGCACCCTTAGCGTCAATATGAGACGCTTCGGTTGGGTAGGTTTAGGTCTGTGGTAGGGTTATGCGTCTCATATGGACGCTAAAGGGTGCTTTGAGCGTCAGATATTGAAGCATGGTTGAAAGTGACAAAAAGTGACGTCTTGGGTATGAGAACGGGCTGGCAGTTATAGCATCTCATAGTAATGCACTGCCTTATATTATGCTTAATGAATACAAAGTGTAACTCCTTAGGAGGATCAAATTCATTCAAAATGGACTTTCTCAATTCCCCTTGTCTTCTTTTGGCATTTTTCAACTGATCTATTTCACACTCAAATTCTCTACTAGTTCTTTCATATTGACCGTAAGAGGAACTCCAGACAAATTCCCTTGCATCAGTTCTTTTCCTCACTTGTACCACTTTTGCTACTTTAATTTTTCCCACACTGCTCATTTTCTTTGCCTTTTCCATCTGTGCTTCAGTACAGCCAATAAGTAAGTTTCCATCTCCCAAAACACATTTGTTTTTTTATTGAGTTAACAATAGGGGAATACAGTCATAAACACTTGAATCTGTAAAACACTGAAATCTAAATTTTGCATCTTGTATCAAATCAATCATACATCTGATACATCAAGTATCTTTTTCAAGAGTCAAGAACAGTCTTAACAGCTTCATGATTGTCCTGTGTTGAGGTTAGAGAATCGTAAAAGATCTTTAAGTCAGTGGAAACTGTCAGGAGAAACAGCAGGTTCAGAAACAAACTTTATTGCTTGAAGAGAACAAAAGCAGTCTGTCGAACTGGAAATAACTCTGGGTCGATAAACTTGTGAGGTACGTCAGGAGTCGAAGGTCCCGGGCTTGGCATCGACACACAGAGAGAAAAGCTCAGGCCCGTTCGGCAGAAGCAGAACCGCAGACAGAGATTGGTAAAGAGACCACAGACATCAGGAAGATAAGCAGAGAACATCCAGCAAACAATAGCCGTCATTTCACCGTCTGGGTTAACTATAGACCCGATATAGTCCGGCTATGAGGAACCCACGTCTATCCAAAAATAAACTTGAATTTGGTTACTTGTCGTTTTTTCCAAAATAACTTGTAAGCATGTTAGCAAAGTCAACAGTGATTACAAGCTGTTTGGTTTAATTTCGTTGACATGTTCTGTGCGTAGTCACGATTTATTTAGAGTCAAAACTGATTCATTGTAGTTTTTGGCCAGGCAGCGCATGAGATGGATGATATCATCATGTTCGCAATGTCAATAATATCTACAAGACATAGTGTAACTTCATGACATGGTCGATCTGTAGTCACGATTTAGCTCTAAATTGGACGGGTTGTGCAGTCTGCTTTTAGTCCAGCCGGCGTAATCGAGTCAATCTATACACTCTAAAAAGCACTGGGTTAAAAACAACCCAAGGGCTGGGTAAATATAGGACAGAACACATGTTGGGTTAATTTTACCCACTAATTGGGTTGTTTATTTAACCAAGCACAATGGGTTAATTTGTTTTTACTATAATACTTGCTTAATTTTTTTACTTCACACATGAATTAATGTTTATGGATTAACTTAAATCCTCTAAACTTTTAAAAAAAATACTCCACACAACCACTGGTTTGCATGATAGCTTACTTTTTTTAATCATATTTGACAGTATAGCATATTGTATATAATTGTTCAATAAATATTGTCTACATTTAAGCTAGTTTAACAAATATTACAAGTAAAATTTTAACATTCATTAACATTTTACATTTTAACATTCAACATAATTCAAGTGTAATCGTCCTGTCTCTCCATAATGTTTTTAAAGCAGGTAAATAAAAGATTTGTTATCTATCAAAATGACGGAAAGCATTTTGAAATACTATCACTCAGTGCTAAACTTAAAATTTTTTTGATTAAGGCAACATATGTTATATAAATAGGCATATATTATTACAGTGATATCTAACACGTCCATAATATTGCTGCGCAAAAGAATCAAGCTTTTGGGGAAATTCATGGTCTGTTGTAAATAATTGTAATGCTTTTACAATTTTAAGTTTCCTTTTATTGTTCGATGGTTGAAGGGTGTGTAGAATAATGTCACTATTGTACACAGTTATTTATTATTGCATCCATAGAGCAAGCCTTTCACTGATTGTTTACAGTTTAACAGAAGTTAAAGCCATAATAATAATCGTGAAATGCATCATGGGGTGTAGGAAAAGGTGGATAGTAAGTACATGTAGCTAATTGTTACTACTGAGTATTTAAATGTATAATTACACTAACAAGGACACTGGAAAATAAAGTGTAAGCGTTAATTCTAATATTATGTGAAATGTCATTTTTTCTCATAAAATCCTTACCTCATTGGAGGCCATGAAGCGACACCCTGAGGACTTCTTTAATCAAGACTGTATAAGTGCCATCCGGATGGCTCCAAACTGAACTGAGAAGCACATTAACCTGCATACTTTCACAAATATGAGGGTGAAACCGGCCACCAGTCTATACATCATGCAACCTCGAGAACAAAACCGAACAAATAACACACAGATATCACAGTTGTTAAACTACTGTTTCAACTTCATCCTCAACACAGGTATTCAGACAACGGTCCATCATCAGAAACGTCCAGAGGAAGCTTTACACACTGCCAGATTTTTAGAGGAAACGGATCGACTCTTTGATATTCTGAACTTCAGGTGCAAATGTGGAAATAAACCTGGTAATTAAATGTTTTTCTCTACAACCAGCAAACCACATTGTGATTTTTGTAGATGCCTGAAAGACACCAAATGGTGGAGGAGACCACTCTCATTTTCCAGCATCATCCGCCCGGAATCCCTGAAGAACAGCATTAGCTGGGAAAAATCCTGGAGATTTGGGTAAATAAAGATCTATTTGGGGTCAAATTAAACAATGGCAGATACAGCTCAGAGCGAAAATAACAAATACAGAGACTAAAAATTAATTGATGTGCTTAAAGAAAAAACCTGATCTAAACCTAAATCTGATAAATCCATTACCAAAGTGGTCACTTACTTCCATCATTTACTTCAATCTGTAAGGTCTGGCAAAATACCAGAGTGGGCTTGTTCACAGTGTGAGGGACGTTTTGATGATGCACAAAAACCTGATGGCTGAGGGACTGAAGCACCTCAAAATTAAACCAAGATTGACTTGATGCATTTATATTTTAGTAAAAGGGTACTAATAATGAAGAAAACAGACAATTAGCAAGACTTCTATATTAACCATTTTTCTTGCTGTTACGTTTAGAACCTGTTTTCTGTTATAAGAGGCAAAGCAGGGCACTGGTTTCACCCTTCAGACAGAGAACTTTCAGCTGCACTAAGTAGTGCATCAGTGGCGAAACATCATTGTTTTTAATTATAGACCCACAAACTGTGTGACAGACGACTGCTTACAGCTTCTTCAGTCTCCCACTGTTGAGTGCATTGAACAGGTAATGCATAATCATATATCACTAGACTGACATGTAGAAAACTTGAACCAAATTTAAATTACTTACCTTTTCTTGCGATGCTAAAACGATTATCGATGCATCTTTTTTTGTGTGTGACTACTTGGTACTTTTAAAGCAAAGTATTTATAATGACCCATAAATAATTTACTTCCAATATCTTTTATTAATAAAACAAATGGAAGTGATTTGGCAAGTCAACTGTAAGGTTATATTTGTCAGCATATGTCCCAACATTGCAAAGAACCAACAGGAAAATAAATGTGTGCCTGTACTAGCAGCATACTTGTAGTAAATGAATACAAACTTTAGCATATTCTGAATCTCTAACATTTAATAATAGACTTCTAACCAATATCCTCCTGTTATTTACAATGAGCAATATAATACTTCAGACAAAAAATAAATAAATATTTTGCTGTAGCAAAATCACAAACAGCTTTCATAGAAAAATAATGCGTGTTGGACTTACGCATATTCTGAATAATTAGTAACAAACAAAGCTGCTCTTATACACAAATAATAAAGGATTTTGCACTCAGCCATTATGCGTCTCTGTTATATGCGCGTTTGAACATATATGTGCGCAGGCGTGTAGTCGTCCTTTACAAACCATGCTAATGAAATTCCACTAATGCCAACATAATTTTCAAGTCTAATTAAAAGAATGTTGTGGTCGATAGTATCAAATGCAGCACTAAGATCAAGTAACACTAATAGGGAGATACAACCACGATCGGATGATAAGAGCAAATCATTTGTGACTCTAATGAGAGCAGTCACAGTTTATGGTACGGTCTAAATCCTGACTGAAAATCCTCGCAGATATCATTTCTTTCTAAAAAGGAACATAGTTGTGAGGATACTGCCTTTTCTAGTATCTTTGACAGAAAGGGTAGATTTGAGATCGGCCTGTAATTGACTAATTCTGTAGGATCAAGTTGCGTTTTTTTAACAAGCGGTTTAATCATAGCCAGCTTAAACATTTTTGGTACATATCCTAGAGGCAAAGATGAATTGATGATATTAAGAAGAGGATCTATGACCTCTGGAAGCATCTCTTTCAGTAGCTTAGTCGGCATAGGGTCTAACGTACATGTTGTCGATTTAGATGATTTAACAAGTTTAGCGAATTCTTCCTCTTCTATAGCAACGAATGAATCAAATTTTCCTCAGGGAGACTACAATGCACTCCCTGATGTGATACTGTAGTTGACGGTTGCATAGTTATAATTTTCTCCCTGATATTATCAATCTTGTTATTAAAGTAGTCATTACTGCTGTGCTGCTTGGAAACATCTGGGGTTAAAGATTTATTTTTCGTTAGTTTAGCCACAATTTCAAATAAATACCTAGGGTTTTGTTTATTTTCTTCTAATAGGGTTGAAAAATAAGCAGATCTAGCAGCTTTTAAAGCCTCTCTGTAAGTAATCGAGCTCTCTTTCCATGAAATGCGGAATACCTCTAGTTTTGTTTTCTTCCAGTTGCGCTCCATTTTTCTGGCTGCTCTCTTAAGGGCCCGAGTGTGCTCGTTGTACCATGGCGTTGGACTATTTTCTTTAATCTTCTTTAAGCGCAAAGGAGAAACTGTGTCTAAAGTGCTGGAAAAGAAAGAGTTAAAAGTTTCTGTCGCAATAGTAGTAGTATACTTTATTGTCCTCGAAAGGAAATTTGTTGTGGACTACATGTTGCTGCATAAACATATAAAAAAGACAGTTGATTTAAGACATTACAAATTTAAAATTAATAAGATAAACAGTTATTCAATAATCGTACAGATACAGGCACAAAGGAATTCTTATACCGATTTAGTTTGCACATTGGGACTCTATATCTTCTACCAGAGGGGAGCATTTCATACTGCGAGTACAAAATGTGAGTTTGGTCCCTCACAATTTTCTGTACCTGATTCAGAATGCAACTCTCATATAAATGTTGAAGATTCAACTGTTCTTCTTGTCCAACAGTTTTTAATGCTGACGACACCAGGTGTACTAGTTTAGACTTAAGCTGTACATTTAGGTTCCCAAACCATACTGTAATACCATATCTAACTATACTTTCTAAAACAGCTTTGTAGAATAACATCATAATCTTCTTATTAACTCCATAAAAACGCAATCTACGTAAGAAGTACAGTCTCTGGTGCAGCCGAGTGCAAACCCATTCTGTGTGTGTTTTCCAAGTGAGTGAACTGTCTATATAAACACCCAAATACTTGTAAGTCTGCGTTTGGGTGATGTTTTGGTCATGTATGACCACTTGCCGATGGTCACCTATACATTTTGGGTCGAATATAATCTCCTCCGTTTTCTTTGTATTTATTATTAAATCATTTTTATCACACCAATCAACAAACCTGCTTATTTCTGGCTGGTAGATGTTTCCTATATTATCGTCTCCGTAAAGTAAACTTAAAATGGCTGTGTCATCAGAATATTTAAAAATATAGTTTTGTGAATGCTTACTTGAACATTCATTTGAAAAAAGTGTAAAAAGTATTGGTGAACTGACACAGCCTTGTGGAACACCTGTGCTAATGTCGAGTTCTTCTGAGCTATCTGGGATGCTACACGTGTTGTCTTACTCCAACAGAGTTAAGAATGTCTTTAAATGCCAATCCCAATGCATCTTTTTCGTTATCTACATGTATATTAAAATCACCAACAATTAGTACTTTATCTGCAACCAGTACTAACTCTGATAGAAAGTCAGCAAATTCTTTGATAAAGTCTGTATGGTGCCCTGGTGGCCTGTATACAGTAGCCAACACAAATCTCAAATGTGATTTATCATTTATACTTGATAGTGTTACATTAAGCACCTAGCATGACGTTGTCATACTCAGATTCTATTCAGAATATGAGTCTGATACTGCTCCATTGGGCTGTTATTATGGGGCGTGTTTCAACCGAACTAGGAAAGAAAATACCTCTGCACTCAATTGGATAAACCTACAACCAATCAGAGCAACGGAGTAAGTGTAACATCTTTCCGATCGACAAATGCCTTGATCGAAGTTCTCTGTTCTTCTTCTAAAATGAATGCGCTATCAATATCAGACGCGACACTATAACAGACGCGATGGCGGAATCTACACATCTCAATTCTCCAACGGCAACCACCTTAGTTGTAAACAAATTCAACCCAGGCGCTCTTTGGTGACGTGGATGATTATGTTACTGTTGATCATCTGTCCATCATCATATAAAGCCCGCACTGACAATTTGATTGGTCCAAACAGCTCTGGTTCGAGCATTATAGCTCCACAATGGATCAAGTCCAGATCGAACTTCCCAACCTCAAATGTTGTGGGCGGGGATAAGTTCGGCTGGCATCCAGGCTATTAAGCACCAACACTTCAAAAGAATTATATTTAACACAAGACTTCTCAGTAATTCTTAAGATATTATAATAAATTACAGCAACTCCTCCCCCTTAGCCTTTCAGACGAGGCTCACAGTAATCTCAAAACAGACTCATTTAAAGTAATGTAATTGTCTGGTTTTAGCCAGGTTTCTGTCAAACACAGCACATCTAGGTTATAATCTGTAATCATATCATAAACAATAAGTACTTTTGAAGTAAGGGATCAAATATTTAGCAACCCGAGATTTAACATTTGTTCATCCGTATTATGGGCCCTATCTTGCACCCAGCGCAATTGACTTTGTACACCGACGCATGTATCATTCCTATTTTGCACCCGCGCAAAGCACGCTTTTCCCTCCACAGAAGCACGTCGCTAAACTAGGGAATGAACTTGCGCTCCCTGGGCGGTTCAGCGCAAAAAAGGAGGCGTGTTTCGGCGCAAACGTTCCTTCATGCTATTTTGCAGGTTTAGAAAACAATTGCGCCACTAACCAGGAAAAAATTGTTTAAAGTCAGTGGCGCGTTGCGCATGAAATTCATATGCTATTTTAAGGGTGCATGCTTGGCCATAATCAATGTAGCGTGTGCACAACGCGCACTTTGATTCCCTCATCTACACAGAATCAGCCGTTTTCATTTTTGCAAATCATACATTATTACGATAGATAGATAGATAGATAGACAATTTATTATAAAAGCATACATCTAGCTTACACATTTACCCAAATTATCATACGCCTTTTTAATCGAAGTTAATTTGGGTGGGTTTCTCCATCCCCAACGTCCCTGACGAGAGCGTTGCTCTCCTTGGCTGTGAACCGCTCCTGGCGCGCCCCTGGCAAATCCGCCGTTATGATAGGAATCCGCTTTAGATCAAGCGCGCCTGCTCTTAAAGGGAATGTGAGATGACGCTCTGATTGGTTTATTTCACGTTACGCCCAAACCACACCTATGAATAATGAAGCTACTTCAGACCAACCCCTTTTAGATTTGCGCCTGGCGCAAGAGTCATTTATCCCGCCGGGAAAATAGAAACAGCGCCAAGACCCGCCCACAGAGTTACTTGCGCTTTGCGCTTTGACACTTGCGTTTCAGATCGTTAAAATAGGGCCCTATATCTGCTTTTTATTTGTTGAACATCAATTAAAAAATTTTTTGGAGTATTTTGTATGTCCTAATTCGGGGAACAGACACAGTCTCCATATGATGATATCTAGGTGGAAGAGTCTCTATGTGATGGGATTTATCTGATCTCAGTGACGTGAGACAGCTAGCAGACGGTCGGTTTAGCCAGTCTGTCTGCTTCCTGACCTGAGCCCCAATTCATGTTATTATTAGAGAGAAGATTATTATTATTATTATATTTTTATAATTGTTTATTTTTTATCATATTACCTTGGCTTATGTTAGCAGCAAGAGAAGTGACTCAGGAGAGTACTGGGTTTAGCCCGAATGAACTTGTTTTTGGCCATACCGTTCGGGGGCCGTTAGCTTTATTGCAAAATGGCTGGATACCAACTGAACCACCGAAAAAGTTGACTGAGTATGTTGATGGTTTTAAAAGACGAATTGTTGAAGTGGTTAAAGTGGCAAAGGTGAACCTGGAACAAGCACAAGCAAAAATTAAACGCTTATATGATCGTAGGACGGAACATCGTTCTTTTTGTGTTGGCGATCAGGTGCTGGCCTTGTTGCCCGTTGTTTCATCTCCGTTTAAAGCTAGATTTGGTTAAGTAATTCAGAAACTTTGAGAAATTTGCCAACATTCCTAGAACATCTTCCAACTGAAAAGCATTGTGAATTGGCTGAGTTAATTCGGGAATATTCGTCCTTGTTTTCAGATGTTCCTTCTTAGACACACGTAGTACAACATGACATTGATGTAGGTGATTCCCCTTCAATACGTCAGCGGTTTTGTAGAGTGCCGTGGAAAAAAAGAAAACAGCTTGAGTCAGAGGTTAATTATTTGATTGATAATAATCTCCCTGTTTGTTAGTAAAAAAAAAAGGATGGGACATTTAGGTTCTGTACAGATTATAGAAAACTAAATGCAATCACTAAACCAGACTTTTAGTTGTGTATAGTGATTCTTGGGAGGAACATTTAGTCTGAATTCAATCGCCTGAAAGACGCTCAGCTCATCGTGAACCTAGCAAATGTGTGACTTCGGGCCACGGTGACTTATTTAGGACGAACACCTGCGCGCCGGTCAGTGTTAATTTTGTTAACGAAAACTATGACGAAAAATGTTCGTTGACGACCTTTTTTTCCCTGACTAAGACGAGACGATGAGAGACGACACCCACGTCATTAAATGATAACTGTGACTATATCAACACATGCATAATCGTTGACAAAAAAAGACGAGACTGAAATGTGTTTAAAACAATTTTAAACTTGACCAAAACCACTTGTTTTAGTCAAATAAAGGAGACGACAACACATTAACTGTTTTTACGAGCGTTTAGGCATATGGTTGCCAGATTTTAATAATTTAAATCCCCAGTCAGAGCTTTTCTGTTAAAAGAACACGTTTTCTACCTGGTGTGATGCCAAGTCACGAGGCTCCACCTGAGAGCGGCATTTCATTCACTTCACCCATACCTCAAACTCGCCGACAACGCAGAAAGGGTCACAATAAGAAGCCTGTAACCAATAATGCTGCAGACGCACTTTCTTCTTTACTAGAGCATATGACTGTCCAATGATAATTGTTTTGTATGAAAAGTTTTTCTGTCCATCGCTGCTACTCTCAAAGTCACATGAGAGAGCAGTGACAAGGGTCTTTGTCCACACATACAGAGAAGCTATTGTATCTTCGGGGATTGCCGATTGAGTGGACAGTCACGCGGCCACTGATAGGGGTGTCAAGACTTTTGCTGGGATCAGCATCTGTACATGTGATTTGCCTTACAGTAAATATGACGAACGGTATAAAAGAAACGAACTGGAGATGGATAAACTGCTCATCCTTGCAATCTCCAGTCCGGGACGCCAGCAGTTCCTGGGTGCAAGAAGCTGTAAAGCCTAGCTAATATTACTCTGTTAGTCTAAGTACTCTATTATATTCTGTAACAAGTATTCTTTTCATTTTTGATTCTTTTAATAAATATTGTTAAACATTTATTCTAAATCATCTGACTGGAACTTGGAATTTTTGAGTGCGTTTTCACCTTCCTTTCCTGGACCAGGAAGGTCCCAACCGGGGGAAAACTACAGAGGGTGAGCATGATTTTCTGATATAAGTAAATCAGTGTGAACTTTGATTGATTGATAAGCCTGGCTAAAGAAACAACTTATAACAGGGTTATTGTTGTATAGCAAACACGGTTGAAGAGTACCTAAAAAAGGTAGATTCATACTACGAAGGGGAGATTTATTATATTTAATAATAAAATACGAATTTGTAGAGACTGTTCACCTAACTCTTAATATTTAATAATAAAATACGAATTTGTAGAGACTGTTCACCTAACTCTTAAAAGTACGACTAAAGGATAGGCTCTTTAGTTACCGCGGGATTATTTATATGTCCTGATAGGATGTAAAATAATTTGGAACGGTATTTAATCGTATAAACTTTTACACTGGTCTTTTCGATAGTATCTGGCAACCATGCGCTTGCGCGCTCTCTATCTATACACTGCTGAAGTAGCGCGGAATCCGCGTATGATCTGAAAACACAGACAAGTAAGCTGGAGTTTAGCGATCTTCATTTGAGATTTTCTACTTAAATTAAAGTATCATTTCTCATTGAGTCCGTCTCATTTCTGCCACGAGCCGCGCTGTTTGTACGAGTGGAATCCGCGATCAAAATGCAGGCTGATATCCAACAGTGTTTTTAATGTTGATCATAATATACGAACAAGAATGCAATGTTTCCTGAATATCCACACGATTTCAAATGTGACATTGATTTTATGCAACAGTTCAACAAACAGAAGGGTATTAAGTGATGTAGCCTACTACATTTAAAACAGTATTGTCAGTAGGCTTATTGCTTTATTTTACAACGAAAGCCATAGCAGAACTGCAGCACACAGCGGTGATTCATGAACGAATCTGTGGCTTTGAACGAATTGTGAGATTCAGAGACCCGTTCATAAATATAGCAACTTGCTTTGTTACTGAATGAATGAATGACTCCATAAAAGGATCCCTTCGTTTTTACTATCATTGCATATTTATTGAACATTGTTTAATTTAAAGCATTATTTATTTCATAAAGGTACTTATAAAGGTAAAACTAAGGAAAATGGGTAGAAATGCACAAGTGCACAAGTGCTACTGCTAAAAAGTGCAATGTCAATACATCCTGGTACCTTAATTTAATTTTCTCAAACTTAATTGAATTGGCCTAGAGATAAAAATTATGACATTTTTTGTCTAAAGACTAGGCTACATATAAATAGCTACCAAAATGAATGTTGGTAACTGCAGTTTGACTAAAAGTAATGACTAAAAGTTGACAAAAAATGCAATGACTTTTCGTCAACTAAAACTAGACTAAAACTATGAAAGACAAAATGACTAAAATGTGACTAAGACCAATAAGCATTTTCGTCTGAAGATGAAGACTAAGACTAAATCAAAAATGGCTGCCAAAATTAACACTGGCGCCGGTGATCCAAATCGCGCCGCAATCAACCAGTCACCTGTAAACAATGCAGACGCAACACACACACACACACACACACACACACACACACACACACAAAACAAGGAACGGCCGACAGTCTTTGTCTCCCTCTGCTGGTACAACACAAACACATTCAGGCACTATATTACCTCTAACAAAACTCCCAACCTTTTTGATATTATACTGTGTGTTTATACAAATAAAATGAATGAGGTTTATGAATGAGAAACTGTAATTTGCTGCAGTGAAATAAAAGGTGTTTCACTGCCGCCTCATCAGGTCTTTCAGAGGAATGTTGAAATCTAAACGAAGTCTTAATTTACAACAGTAAAGTCGCTGTATCTTCAGTCTCTGTTGATTCTGTTGACTGTGAGTCTCTGTAGTGGATCCTTATTCACCATCAGATGATCATCAGAAGATCAGACTGTCATCTAATACTGGCCAGTCCTAAAATAAAACACACAAACTGTCACATATGCAGTATGAGACATCACATATGTCACATATTTTCATAAGAAAACTAACTAGATAAGCTATATTAATTCATTCTCAAACATTATAAAATAGCTTCTATCTGATGCTAAAAATCACTTTACAAAATTAAAAGGACATGAAAAGTCACTTTCACACAACAGACAGCTGATACAGAACCAGCAGAAATTATCATTACACTACGAATTTAATATGAGTTATTTACAAAAAAAGCAAATCTCAGATTATCACACACATAGAAACAGTTAAAGGGGGAAAGCTGAAAATAACATTAATATTATGTTCACAATCAGTCACAACATTATAAGCACAATTAAACTCATAAAAAACAGTTTAAATTTCAGAGACCTACTGAAGCTGAATTTAAGACTCAATATCTGATGATCTCAGACAAAATATTTACACGTTACTGAACCTTAACCTTTAACTTTTATTTAGTGAGTAAATTTGAATTTGAAATTTGAATCAGCCATTTGAAATTTAAGTGAAAATATGATAATGAAAAACGTTAAAAACTATTCTTACCATAGTGTCTCCAGTTTATAATGTGGATCATCCTTCAGATCCTTTAGCAGCTTCACTCCTGAGTCTCCTAGTTTATTCTCAGACAGATGCAGGTCTCTCAGGTGTGAGGGGTTTGATCTCAGAGCTGAAGCCAGAGCAGCACAACCTTCATATGTGACACCACAATCCTCCAACCTGTAGAGAACAGTGACACACATTAAGCCAATATCCAAAGATAAACATGACCACTTAAAAAAAATAATAATAACATAATAATGTCAATATGAAATATATACACATACTCATTAATTATTAGATTAGAATCATTTATGTTGTTAAAATACACCAGTTAGGATTAAGGGATTGAATACACAGTTTGTAGAGTATAAAAATCATTATTTCTATGGAAAGTCCCCATAAAACATAAGAACCTATGGTGTGTGTCGAAGAAGCAGTCGAACAACAGGAGAGATCATCAGTCTGTGAGTGTTTACTTTTCCCAGTAGATTTTAGCGCGGCTCTGTGTTGCTAGGAAGTTAGTTTTGTTTATTGTGTTTTTACTCTGGTAAAAGCGCCCGTGTGACGTTGTTTGTGCGTCGTGACTTGTTAGTTTCGCTTGACTAAACAGGAGGGCGGGACCTGCTGTATTCAATAAAGAGGTATTAGGCGTGTATAAAATAGGTTAGTGCACCGCGGCAGCGGTCGCGGCAGCCCTCGTGTGAAGCCCTCATCGTGTGAAGACCGAAGAGTGTAAAGACCAACGACTCTACCTGTGCGACTCCACTGAGCAAGGACACCGACAAGGCACTTGAGTATTAATTTTCTTGTTTTTTTCCTTTCCTTTCTCTTCTACAAAACTTTTCATCTGATCTGTCTGTTTGTGACCCCTCTTACACTATGTGTTTTCAAATCCCTACTATTACTAACACACGTAAATCAAATGTCACACGTCAGAGGCAGTCCAATCCTAACAACCTGCGTACTTTTCCGGTGCTTCTAGTACTATATTCTCTTTTCCTATTGGTCTCTGGAATTGCCAGTCCGCTGTAAACAAAGCTGATTTCATTACATCTATTTCTAGTCATTTGGGTCTCAGTCTACTGGCCCTGACTGAGACCTGGATCAGACCAGAGGACACTGCCACACCGGCTGCCCTCTCCACTAAATTCACTTTCTCACACACCCCTCGCCTTACTGGTAGGGGTGGTGGTACTGGTCTGCTCATCTCAAACGATTGGAAATTTGATCATTTACCACCTCTGTGTGACAACAGCTCATTTGAATCACATTCCATTACTATCACTAGCCCTATTAAACTCCATTTTGTAGTTGTATATCGTCCCCCAGGGCAGCTCGGAAGTTTCTTGGAAAAGCTTGATGTGCTACTCTCATCCTTCCCTGAGGATGGTACTCCTCTCATAGTTCTTGGAGACTTCAACATCCACCTAGAAAAACCTCAGGCTGCTGATTTCCACACTCTGCTTGCCTCATTCGACCTCAAGCGAGTATCTACTGCGGTTACTCACCAATCAGGTAATAAATTGGACCTTATCTACACACGCTACTGCTCCACTGACCATACACTGGTCACTCCACTGCACACCTCAGATCACTTCCTCCTCACTCTCAACATCAACCTGCCACAGAACACAACACACACTCCTCCACAGGTCACCTTTCTGCGAAACCTACGCTCACTCTCACCCTCTCGTCTATCCTCTCTGGTCTCATCCACACTTCCTCCACCTGATCAGCTTTCAACACTAGATACTAACAGTGCAACTGATAATCTTTTCTCCACTTTAACATCCTGCTTGGACAACTTCTGCCCACTTTCCTCCAGGCCAGCCCACGCCACACCCTCTGCCCCCTGGTTATCTGATGTTCTCAGTGAACATCGTTCGAAACTCAGGGTTGCAGAGAGGAAGTGGCGCAAATCGAAAGATCCGACTGACCTTAGTCTTTATCAGTCCCTCCTCTCTTCCTTCTCTGATAATATATCTACTGCTAAAATGACTTACTATCACAACAAAATGAACAATTCTTCAGACTCTCGCATGCTTTTCAAAACCTTCTCCTCTCTTCTCAACCCTCCTCCTCCTCCTCCTCCTTCATCAACACTAAAAGCTGACGATTTTGCAACATTCTTTATAAATAAAACAACCTCCATCAGCGGCCAATTTACCAATCCACAAACTGACACACACACTTTTCCAGCTAACACACACTCTCTACCCTCCTTCTCTCTACTCTCAGAAGCAGAAGTCTCCAATCTCCTCCTTTCCAGTCGCCCTACCACCTGTCCGCTTGATCCTATTCCCACTAACCTACTTCAAGCCATTTCATCCTCGGTTGTACCCACACTCACACACATCATAAACACTTCTCTTCACACTGGTACCTTTCCCACAGCATTTAAGCAGGCTCGTGTAACCCCACTGCTTAAGAAACCCACTCTAAATCCAGCACATCTGGAAAATTACAGACCGGTATCTCTCCTTCCATTCGTCGCGAAAACACTTGAACGAGTTGTTTTCAACCAGATCTCTTCCTTCCTTACACAGAACAACCTCTTGGACAACAATCAATCTGGTTTCAAAAGTGGACACTCAACTGAGACTGCCCTGCTCTCAGTAATTGAAGCTCTGAGACTGGCAAGAGCAGCCTCCAAATCCTCAGTTCTCATCCTGCTGGATCTGTCTGCTGCCTTTGACACAGTTAACCACCAGATCCTCCTGTCAATCCTAAAGATGAAGGGCATCTCGGGAACCGCACTCCAATGGTTCAAGCCTTACCTCTCAGGTAGGTCCTTTAGGGTATCGTGGAGGGGTGAGGTGTCTAAGACACAACATCTAGCTACTGGAGTGGCTCAGTGCTGGGACCGCTTCTCTTTTCCATCTACATGACATCACTAGGATCTGTGATTCAGAAACATGGCTTTTCCTATCATTGCTACGCTGATGACACACAACTCTACCTCTCATTCAAGCCTGACGATCCGACGGTAGCTGCTCGCATCTCAGCCTGCCTGACAGACATTTCTGGCTGGATGAAGGACCACCACCTTCAACTAAACCTTGCGAAGACAGAGCTACTCATGGTCCCGGCCAACCCAACACTTCACCACAACTTCACCATTCAGCTAGACTCGTCATCCATAACTCCATCTAGGTCAGCCAGGAACCTTGGTGTGGTAATTGATGATCAATTGAACTTCACAGACCACATTGCTAGAACTGCCCGGTCATGTAGATTTGCCTTGTACAACATTAAGAGGATCAGACCCTTCCTATCAGAACATGCTACTCAACTCCTTGTCCAAGAGCTTGTTTTATCCAGACTTGACTATTGTAACGCTCTCCTGGCCGGTCTTCCAGCTTGCA
This sequence comes from Scardinius erythrophthalmus, assembly GCF_964197995.2. Lineage (NCBI taxonomy): Eukaryota > Metazoa > Chordata > Actinopteri > Cypriniformes > Leuciscidae > Scardinius > Scardinius erythrophthalmus. Next base: position 3,182,748 of record NC_138227.1, read on the forward strand.
CAGTCAAACCTCTGCAACTGATCCAGAACGCCGCAGCTAGAGTGGTCTTTAACGAGCCGAAAAGGGCACACGTCACTCCTCTCCTCACAAAACTGCACTGGTTGCCAGTTGCCGCTCGCATCAAATTCAAGTCACTGACGTTTGCCTACAGAACATCCACTGGTTCTGCTCCCTTTTACTTTAACTCTTTACTTCAGACTTACGTGCCATCCAGGAACTTGCGCTCTGCAAGTGAACGGCGTCTTGTGGTGCCATCTCAAAGAGGCACAAAATATCTTTCTCGGACCTTTACCATGACTGTTCCGTGCTGGTGGAATGATCTGCCTAACTCAACCAGAGCGGCTGAGTCCATAGCCACTTTTAAGAAACGGCTGAAGACGCTTCTTTTTCGACAGCACTTGATCCAGTAATACTAACACTTTCTCTACTACTTTATTCTATTCTGTTCTATAACTATAAAAAAAAAAAAAAAAAAAAAGTTCTGCGTTAGATTAAACTGAGAAGGGTCATAGCACTTGCATTTTGTTGTCCTACTGTTAGTTTAACTGCTTCTATTGTTCTCATTTGTAAGTCGCTTTGGATAAAAGCGTCTGCTAAATGAATAAATGTAAATGTAAATGTAATGTAAATGTGTGTGTGTGCTTAATGAATTTGTAAATATTTTAAGGAAAATGTGTGTGTGTGTGTGTGTGTGTGTGTGTGTGTGTGTGTGTGTGTGTGTGTGTTAGGGCTGGAAGAAAAAAAATCGATTCACCAAACTATCAATTTTTTTTTGTTATCTATGAGTGTCGTAATATCCATTTCAAGTGGACGCGTGGAAGCGACTTGAGACTGAATGCACTGAAAAGCCCTCGTGCTACTCATATGCTGAGAGAGAGATAAGACAGTAGAGCTGCACAATTAATCTTTAAAATACTGTGATCCCCATTCAAACACCCATATGATCTTCTTCAAATTCATCTGTCCTTTGATAATATCATATCGAAGCATTTTAAATCTGTGTTGGCACTGCCGCTGATCCAGAGAGAGTAGTCATGAAACAGCTTAAATAAAAAAGCTGGGATAAAAGTTTAAAGTTCAAATATAAACACTGATACAAAGTATTGTGATAATATTGAATGTGTGTGTGTGTGTGTGTGTGTGAGAGAGAGTGTCTGTGTGTGTGTGTGTGTGTGTGTGTGTGTGTGTGTGTGTGTGTGTGTGTGTGTGTGTGTGTGTGTGTGTCTGTGAGAGAGAGATTGTGTGTGTGTGTGTGTGTGTGTGTGTGTGTGTGTGTGTGTGTGTGTGTGTGTGAGTGAGCTTAATGTATTTGTAAACATTTTAAGGAATTCTTAATATTAATATAATTAATGTCCAATAAAGGCTGTATTAAAGCACTTAATGACAATTTCTTATTTTCTGTGAACTAATCTAAAGTGAGAACTATTTATGGTTAATAAGTTGTTAACAAAGCATTACCTAACTCTATACATAAGAGCTAATTAAAGGAGAACTCCGTTTTTTTTTGTAAATTTGGAGTGCTGTCAGTACAGAGAACAACGACAAAAATCGGTGTTGCCTACACCGTGTTATCCGGTGTTGCCTACACTGTGTTATCCTCTTTTTAAAATTTGCACCCTCTTGACTTCAATGGAGCAAGTTTTAAACCTGCTTTTAACCTCTTAACATCCTTCATGTGTCATAACAAGTGCACCAGCCATGTGAGTGATTCCTTCAGAGTGAACACGGGTGTATCTGACTGCAGTAGATGTGAAAGATATCAATAAAAGTGATGTTAATTCAGCCAGCGCACATACCTGTATTTACATCCTGTTTTCGGTCAAAGTCCACAGTAGTCGATTGTCGAGTTCACGCGCGTTCATAGGTAACTAAACCTATGCGCGTAACCTCGACAATCGACTACTGTGGACTTTGACCGAAAACAGGATGTAAATACAGGTATGTGCGCTGGCTGAATTATAATTATAGATTATGCACTATCTACATATTAAACCTTATTCACTCCGAGTCTTTATGGTAGAGAACATCTTACCACAGTTCCTCCAGTTTACAGTGAGGACTCGCTAGTCCAGCAGAAAACCGCTTCACTCCTGAGTCTCCTAGTTTATTCTTATACATATACAGTTTTCTCAGGTGTGAGGGTTTTGATCTCAGAGCTGAAGCCAGAGCAGCACAACCTTCATCGGTGACACCACAATCACTCAACCTGTAGAGAACAATGACACACATTAAGCCTATATCAAAATATAAACATAACACTTAAAAAATAAAAAATAAACAATGCTGTCAATATGAAATATATACAAATACTCATTAGTTCAAGTTGTTAAATTACATCAGTTAGTATAAGGGGATTGAATATACAGTTTGTACAGTTTAAAAATCATTATTTCTATGGAAAGTCCCCATAAAACCTGAAAACCCAACATGTGTGTTTGTGTGTGTGAGAAAGTGTGTGTATGTGTGTGTTAGGACTGGGAGAAAAAAATCGATTCACCTAACTATCGCAAGTTTTTGGTTTACGATTTTAAAATATATATTTTTTTTATATTCCAGAATCAATATTGATTCAAATTATGCTCGTTTTTTTTTTTTTTAGCAATGCAAAATAAACTCAAAATGCTCAGTTAATTTTGATCTTTAATTTTCGTGTTATACATCAATCGATCCTGTTCAGTTTCTATTTTTTTTCTGTATAGTCACAATAAAAAAATAAAGTGTTTTGCTTTTTGCCAAATAAAGAAAAAATTAACATGATGCGAGTTCTGCACTCTCTCTGTCAGTGAACTCCAATTTGAAACGCATTCGAAAATGATCTATAACTCCGCGAAAATACCCACGGGCATAAAGCTTGAGATCGCATCTTTTAAATGAAGTAATTTATATAAAAAACTAATATTCTCATCTTCTGTAATCTGTATGAAAAGAGAGCGATTCCAGTCGAGCTCATTACGAGCTCATTAACTATAATTCGTTTACGCCTACTCACGGAGCGCGCTATTCACAAGATAATGTGTTAAGCCATCTATGCAAAACAGGTAAACGCCCCCAAGCAAATGTATTAAACGCTTCAAGTTTCATCATTCAGTCACCTGTGCGTTGGGAAGATGGCACGATACACTGGTGCGGAAGCCCTTCAGCTCGTCCTGGCTACTAGCGACGAAGAGTCCACATTTTCATCAGAAGAAGAGCGCGACTACTCTGATGACGACCATTTGTATTTTGAAGAGCGACTTGATCCAGCCGTGGATAGAATTTCGGATGAGTAAGTATTTAGTCTTACTTGCATTAGTTGACAAGCTATTCAATATAAACATGTAGCTTACATATTATACTGGGTGGACTATTTTCCACTTGCCATCCAGAGTATTGACATTTGATATCTACCTATATTCAACACGATCTAATTGTGCATATCTATACCATGAATTTAATATCTCGTACCATTTCAACGTCAAAAATGTTTGGTTTTTTTTGTTTGTTTTTTGTGCATATGCTACGCACTGTAAACCTCTTGGTTAGGAAATTTGTATTTGTATGTGTAACTGATATGTAGGGATGGGAATTGATAAGAATTTAACGATTCCGATTCCATTATCGATATTGCTTATCGATACGATTCCTTATCGATTCTCTTATCGATTCTTATTGGGTGAGGGAATAAGTACAAATTTGTTTGTATTAACTAGGGATGGGCGATATCTTATCGTTTGCGATATACCGATAAAAATTCTCCTCACGATAAGAATTAGTCTTCCCGCGATAATAACGATAAATCCTAGTTGATGATGTATTTCTGTTCGGGACCCATTCGCAGCTCACGTGCAGCGCGAAAACAACTATGGCGGAAGGCGAACGTGAAGCTGAGGCGGAGTTAATCGCTGAACGAGGAACTACCTCTACAATCTGGATGGGGTACACACAGATATATTTTCACTCGCCGCGGCCGAACACTGACTGAGCGCTTGAGAGTTTTGCTCTCCGTCAAGCGATCCGTAAAGCACACTATTTCAGTTCATCCCAATGAATGCACACTGAATTTTACTCACGGTAAACACTAGTGTGAGGCGCACAACTCGCCGATTAGGTGAGAGCGCTCAGACAGTGTTTCTCACACAATCAAAGAGAGCGAGAGAGTCTTCCATACCATGCAGAATCGACATGCTACATGTAAACGATATTACCGGTTATTTGTTGCATTTTCCTGTAAAACATTTGGAATTATTCAGCTTTTATGAGCAAGCAGAAACTAATGCACAAACGGCAATCTCATTGGCTGCCGCTCACCTATTTCTGTCCGTTTTGATATCAGCAAATAAGTTTGAGCGAACGTAGACCACGTGATTAATATTCATGAACCCAGCAGCTCATCAATCCTTAGTGCATTGTATATTGTTTTTAGAAGTAGAATTCGTAGTAGTATTATTATCTCATCTTAGTATTATTGTAAGTTCTCTCATTAAATGATGCTTGATTTTTTGCACTCTCATATAAATATCATAGAAACCATAAAGTTACATTTTGCCATGATAGTGAGGTGCTATAGGCTATGCCTGGTTTTATCTGTGGTTATCATGATCTAAATGCATGATACTGGATGACCAATGGTTAATTTTAATAAAACTCAAACAGTCATAATATTACATTTTACAAATAAAAATTAGCACATGCAGAAACTAAGAAATTAATTTTGCTATCAAGATATTTATTTTGTTAAGGAAAAAATGACAAATGTTTGAATGTTCTACCTCAGATTTGTGAAATGTTCACCTGTTTGGCATGATATGTTCTGACAATAAAGAGTGACAATAACACTCTGGTTTCTACAACTTTCACTTAGGAGCAAAAATCTGCCTTTAAACTTGATTTGAAAAAGATTTGACATTTATCGTGATAATTATCGATATCGACTGATACAATAAAATTATCGTGATAATTTTTTTTGGCCATATCGCCCACCCCTAGTATTAACTCGCTTTAATATCTGATCAGAAGACACAGCACAGAGTATACACAAATTATGTGTAGCAACCTCAGAACAAACCTAAAAGTAGGTGAGCTACTTCTCAAAGTAAAATCCATGGGACCTATAGCCTAGGGCAGTGTTTCTCAACCAGTATGCCACGGCACACTAGTGTGTGCCTTGAAAGATTATCAAGAAGAGTGCCTTAGGATTAGGAAATTGATAATTTTCACATTCATTGGTCCGGACAAAAAAATAAAATAAAACTGCCATTTATGTGCCATAAAAACTAAAAACACAGACTGAAAACAGTTAAGGAAGAGCTTGTGCCTTTTGGAATATTAACAGTGCTCATTTGGATTAGGCTATTGAGTTACTAAAACAATCTTTGTCAAATAATACACAGGTTTTCTTCACATTTTGAACGTTTTTGTTTCCATTTGTTTAATTTCAAGATCTGATGTGACTTATCCATTGTTGTTTTTACAGCTACAAAGCTGGAGCACTATATGATATTCAGTCACATTATACACGCTTTTAACATTAAATAAAGCACATAAATAGTACCTGATATTATCATTGGCACACTTTGAGATTGTTGTTCCAGCGCGACGTCGCAGTAAAATAGCATCCGTTTCAAATAGAATCATCGCGTGTCGCGGCTGGTTAAACGTTGATTAACATGGAAAATGATACTTTTTATCGCGTGTCGCGCTGTCGCGTCGCATGTAGTTAGGACGCGGTCAGAGCGCTTCTGCCTGAACCAAAACAACGCAGCACGTGTGTGACGTCGTGTCACATTTGAACGAGCGGAACCGATAAGCGGAATCGTTAAGCAGGCATGCTAACGGTTCCAAGGAATCGATTCACTGGGCACCGGTTCTGAAGAAGAACCGGTTCTCGGTTCCCATCCCTACTGATATGTTTATATCATTATGTATGAAAGCTAGAATTTAGAAATTATTTTAGAAAATAGGCCTAGTAGGTGTTTAGATTATATTTTGACTAGTTTAAATGCTGCCTCATTATCATTAACGATGCATGCTCGCAAATATCAGTTGTAAATGTGTGTAAATGTGCTGAAATGTGTAAATATACCCAGTTAATGAAGTGCGCAAATGTGTTAGGCTAATGTTTGAGGTGTGCCTCTCCGGTAATGGCCCATTGACACGCATATAGGCTTATTGCACGCGTCTAAAATTATTTACATGAATTATTCATTATAGACTAATGCTACTATAGTTATATTTATGTAATAATATTCTTCAACTTTTTTAAAAGGAATGTAGCTTCATCACTACCTCTGCCTGCAACTCGGAGTGCGCTTAGCAACACAGTCAGAAATCAGAAAGAGTAAGTACATATTTACCCACTATTTTACAGATGTTAGTTCAATTTTGTTTATACCTAGTGTTAATACAATATGAGCCTGTATGACTTTATTATTTATTTTTGGAGATTGGTTGATGATGTTACATATGTTTTGTGTTATCAGCATTGCTAAATGTCCATCAGTTATGCATGTGCTGGAATAGTACTTTATAAAATATATGATAATAATAGTTTTTAACTTTTTTTAAAAGGAATGTAGCTTGTTCACTCTCGCCTTCCACTGCAACGAGGACACGCAGCAACAAAAATCAAAAAGAGTAAGTACATATTTACCTACTATTTTACACATGTTAGTTACATTTTGTTTATATACTTAGTGATGATACAAATGTATATGTGCCTGTGTGGCTTTGCAAAAAATGTGTTGTTATGCATGCACAATATAACAATTATTGATTGGTAATGTTAATATAAAAGAGCTTAAATTGTGTTGCTTTATCAGCATTGCTAAATGTCCATCAGTTATGCATGTGCTGGAATAGTACTCTGTAAAATATATGATAATAATAGTTTTCAACTTTTTTTAAAAGTAATGTAGCTTGTTCACTCTCGCCTTCCACTGCAACTCGCAGGACACGCAGCAACGGAAATCAAAAAGAGTAAGTACATATTTATCTACTATTTTTTACCTACTACTGTGGCTTTGCAAAAAATGTGTTATGCATGCACAATATTACAATTATTGATTGGTAATGTTAATATAAAAGAGCTTTTTTTTGTTTTATCAACATGCTGATTGCCCTGCCCTGACATGCTGATAGTACTTTGATCAACCTCAATTAACCTTTATTAATATTATTATTTTTATAGGAATGTGGCAAAGAGGGCCAAGACAAACATTCAGATGAGCTACAAGGAGTCCACTCTGTCATGGAAAACAGAGACTGACATTGATATGGTTCCACAGACTCTGAGTTTCCTGCCTGCCCGGGAACTTGGACCACAGCTGAGTTCTGCTGACACACACTCCACAGCAGTGGCGGCTGGTGATAATTATTTTTGGGGGGGGCGCATTTTTTTTGGGGGGGGGGGGGGCAAAATCCAAAGCAGAAACTAAAAAGCTATTTTGATCTCTTTTTATTTACATTTCAGACCAACAAAGTAGTAACAAAAAGCATGTTTCCTACTTGAACATAATGTTGCTCTCCTTTATACAGACCCTTTCCAAAAATTAGAATATCATGGAAAAGTTAAATTATTTTAGGAATTCTTCAATGTGAAACTAATTTTATAAAAAAGGCTGATTGCTTGCAAAGTGAGATATTATAAGCATTGATTTGTTATAATTTTGATGATTATGGCTTACAGCTTATGGAACCCACGAAATCAAAATTTTTGAAAATTAGAATATTACCGGTACATGAAATCACACTGTAGTAGTTACACAGTAATCCCATGGTCATTGAACCAGGTTTTGGTTATTTTGGCAGTGTGGGCAGGTGGAAATCCTGCTGAAAATCATCTTCATCTTCATAAAGCATCTTCATAAAGCTTTTCTGCTGAAGGAAGCCTGACGTGCTCTAAATGTCCTGGTAGACGGCTGCATTGACTCTGGACTTCCAGGACATTAGAGCACTTCATGCTTCCTTCAGCAGAAAAGCTTTATGAATTGCATGGCATCTACTTTGTATTCTTCATAAAGCAATGTTCTATGCATTTGTCCCTGTCAAATAAATATTAAATAAATAAAACTCATGCTAACTTAGTGTTTAGCTAACTTAGTGAAGATTATTAGTACCAGACAAAAAGACGACGTACGTTATATGTAAAAAACTGCACATTGAAACATATGTTTGCGATGTCTGCCATCATATTCCTGTCTCTCTTCAACGTCTCATAAGTTAGCATTTGTTTGTTGTAACGTGGCTGTTGTACTGCGATGCCCACCGTGTCAGAGTTCATCTGCTGTCAGTCAATCCTGCATCACCATGGCGCACACACTTAACGTTACCATGCTTCGTCCTCTGTCACTTGCCTGCTGCTGGATGTGTAAATCTGGTTGTTCCGGTCCGAGATCCTTAATCTTTTTTTTTTTCTTCAAGCGAAAGTATTGAGAAAGGGTTTTTTTTGTAAATAAATAACAGAATTTGGATTAACTGCTGCCATTGCGTAATAAAAAGTGATCAGCGTAGTAGCAAGCAAGGTTGGTTATTTTCCGCCGCGTACAGTTGAATGACAGGTGACGAGAACCAATCAGATTGGATAAAATAACATGTATCCAATTATGATTGGCCAGGGACGCAACGACTTGCGCCCCGAGGAGGATCTTTAAGAAACCAATCAGAGACCAGCTTCAGGTCACATGCTGCCCGAGAATTTGTGTACTCACATAGACACCCATGTGTCCGGCGTCCCTCGCCCATGAAACGTATTGAAAAACATAGTAAATAGTTAATCGATTAAAGACAGTTTTTATTACATTCTGAGGCTCTTACTACCAGCCGGCACATGAGTAAACTATTATTTTATTTTTTTATTTCATTTTAATATAATGTTTTTACACATGTTAATTTCTGAAATGTTGATGGGGGCGGCGCCCCAGCGCCCCCTATGGACAAGCCGCCACTGCTCCACAGACTCTCTTCAAAATGTTTTTTTTCTGAGAATGCAGTGTCAACTCTGTGCCACAACACCAATGCTCAGGCTGCTGGTGCAATTGCAAAGAGGTGCAAATTTAAATGGACTGATGTCAGCATCAGTGAGATGTACCGCTACATTGGGCTGGTGTTTTACATGGCCATGGTGAAGATGAGCTCCATCAAGGACTACTGGCGGCAAGACAGTCTTTTCTCTTTGCCTTTTCCTGCCACAATCATGGCAAGAGAGAGATACCGCACTATTTCATGGAATGTGCACATAAGTAACCCAGATGCAGATAAGGAGAATGACAGAAAGAGGGGTACACCTGAACATGACCGTCTTTTCAGACTCAAACCTCTCATGGACACTATCCGTCATGCTTGTAAATCCATCTATCATCCTAGAAGAAACTTAGCTGTGGATGAAAGAATGGTGGCATGCAAAGCACACACAGGCATGACACAGTACATGAAAGCTAAGCCAACCAGATGGGGTTTCAAGTTGTTTGTTTTTGCAGACTCCTCAAATGGATACACTTTGGACTTTTCTGTGTACACAGGAAAGAACAACTTTCCCACAGGCCATGGACTGTCATATGATGCTGTAACATCTCTTTTAGACTGAAAAAGTTTTAGGCTCTGGGTACCATGTGTACATGGACAATTTTTACACAAGCCCAAAGCTCCTAAAATACTTCTTTGGTGCATGTGGTACTTAGAGGGACAACAGGAAGGACTGCCCACGTGATACAACTAATTCGCAAAAAAATCTGCCAGGGGATCCATCAGGTGGATTTGGGATGGACCTCTTGTATTTGTGAAGTGGATGGACACACGTGGGGTATCTGTCTGTTCCACCATTCAATCTGCTTATACTGGTGAGACTGTGCAGAGGAGGGTGAAAACACAAGATACATGGAGGACAATGACATTTCCATGTCCTGCACCTGTGACTGCCTACAACAAACACATGGGTGGTGTTGACCTGTCCGATCAACTCTTACAGTACTACACTGCACAACACAAAACAATGAAGTGGTACAGAAAGATCTTTCTACACTTCTTGGACATTGCTGTTCATGCAGTTCATGGAACAGCTTTTTGCAGAGCTTTGTGGTGTGTCACAGAAAGTAACACCAAAACAAATCAGTTGTGACCATGTGCCGGTTCCTGGAGCTGAGTTGAGCTCAGATGCAAAGAACATTTGCACAGTTGGTCGCAAGATCTGTGTGCTTTGCAAAGGACAGCTTGGTAAAAGGCAGGACACACCTTGGAAATGCCAGGCATGTAATGTTCACTTGTGTCTTCAGTTGAACATGAACTGTTTTCAAAAATGGCACCAAGACATGTAACTGTATTCTCAAAACAATCGGATTGCTTTGATTTCCCTACTTATATCCACCTTTCTGAACTTCCGCTACTAGCCTTAGCCCGCTAGCATAGCAGGCGTGGTCTGCGAGGATAGCGAACTGCCTTTACTTTTGTTTATTTTGCTCACATTTGATTTGCTTAGAGCCCGCATCAATGGGGCATAAGCATTTACTGTGAGATACCTGCCTTTACTTTTATTTATTTATCGCTCACAATTGCTTTGTTTATAGCCGACTGATTATTTATTTTGGCCACATTTGTTTTGCTTAGAGCCCGCATCAACGGGGCATAAGCATTTACTGTGAGATACCTGCCTTTACTTTTGTTTATTTATCGCTCACAATTGCTTTGTTTATAGCCGGCTGATATTTTTTTATTTTGCTCACATTTGATTTGCTTAGAGCAAATTTAGAACATTTAGTTCCTCCACATAGAGGAATTACAATAAAACAAATTGAAAAACAAAACCTTTGAATCTCCTCTAATTCTTTGTTCAGGCTGCCTCACTTGATGGGCCATTAGCCATTGGGGGAGTGTCTATGTCACACCCCTGGTCTGAATCTCATTAATATTTAATATTAATAGGCCATTACCATTCCCACGCATAAACCTCTTCTGACAAAAAAACTGTCTTACAATGTTTAAATCAATGTATTGTTTTATGTGAACGATTAGGCAGGATGATTTTCACATCATTTTGAAGCCAGAACTCGAAGCGACAACATCCATTAGTCAAAAGTCTTGTGGACACATATTTAGTATGTGTTTTGTGGTCTTATTTCAGCAACTTTTATTTTAATTTTTTCAATAACCACGCATAAACATTATTCTCTTAAAAATACAAACATGTACATACATGTTGCTAACATTTTATGGTAGCCCCATTTGTGCTATATAGAGTGAATTTACATCTTTGCCATTAACATGTTTATAAATAACTGAAAAAAGCACAAATGTCAGGGCATTTCAAAACATCCCAAAGGGCCCCAAAAACACCTTGGTCCCCAGAGGGTTAAACCTTTCTGACGGGATCGCCACCTTATCGTGGTGGAGCAGATTGTGCGTGTCTCCATGAACCCTAGAGCTATGTCGGCAGGATTCTTGTACTCCTGGCAAGGTCACCCAAGCCGAACAGGTCGAAGGGTAAAGACCAGACAAAGAGCGATCCCACTGGCCCTCCAGGTTGGGGGTTGGGCGATGGGCTAACTACCCGTCCCCGGAAAAATAAATTGGTTACAGAAACCGAAACTATGGAAACTCTACCTCTAACTGAACCAAGTCTAACTGACAACCCACTAGTGGGATGTATGAACCGCCTGAGCCAAACTCATCAGAGACCCCGGGGGAATGTAAGAACACTATACCAAACAGAAAAATTGGCACAACTGACCAAAAAGAGGCAGCGCTACTACCTAAGCATTGTTGGTGTATGTGAGAGCCGATGGAATACCTTTGAAGAAGTAACAACTGCCACTGGAAAGACCTTTCTTTATTCAGGCAACCCCAAAGAAGAAGACCCCCACACACACAGAGTCTCACTGAATGGGAACCAATTTCAGAACGGATCATCACAGCCAGGTTTACATCAAAGGGACTTAATATTACATTCATCCAATGCTATGCTCCTACCAACACTGCCGTTTTTGAAGAAAAAGAGGCCATTTACCAACAACTACAGGCTGTCTTTCAGAAGAATCCCAAAAGAGACATCAAGATCCTTATGGGAGATATGAATGCCAAAATTGGAAAGGATAACAGCAACTGGAGAGGAACAGTGGGGACAGAAGGATTGGGGCAGATAAATGAGAATGGGCTCCTCTTTGTCAGCTTCTGTTCCCTCAATGAGCTAGTGATCGGAGGCAGTCTCTTCCCACACAAACAAACCCATAAAGCTACCTGGATATCACTAGACCACCTCACTGAAAATCAGATTGACCATCTTGCAATAGACAGGAAATGGAGGAGAGTTCTCCTTGATGTCAGAGCCAAGAGGGGTGCTGATATAGACTCTGACCACCATCTTCTCATGGGAGAACTCATAATATTACTGGCAGTGAAGATGAAACCTGGGAGCATTGTTCAAAGAAGGTTTGAGACAAGGAAACTAAAGGATAATAAAATATGCCGGGAAAGGGGAATCCACCTCCGTAAGCGGTTCCAAGCCCTAGCAGAAGGAGAAAACATAAACAACAAATGGGAAAGATGCAAGGTGGCTTTCACAAGCACTTGCGAATCTGTCCTGGGCTACAGTGACCCCAGAAGAAAAGATTGGGTCACAGATGCAACTTGGAGTGAGATCGAAGCCAGACAAGATATCAAAGCAAAACTCAACAGAGAGACAGACAACAAAAAGAAGAAATGCCTCCAACAAGACTACCAAGAAAAAAACAGGGTGGTCCGTAAAAGCTGCAACAGGGACAAGAAAGCACAAATAGAGGAGCTGGACAAGGAAGCAGAAGAAGCAGCCAGAGAAAGGAAAGCCAAGGAGCTGTACAGAATAACCCGCCAGTTGTCTGGGAAAAAACGGACCACAAGCCGGCCTATCAGGGATAAGCAGGGAAGCCTTCTCACCAAAGAGTCCCAGCAATTAGAGAGCTGGAAGGAACATTTCGAAGAGGTCCTGAATAGATTCCACCCAGACACCCCCCCAGTCATAGAGGAAGCGGGAAAAGACCTAAACATCAATGGTCGTAGGATATCAAAAGAGAAAATAAGGAGAGCCTGCAAAAAACTGAAGCTAGGCAGGGCACTGGGGAAGGATAACATCCCACCTGATATACTTAAAGCAGATATCAACGCCTCCACTGATATCCTCCATGGGCTCCTAAATGACAACTGGGAAAAAGAGGAGATTCCCAAAGATTGGAAGGAGGGATTAATTATCACAGTCCCCAAGAAAGGAAATCTCAGCGAATGTAAAAACTGGAGAGGCATTATGCTTCTCTCAGTCCCCAACAGAATCCTCTGCCGAATAATCCTAGATAGAATACAAGAACCACTAGACAAGATTTCCAGGAGAGAACGAGCAGGTTTCTGGAAAAACAACTCCTGTACAGATCACATTGCAACACTATAATTGTCGAACAATGCATCGAATGGCAGTCATTATTATTAATAAACTTTGTTGACTTTGAAAAGGCCTTTGACAACCTACACAGAAACATTCTGTGGAAGCTGCTCCGACATTATGGAATACCCATAAAATTGGTCAACATCATTAAATGCATGTATGATGGAATCACAGGTCAAGTCACCTCAAATGGTAAACTCTCGGACACGCTCCTTATAAAAACAGGAGTACGTCAAGGCTGCCTACTGTCTCCCCTCCTCTTCCTTACCGCCATTGACTGTACAATGAAAATGTCAGTGGATGGTGAAAGGACAGGACTACAGTGGAACCCTTTTGAGCAACTGGAAGATCTCGATTTTGCTGATGACCTGGCTCTGATCTCAGAAACACATACACACATTCAATGCAAGACCACCAGATTGCATGAAAAACATAAACAGATAGGTCTAAGGATAACCGTTGGGAAGACCAAGGTCATGAGAATCAACAACAAAACTCACCAACCAATCACAATTGAGGAGCAATCCCTGGAAGATGTGGTTGAGTTTGTATACCTGGGAAGCAACATCATCACAGATGGAGGAGCTGATAAAGGTGTCGAGCTGCGCATCAACAAAGCAAGACATGCCTTTAGAACAGTCCGACCTGTATGTCTCTCTTCCCAGCTCTCTAGAAACACCAAAATCAGAATCTTACAATACAAACGAAAATCTGTACTGCTATATGTCCTGGAAAACCACCAAATCAATCATCGATAAATTACAAGTGTTCATTAACAATTGTCTCAGATACATGCTGAGGATTTGGTGGCCTAACAAGATATCAAATGTAGACCTGTGGAGACGCATGAACCAGTAGCAAATCCACATTGAAATCAAAACCAGAAAGTGGGGATGGATTGGTCACACACTTAGAAAGGATCAGAGGAACATAGCAAGACAAGCTCTGGACTATAATCCCCAAGGCAAGAGGAAGCAAGGGAGACCTAAATCCAACTGGAGGTGGTCCACACTTGATGAACTGACCAAGTGGGGACCTCCTGGCAAGAAGTAAAGTCCTTAGCACAGAGGAGAGTGAGGTGGAGATCCATGGTGGACGCCCTATGCTCCCAAGGGGGCCAAGAGGATTAAAGAAGAATTAAACCCTTGACAAAATCATATCGCAATATTCAAATCTGTGCTGGCGCTGCCGCTGACCAAGAGAGAGTTGTCATGAAACAGCTTCACAAAAGGTCTTTTCAAGCTCATAACAGCAGAGCCGGCCCGAGGCATAAGCGAACTAAGGCCCCATTTACACTGCATGGTTCAAGTGACGCAATTCCGATTTTTTTCTCTCATGTGGCACAGATCGGATATGACCAGTGAACGTGTAAGCAGGAAAAAAACGCATGGATTCTGATTTTCTCAGATCGGATTCAGGCCTCATTCATATGTGGTAATAAATCGGATATGAATCGGATACGTGCATTTGCGTGTGCCATGTAAGCAGATAAATCGGATATTCCCCAGTAAATGCGAGTCGTACGTCATTAAAAAAGGGATGTCAACTCAGGTGGACACCACCAACTGCGATCACATGACTTATTAATGGTGCGATGGAGGACGAAGGCTCAACACAGTGGAGTATTTTTTTCTCCGCCTTACGAGAGCAATGTTTTGATGATTTTTGAAAATAGTGCGGAAAGCAAAACACTGAATAATTAGAGATGCGTGGATGAGCTCCAACGTCACCCGAATCCGCAGCCAAAAACAAATCATCCACCCGCACCAATAATTTTCTCTGATTTAAGTATCCGTACCCGATGGTCAAATTATGTATTCGTATGTGTTGTTACGTGTGAGGATAGATGATCGTCACCTTCAACAGCGGATTCGACGGTTGACGCGCGCATCTAATATAAATGAGCGCTGCTTTTAAATGAACATTTCTTTAAAACAAAATTTATTTGACAGAATTTTATTTTCTTAATGGCATAAACAGGCTTTACTCCCTTGAAACTTAAACTGGAATGGAACATACTCATATTTTAGAGAATGTAGTTAATATTTTCGTTAATAATTTATCATATCCACTCGCGACCCACCCGAAATTAATCAGAATGTTATTTTTATTAGCCTACTTGACCCGCCCGATCCGCGGATTATCCACAGAGCCCCTGCGGATATGACCGCGATCCGCGCATCACTATAATAATTTTGTCTGCTTCTGCATCCATTGCATATCGAGCTGTTTTACTTCGTTTTCCGGGCCAGAATGTCTACATTTGGTTGTTTTGGCAGTGTATAGTGTAAATGCAAATATCGGATACGGGTCACTTTTAAAAGATGCTGTAAGCGGGTCGTCAAAAAAATCGGATATAGTCAGCAAATCTGAATTGGGCATCAAGACCTGCAGTGTAAATGCAGCCTAAGCGGCTGCTTAGGGCCCCCTCGAGTTTTGTTTTGTTTTTACTCAGAATTTTTTTTTTTTTACACATTAATTAACTTAAACAAGTGACATGACTAATTCAAGACAAGAAAATTCTGATTTCATGATCAATATACCTGCCTACAACTGCTGCTGTGTCTGCCAGTGTTTGAGTCATGCGCATAACCTCGCGTGCATAGACAAATCGTGCGCAAAGTCACGGTAATGTTAGGCCATGTGACAAAAAAATTTATTTGATCAATGATTGATGATTGACATTTAAATCAATGATTTATCCTGTAAATGTAATAATATTCAGAACAGAACAAGAATAAAAAAATAACTATAAACAAGCCAAAACGAAATAATTTAAAGCGAAAGTGAAAGTAAGCGGCGTTGGGCTCACGTATCTCTCTCATTAGAATCAAAATGTTTCAACATTCGCGATGTATTTGGATGGTAAACTATTCTTTATTATTGTCATGAGCTGTAAAGACGAGGACACAAAGAATGCCAGACACAAAGGTTTATTATACACCATATGCAAATCTAGATACTGGAAAGGCTTAAAGAAAAACTCAGGAGTGCACTGGTTAAATTGAATGTCAGTGTAGATTCTTGGGACAGAATAGTCTTCAGAGTTCACACGTTGATACAAGGGCCCTGAGTAATACACGATGGCAATACTTGGATCTTAGGAGATATGATGACACACGGAGCTTGATTCAGAAAACCGCGTGCACCCTGGAGATCAAAAGAACGTGGACCCAGGAGTCCTGGGAAACCACCGCTCACAGAAGCTGCTTGGAAAACCACCGCTCACAGAAGCTGCTTGGAATTCACATATACAGAGAGGTTAATGATGATATGGAGAACACATGCGGAATAGAAAGCTTTCTTGGAACCTGATGGCTAGGCTTAGAAACCGGAAGACTCAGACATCGAGAGACGGTAATTCTCCGCAGGTAATAGGTCACACACAGTAGAATCAGACGGTAAATCTTAGTAGATGCTTGGAAAACACTCAGTAGACACTGACAGTACCTCTATTGAATATACTCCCTTGATTCTGACGATAACTCTTAGAAGATGATTGGAAAACACTCAGTAGATACTGGCGATGCCTCACTGCAGATACTTGAATCCTAGTAGATGCTTGGGAAACACTCAGTAGACACTGACGATGCCTCTCTTGAATATACTCCCTCGATTCAGACGATAACTCTTAGAAGATGATTGGAAAACACTCAGTAGATACTGGCGATGCCTCACTGCAGATACTTGAATCTTAGTAGATGCTTGGGAAACACTCAGTAGACACTGACAATGCCTCTCTTGAATATACTCCCTCGATTCAGACGATAACTCTTAGAAGATGATTGGAAAACACTCAGTAGATACTGATGATGCCTCACTGTAGATACTTGAATTATATTCTTGGAATATACTGAAATCACTGAGTGAGGAAACCTGGAATCACTCACGATGATCATCAGAAACGGCAATAACACTCGGAGGGCTCGAGGGACTAACCATGAAACAGTGAACACAACATTAATACCCGGCAGTGAGTGCATGTGAGGGAGCTGAATATAAAGGCTAGTGATGAGGTAATGAGGAGATGGGATTCAGCTGCAGTGATGAGGGAAGTGAGTGCAGGTGTGGATCCAGGGGAATGCTGGGAAATGTAGTATGTGACAAGACCAGGGAAAACCAGGGAAATCGTGACATTACTCCCCCCTCCCGGAAGGCGCGTCCTCGCGCCTCTTAGCATGAGTGGGGGGGGGGGAGCCCGGGGGGGGGACCCCGGGCGGGGTCAGGACGAAACCAGGGTGGAACCTGGGTGGAGCAGGCAGAATGTGCAACCATGGTGGTGCAGACTGAACAGGGGGCCACAGCGGTGCAGGCTGAGCAGGGGGCCACGGCGGTGCAGGCTGAGCAGGGGGCCACGGCGGTGCAGGCTGAGCAGGGGGCCACGGCGGTGCAGGCTGAGCAGGGGGCCACGGCGGTGCAGGCTGAGCAGGGGGCCAAGGCGGTGCAGGCTGAGCAGGGGGCCACGGCGGTGCAGGCTGAGCAGGGGGCCACGGCGAAGCGGGCTGTGGCTCAGAGTTGGAGGAGTCCAACGGCGAAGGCGTGTCAGGACTGGACGAGACAAGCGGTGAAGAAGGGTCTGGACTGGACTGGAGCAGCGGCGAAGGCGGGTCCGTACTGGACTGGACCAGCGGCGAAGGCGGGTCCGTACTGGACTGGACCAGCGGCGAAGGCGGGTCCGTACTGGACCAGCGGCGAAGGCGGGCCTGGACTGGACAGGACCAGTGGCGAAGACGGGTCTGGACTGGACTGGACCAGCGGCGAAGGTGGCTCAGGACTGGACTGGACAAGCGGCGAAGAGGACTTTGAGCTGGACAGAACCAGCGATGAAGAGGGCGTTAAGCTGGACGGGACCAGCGGCAAAGAGGTTCCTGAGCCGAATGGGACCATCGGCGAAGAGGGCTTTGAGCTGGGCGGGACCAGCGGCGAAGAGGGCTTTGAGCTGGGCGGGACCAGCGGCGAAGAGGGCTCTGAGCTGAATGGGACCAGCAGCGAAGAGGACTTTGAGCTGGGCGGGACCAGCGGCGAAGGAAGCTCTGGACTGGACGGGACCAGCGGCAAAGGGGAATTTGGCTCTGGCTCGGGGGGCATGACGCTCACAGACTCTGGCTCGGTGGGCATGGCGCTCTCAGTCGCAGGCTCGGCGGGCCTGACGCTCTCAGTCGCAGGCTCGGCTGGACTGGCGTGAAGTGCAGGCTCAGCTGGACTGGCGTGAAGTGCAGGCTCGGCTGGCATGGCGCTCTCAGTCGCAGGCTCGGCTGGACTGGCGTGAAGTGCAGGCTCGGCTGGACTGGCGTGAAGTGCAGGCTCGGCTGGACTGGCGTGAAGAATGGGTTTAGCAGAAGCAACATACTTGAGAGCCCCTCTGACAGACATTAGGGAGGGATCTAACATCTTGGATGACAGATCGGCGCTGTTCGAAACCCGCTTACGTGCTCTGGGCCAGAAAATCCCAGCGGTAGATCCGGGGCAGTTACGGAGCTCCTGTTTAGTGGGTTTAACTGGGCTAACAAGATGAGCGACCTCGACCTCGCTCACAGTGAGAGGAGAGCCGCACAGTAGCAGGGCAAAGTCAATGAACTGTGCCAGAGTCCAACCGGGACCTCCTCCCGGCATCAATTCAGCGATGTATTCATCCAACCCACCCCAGAAACACTCAATCATGCATGTATCACTCCAAGGAACCCGATGGCTAAGAGTCAAAAACTCCTCCACATAGGCCTCTATGGATCGACCATTCTGGAAGATCTTGCAAAGAGCAGCTATAGTTTCCTGATCCTGTAGTGTCTGCAGTGCTACGGTGGAAAACAAGGAAACCTCTAGAGCCGTTGGAGCTTGCATGGTGTTTGGCCGGGTATTCTGTCATGAGCTGTAAAGACGAGGACACAAAGAATGCCAGACACAAAGGTTTATTATACACCATATGCAAATCCAGATACTGGAAAGGCTTAAAGGAAAACTCAGGAGTGCACTGGTTAAATTGAATGTCAGTGTAGATTCTTGGGACAGAATAGTCTTCAGAGTTCACACGTTGATACAAGGGCCCTGAGTAATACACAATGGCAATACTTGGATCTTAGGAGATATGATGACACACGGAGCTTGATTCAGAAAACCGCGTGCACCCTGGAGATCAAAGGAACGTGGACCCAGGAGTCCTGGGAAACCACCGCTCACAGAAGCTGCTTGGAAAACCACCGCTCACAGAAGCTGCTTGGAATTCACATATACAGAGAGGTTAATGATGATATGGAGAATACATGCGGAATAGAAAGCTTTCTTGGAACCTGATGGCTAAGCTTAGAAAGCGGAAGACTCAGACATCGAGAGACGGTAATTCTCCGCAGGTAATAGGTCACACACAGTAGAATCAGACGGTAAATCTTAGTAGATGCTTGGAAAACACTCAGTAGACACTGACAGTACCTCTATTGAATATACTCCCTTGATTCTGACGATAACTCTTAGAAGATGATTGGAAAACACTCAGTAGATACTGGCGATGCCTCACTGCAGATACTTGAATCCTAGTAGATGCTTGGGAAACACTCAGTAGACACTGACGATGCCTCTCTTGAATATACTCCCTCGATTCAGACGATAACTCTTAGAAGATGATTGGAAAACACTCAGTAGATACTGGCGATGCCTCACTGCAGATACTTGAATCTTAGTAGATGCTTGGGAAACACTCAGTAGACACTGACAATGCCTCTCTTGAATATACTCCCTCGATTCAGACGATAACTCTTAGAAGATGATTGGAAAACACTCAGTAGATACTGATGATGCCTCACTGTAGATACTTGAATTATATTCTTGGAATATACTGAAATCACTGAGTGAGGAAACCTGGAATCACTCACGATGATCATCAGAAACTGCAATAACACTCGGAGGGCTCGAGGGACTAACCATGAAACAGTGAACACAACATTAATACCCGGCAGTGAGTGCATGTGAGGGAGCTGAATATAAAGGCTAGTGATGAGGTAATGAGGAGATGGGATTCAGCTGCAGTGATGAGGGAAGTGAGTGCAGGTGTGGATCCAGGGGAATGCTGGGAAATGTAGTATGTGACAAGACCAGGGAAAACCAGGGAAATCGTGACAATTATAGTCTTTGTACTTAACTCACGTTCCAATATCAACGGAAAAAAAATCATCCTCTTCACACGTGCAAAAAAGTGCTTGGAAACATTGCAGTGGAGCGAAGCTTACGCTTAATGGTACAAATTGTATTACTGACTATTTAAATAATTTAAATAAATTTGTATATGTTAGGTTGACTATTTTATTATTATATTTTATTACGGCTATAATGAACAGGCTGTGATGTAAAGATTACAATGCTGGAATATGTTGTGTGTGTGCGTGTGTGTGTGTGTGTGAGGCGCGGGCGCGATCGAACAGTGGAAACATAAAAACATACTCCGTCATGTTCATACAAGACATCATTCAAGCTGCAAAGTGTTGCAAAACGTTGGAGGATATTTTGCAAATAATTTATGTAATGTGTTTTGTGACAGTTTGTTTTCAGAAATTTCAAAGAGTTAGTAAAAGAGTAAAGAAAAAGTTAAAACTTTTTATTTAAATAGGCATCTATTTTTTATTAAGTATTTATTTTGTATTAATACATAACCTCATTGTATTAATTTATAATGTAACATTATAGTGTGACTCAATAATCGTCAAACAGGTGACTCCGCGTGGTGGGAGAGGGCCCCCAAATCAAATTCTGCTTAGGGACCCCAAAAGGCTCGGGCCGGCACTGCATAACAGTATCATTATTTCTGTGATGCAATAGTTCATATTATCATAGAAGTACTGGGATAAAAGTTTAAAGTTCAAATATAAACACTGATGTCTACAAAATTGAGCAAATCAGCTTTTGTTAGAAACTTGCCGCTTAAAATAATGCATTTATCGATTACATTGTTTCACCACTAGGTGGCGACAAGTGACTGTTAAAACATTTATTTGTAATTGAATTATTTATTCAAGAGAATGTAGTACTGTATGATGCTTCTGAAATAAAACTCAGAAAGATGTGAATTGTTTTTGTACATATGACTCATCTTATTCATCATGTACAGTCTTTACAAGTGTATGAATGAACTTTTCATGTTAAAAAAATATCATTACATAACGTATCAGCACCCAAAGATCGTGATAGTATCAAATTGAGAGATAAGTGTATTGTCCCAGCCCTAGTGCTTGTGTGTGTGTGTGTGTGTGTGTGTGTGTGTGTGTGTGTGTGTGTGTGTGTGTGTGTGTGTGTGTGTGAGAGTGTGTCAGTGTGTGTGTGTGAGTATGCTTAATCTATTTGTAAAAAGTTTACGGAACTCTTAATATTAATGTAATTAATGTCGAATAAAGGCTGTATTAAAGCACTTAAAGACATTTTCTGTGACCTAATCTAAAGTGATAAATATTTATGGGTAATACATTGTTAACAAAGCATTATCTAACTCTTTACATAATTAAACAATAACACTTTGTTAATTACAGTGACAATGAATGAAAACTCACTGGTTGTATATAGTCTCTTGATATATTAACTACAGCTTAAATACTATTATACACTATTCATTAACTAATAACTAATAGTCTGCAAATGATTTATATGCGCTGTGTTACTGTATACTTGTAATAATGTCTTACTATAATTTCAAACTGTTCGACATTAAGTGTAATTGATACTTTTGTGTGTGATGGTGTGATTTTTTCCCCAAAATAACACATAATAAACAAACTAAAGATGAATATGACTGATAGCATTGTTTTTTTTTTTCAAGATTTCCCAAGTTATGGCGATAAATTGTTAATTTCTGTTATTTTGGCCATGATAATCATGTAGTGATAAATCTGATATGGTGACAGTCCTGGTTCAAGTGAAACACACACCACTTCTCACTTTTCAGCTGCACACACATTTTGAGGAAATGCTCATGCTTTTGCAAGGGTCTGTTTGCACAAGCATTACAAGGAAAGTTGATTTACACCAAACATTTGTGATTTAAAAAAAACCTCTTCACTGTAACCTGCATCTGTTGTCTGGTTTGTAGTTCGTCTGGTTAACTTAACTGTTAGTTTTACTGTCTATTGGGAGATAATAATATATTAAGTAAGGCTATAACGATTCCTCTATTAAAGTCGAGTACTCGATTTTTAAAAAATCCTTGATTGCAATTTAACCATGTCGAGTAACTGGCAAAATACCGGAAGTGGCGCATTCCACAGATGAGAATCCATGAACCGCATTATTACACCGTTTTCTAAGGCTACGCAATCTATTTAAAACCCATTTACAATCATAATATAGCATAGTGCTATCATGAAATCACAAAGGCTGTGATTCAGTTAAAAATATGCTCTGACGTGCGTTCCATAGTTGCACTGTTATCATTTATATGCGCGTCTGCGTCTCGGGTTTCTCAAACTCTCTGCGTGTTGTGAGTTCATCTGCACGCAGTGTGCGCTGTTTCACAAGATTCGTAACGCAACTAATTTGTAAATCTACGCCAACACAGGAGAATACATAAATATCTTTCTGAAATATATGCGAATTGTTGTTAATTGCGATTTCAAAATAAAAGTTTAACCCTTGCACTGAGTTTGCATGTTTTGATGTGCACATGTTCTTGTTCAAGAAAGAACGGACATTTTTTTTACGTAATGTACATAAGTTATGTTTATATCAGTTTATATCATTTATTTATTTTACATTAAGTATTTTACCAGCGTTGTTCAATAACACCCATATGATTACTTTGATACTTTATTTGAAAAAATAATTGCATGTTATTATGTATTTAGGTAACACTTAACAATAAGGTTCATCAATTAACATTAGTTAATGTATTAAACAACATGAACTAACAATGAACAATACATTTGTAACTGTATTTATTAATCTTTGTTAGTGCTGTCAAACGATTAAAATATTTAATTGCGATTAATCGCATTAATGTTATAGTTAACTCGCAATTAATCACACATTTTTTATCTATTCTAAATGTCCCTTGATTTCTTTTTGTCCCATTATTTTTTTCTCATTTTAATGCTCTTATCAACATGGAAAAGTGGATCGGCTTGCTTTGTGCAAATTTTTTTTATTTAAAACAACATCGGCATCGCATCAGAGAATTCACATCAGCTGTGTGCTTGACCATCAAGTGGTATTTCAGACTGGACATGCTGCGATGATAGCTCAGTTCATAACGACAAAACACACAGATCACTTTGGTCTTGTCAATGGAACCATTTGGCAACTTTTTAAAAGTAAACTTTCCATTCAGAATCTTATGGGCATCCATTTCGCCGTCTCGCGCTCGACCTCCACTCAAAACATAACGTTAGCCTACAGGGGGTCGCACACTGGACGAGAAGCGCAGCGCCGCGTCGCGCAGCACCACGTCTTTAAAATTCAAACACATTATTCTCTATCAGTGTACAGACACCAGCGATGCCATTCGGCGTCTGTCCGCAGCGCCCAGCTATGGCTCAGGACCTTGTTCAAAATCCTGCCGTGTCATTTACATAGTTTTATATTAAATTTATATTTATTTGTCTCAAATCGTCGTTAATGTATACTGACTTCACCCTGTGCTGCAATATACATTTAGTTTTACATTCATTTACAGAAATCAGATGTGTGGATGAAAACTGCCGATGCTATCGGATTTTAAGGTGATATTCTCAATTCATTCCGTTAACGGACGCTCTGAGGCAAAGTGTTCAGAATGCAGACTTAGCAATGATTGTATTTAATTCTACAGTACAATCATAACATAGTACAGACATTATCTTAATTCCATAATGTCCTTAATCAAAACAATATTGCTGGCCATAAACTGAGAAAGTGCACGTCCGGTAGGGCTGCACGATATTGGAAAAAAAATTACATTGAGATATTTTTTCCCAACGATATATATTGCGAGCCATCAATCCAGGCTATTGTCAATAATTACCATTCCATAATATTAATAATTTCACTAATAAGCAAGCTTCATTACAAGTGACAAAAAGGTCACTTTATATTTTATTCCAAAATTAGAACATAGGCTATTTCTGTCAGAATTCGGTGAACGTTCTACGCAATCCAACGTGGCGGCGCTCTTAACAGATGTTTGTTGTTCATTAGGCTATAATTCCTCAAAATAAGTAAAAAAAAATATTCTCTCTCTCTCTCTATGTTTTAGGTGCTGATGCAGTGACGCGTTCATGTAAACGGCACCTAAAAGCTGTCACAAAGAACCAGCAAAAGTAATGATTATGAATATGTAAAATATTACAATGAGACATTTTAATTGTTTATTAATAAACAAGTGTTTTCTGTAAAGATGAAGAAGACTGACTCGCGATCTTCGCAGTAGTGATCGCGCAGGAGAGAAATGCACTTTTCATACGGATTACATAGTTTTATTTTGTTTTGAATGGTTCTGTTTAAAAGTAGAGATTTCTGTAGATAATAGATATATTTCTATTTTTTTTTTTAGGTGTGTGAGGCGAGTAGGCTACCTTATAACGCCGAGTTTCGGTTCATGGATGATAGCTTAAGCTCCAGTTCAGGCGCTGGCGCCTCTGTGTCGTGATTATGTATGCTATATTTACTTTTTATTTATTAAATCCAGGAAATTGGATAATGAAACACTGATTAAAATTAAGATACAATTAATACAAAACGAAATTCGCTTTAAAGAAAAGCTTTGTGCTTTCTGTTTGAGGTCTCTGTGAAAGTTTTAAAGCAGTCTTTTAGTGCCGCTTTCATAACGGTCGGGTCCGTAATGGAGAACTGTCACGTAACATTGTTTTTTCCTCATAAATGCGAACACGAAAAATAAAAGACTTTTTAAAAAAGACAACCATCCACAACTTTACAACACTCCAGCAAAGTATCTCTTTTTGGTCAACATCCTCCTTTTTGTAGACGAAATAGTCCCAAATAGCTGATTTTGACTTTCTTTTTGGTACGAAATCTTTTTTTTTTTTTTTGCTGCGGATCCTCTTCGTCGCCCATTTTTAGCTATAGGATTGCCAGTGAATGATGGCTGTAAGCGGTGAGTTTGCGGCACAGCGAACCAATCACTGTGCAGGCACGCGGAACGTGCATGTCACCCCAGCAAAAAGTCATACAACAAACTCATGTTTACTGTGTGCTACCGTTCCATGGGTGCTACTACCCTTCACATTGCATGTTCCGGTGATGTGACTATCGCTCATTCGCACATCGCGATGTCGATGTTAAAACAGAATATCGTTCAGCCTTAGCGTCCGGTGTGCGATACCTCGAGTAGTCCTAAACGCCATGCGGCGTAGCACTGCGTTTCTCGTCCGGTGTGTGACCCCAAAAGCACAAACAAGTGTGTGCGGTGTGCCTGTTGTTTTGTGTCCGGTCTAGTTAGATCCGGTGTGATGTTGTAGTTTTTCTAACGTTACTAGTTGTTGCAACAGAATGTGAAAAAAACTACAAAGTTTGCTAGGCCAAAAAGATCGTTAATCTTGTGATAAAAAAATGTACGCCGTTAAAATGGGTTTGCGTTAACGCTGTTAAAAACGTGTTTAACTGACAGCACTAATCTTTGTTAATGTTAGTTTAATTTTTTGTTCATGTTAGTTCACAGTACATTAATGTTAACATACAACCTTTGATTTTAATAATGTATTAGTAAATGTTGAAATTAATATTAACTTTGATTAACAAATGCTGTAGAAGTATTGTTCATTATTAGTATGTTAACTAAGGTAGTTAACTAATGTTAACTAATGAACCATATTGTAAAGTGTTACCTATTTGTATTTTTAAGTCATTTTAAAGGCTGTTGTTCACTTGGATCTATTTCATTAACACAATTTATCTGATTACTTGATTAATCGATGGAATAATCAGTAGAATACTCGATTACTAAAATAATCGATAGCTACAGCCCTAATATTAAGTAAATGTTCCTCATCAGGGAGACTCCTCACCACTGCCTTCTACCGCCGGCAGGATCTGACAGTTCAAGCAGGAATCTGTCTCTGAACCACCGGATGGGGCTTACGCCAAAGATATATTGTATGAACTATCTACATATTAGACCTTATTCACTCCGAGTCTTTATGGTAGAGATGATCTTACCACAGTTCCTCCAGTTTACAGTGAGGATTCTCCAGTCCAGCAGAGAACAGCTTCACTCCTGAGTCTCCTAGTTTATTCCCAGACAGATACAGTTCTCTCAGGTGTGAGGGGTTTGATCTCAGAGCTGAAGCCAGAGCAGCACAACCTTCATCTGTGACACCACAATCCCACAACCTGTAGAGAACAATGACACACATTAAGCCTATATCCAAAGATAAACATAACACTTAAAAAAATTAAAAAACATAATGCTGTCAATATGAAATATATACAAATACTCATTTGTTCAAGTTATTAAATTACATCAGTTAGGATTAATTTGATTTGATTCAACTTTATTTTCATTATGCAGTCTACAAGTACAAAGCTAATGCAATGCAGTTAGCATCAACCAGAAGTGCAGAAATATAGTGTTCTATACAGATAAGTGCAGGAACAAGTCCAACACTGAAGTGAAGCTATAGCTTACAATATGTACAGAATATATAAATATACTAAAACCAAATAGAAGAAAATGGGCAGAATTAGAAAAAGAAAAAGAGAATGAAAATGTAGGGATACATGTACAATATGAGCAGCAACAACGAAAGTACAATTAAAATATACAGATTGTTATATGTACAGTAGCAGTAGCAGTTAAACAATGTACAATCTGTGCAAAAATAGTAAAAATAACATGTCCGTCAGTATTATGAGCAGTACTGAATGAATGCAAGCTGCAAATTCTTGTCCATAAAAAGTACTATGAACAGTGCAGTATGAGTGCACGGTGCAATTAGAGAGGTGGTGTGGAATTTAGTAGGATCACAGCCTCAGGGAAGAAGCTCTTCCTAAGCCTACTGGTGCGAGAACGTAGGCTCCTGTACAGTGGTACAATGGTAAAATTACCTGCTCTGATCACATGCTCTGGTAATAATAGCTTTGTATATATATTGACTATACTTTATTTTGATAATAAGTCCAAAAAGAAATCTGTTAAATCTGAGTATGTTGCATAGAACTGAATGAAGAATAACATATTGATATATTGATGTTTAATATTTTAATATAGGGCTATTTTCTGTCCAATTTGTGTGGACCTTTTCTTTTTTTCCCTTTTTTACTGTGTTGTGTAATTTAATTAGTGATTCTACATGTAAATATTGATGATTACAAGTTTGGGGGAAATGCGATTAATTGCAATTAATCACAGCAAATTGTGCGATTAATTAGTTAATTGTTTTTATCGATTCCCAGCCCTACTATAAACTAATAATTTGAAAATGATTTATAAGCGCTGTGTTACTGTATACTTGTGATAATGCAACCAGTTTGAAATAATGGTAACACTTCAAGTGTAACTGTTCCTTTTGTATGTGATGGAGTGATTCTTCTTATTCAAAAATAACAAAATAAACAAAGTAAAGATGAATTTGACTGATAGCATTATTATTATTTTTTTCAAGATTTCAATAGATATGGTGATATATTGTTATCGTGTTATTTTGGCCATGATAATCATGTAGGGATAAATCTGATATGATGACAGCACTGGTTCAGGTGAAACACACACCACTTCCCTCTTTTCAGCAGCAGATTCATATTTTGAGGCAATATTCACGCTTTTGCAAGGGGCTGTTTGCACAAGCATTACAAGGCAAGTTGATTTACACCAAACAATTGGTGATTTAAAAAAGAAACTTTACATTACAGATGTAACCTGCATCTGTTGTCTAGTTTGTAGTGTGTTTGGTTTATTTAACTGTTAGTTTTACTTTCTATTGGAGGATAATAATATATGAAGATGTAAATGTTCCTCCTCAGGGAGACTCCTCACCACTGCCTTCTACTGCCGGCAGGATCTGATGGTTCAAGCAGGAATCTGTTGCTGAACCACCGGATGGGGCTTACGCCAAAGATACATTGTATGCACTATCTACATATTAATCCTTATTCACTCAGAGTCTTTATGGTAGAGATGATCTTACCTCAGTATCTCCATTTTACAGTGAGGATTTGCCAGTACAGCAGAGAACAGCTTCACTCCTGAGTCTCCTAGTTTATTCTCAGACAGATACAGTTGTCTCAGGTGTGAGGGGTTTGATATCAGAGCTGAAGCCAGAGCACCACAACCTTCATCTGTGACACCACAATCCCTCAACCTGTTGACAACAATGACACACATTAGGCCTATATTAAAAGATAAACATAAAAAATACACTTAAAAAATAAAAAAACATAATGCTGTCAATTTGAAATATATATATATAAATACTTTTTGAATTTACTTTGTTAAATTACATCAGGGATGTATGTAAATTTAATCCTATTAAGGGATTGGATATTATCCATTGGAAAGATTGGAAAGTCTCCATAAAACCGGAAAATCCAACGTGTGTGTGTATGTGTGTGTGAGTGTGTGTGTGTTCTTAATGTATTTGTAAGCATTTTAAGAAACTGGGAGAAAAAAAATCGATTCACCTAACTATCGCAATTTTTTGGTTTATGATTTTAAAATAGATTTTTTTTTATTCCAGAATGAATATTGATTCAAATTAAATTGCTTTATTTTTGTCCTTGCTTATGGACAAGGTTGACAGAAGTTAGGCACTTTTGTTCCAACAGATGATGAAATGTGTCGTTATCTATGAGTGTCGTAATATCAATTTCAAGTGGACGCGTTGAAGCAACGTGAGACTGAATGCACTGAAAAGCCCTTGCACTACTCATATGCCGAGAGAGAGATAAGACAGTAGAGCTGCACTAGTAATCTTTAAAATACTGTCAATAGTTAATACATATTTGGTGCTTAAAATAACGCATTTATCGATTACATTGTTTTGCCACTAGTGTCATGGTTCTGTCACTTCTGTCTGGTTTGTCTCTTGGTTTGGTGACGCTCCCGGTTTGTCATGTGTTTGTGTATAGTCTGGTTTGTTGTGAGCACATAGCTTGTCATGTATTTCCTTGTGCCATGTGCTCTCCTGTCAATTATCTAGCCCCTCCCATCTTGTTACCTGATTATTGATTAATTTGCCCCACCTGCTTTCTCGTTACCCTCTTTTGTTTGCTTCCCTATTTAGTCTCCCTGTGTTTGCAGTCCTGTGCTGGTTTGTTGTCAATGTTCCCTCGTGTTTCCTGTTTGATGCCATATGCCTGTCTTGTTTTCCCCCACGGGGAGTTTTGGTTTATAGTTTTGTTTTGTTTAATAAAGATCCTAAGTTTCCTGCACATGAATCCTCGCTTCACTATTTACCATTCCGTGACAACTAGGTGGCGACAGGTGACTGTTAAAAATGTATTTGTTATTGAATTATTTATTCAAAAAATGAAGTACTATATGATGCTTCTGAAATAAAACTCAGAAAGATGTGATGAATTGTTTTTGTAAATATGACTCATCTTATACATCATATACACTCTGTATAAGTGTATGATTTAACTTTTCCCCATAGTCTAGAGTTAAAAAAAAAAAATTCACAATACGTTGTAATATCGAATCACAATATTGTAGAATTGCAATTCTTAAAAATTGCAATAAATATAGTATCAGCACTCGAGAGAGAGAGAGAGAGAGAGAGAGAGAGAGAGAGAGAGAGAGAGAGAGAGAGAGAGAGAGAGATTGTGTGTGTGTTTGTGAGCTTAACCCTCTGGGGTCGGTGGCCTTTTTTTCTTATCAGTGCAAAAGAGACTCAAAATACTCGGTTGATTTTGATCCTACATATAAGTATACATTTCATCATTCAAAACTGTTAAATGTCTTCTTTTATTTGTGTACAATCATAATAAAAACAAAATGTTGTGTTTTTCATAAAATAAAGAAAATAAACGATGCGCGTTCTGCCGTCTCTCAATGTGAAGTTCATTCTGAAACACGACAGAAAATGATCTGTAACTCAGCGAATGTTTGTCACACAGACTTGAGACATATGTCTTTACAAAGCTTGGGGTCTCTATGTTTCAATTATGTAAATTACATCAAAAACAAATATTCTCTGTTTAAGTAATCTGTATGAAAGCAACAACATGTACAGTTTCTCAAACTCACCCTCATTAACTCTAATGTGACCACACCCATGCGCGCACGAGCGATTGACATGCAAATAGTCCACGCGGGCCTGTAAACGCCCTCATTACCTCAAAAGCAAAGAATCAGAGATTCCAGTAACGTACTCCTCTGCTTTTCATCGAGTTTGGAAGACTGTGTTTGTGCTGTGCTGTGCTGTTTACCTTGGATTTACCTCAAAGGAATTAGAAGAATGCGATTTGAAGATGAGAAGATTTTTTTAATCTTGAAATGTGAACTAGACAGGTAGGCAACCTTTCAATGCTAAATTTATATACATGTAAGACACAAGGATGTTTTTCGATAATAAAACACAGCATGATAAAAGTATTATCGAACATAAAAACATCCTTGTGTCGTACATGTATATAAATTTAGCATTGACAGGTTGCCTACCTGTCTATAGGTCATATTTCAATATGTTTCTGTTTCTGGCACCAGTTTAACCAGTAGCTACAATGTAAAGTTTATGCAACAATAACATGCTTACTATTATGAGTGGACATTTCTTACCTTAAAAATCGTTCTCATCTTCAAATCGTGTTCTTCTAATTCTTCTAAGGTAAATCCAAGGCAAACAGCACAGCACAAAAACAGTCTTCCAAACTCAATGAAAAGCAGAGGAGTACTAAAGTCTCTGATTCTTTGTTTAGAGGTAATGACGGCGTTTACAGGTCTGCATTCCTTCATGTAGACTATTTGCATGTCAATTGCTCTTGCGCATGTGGGTGTGGTCACATTAGAGCTAATGAGCACGGGCTGGAGAAACTGTACATGTCGTTACTTTCATATGGATTACTTAAACAGAGAATATTTGTTTTTGATATAATTTACATAATTTATAAATAGAGACTTCAAGCTTTGTAGAGACATATGTCTCATGTCAGTGTGACAAGCATTCGCTGAGTTACAGATAATTTTCTGTCACGTTTCAAAATGAATTTCACATTGAGAGAGATGGCAGAACGTGCATCATGTTTATTTTCTTTATTTTACGAAAAACACGTTTTTTTCATTATGAGTGTACACAAATAAAAGAAGACATTTAACAGTTTTGAATGATGTATAACACTTATATGTAAAATAGTATTTTGAGTCTCTTTTGCACAGATAAGAAAAAAAGTGAGCTGGTCTCACAGGCCCCAGAGGGTTAAAAAACCTCTTCACTGTATCCTGCATCTGTTGTCTGGTTTGTAGTTCGTCCGGTTTATCTAACTGTTGGTTTTACTTTCTTTTGGGCGATAATCAGGGCCGCATTAACACTATAAGGGGCTCCTGGGCTTTACCTCTTGAGGGGCCCTTCATCCACCAGAACTATTACCTACATTCACTCAATCTTCTTAATCACAAAGTGCAAGTCATTTAAATAATATATAGGCCTTTACAAATATCTATGCATGAACTACTTATTGGCATATAGTCTGAACAGTTTTGCTGGCCAGGCAGGGAACAGGCAGAAGCCAGCAACCAGTCTGGGGTAAAACAGAAATCTCTTTATTTCAACATAAAAATTAGTTTGACTATATAGTGGACTGTTTTAGTGCCTACAACACAACCAAATACAATTCATTTGTCATTGTAAATGAGAAAGTAGTGAATTAGATCATTCAATACTGAGGGAATTTGACATTTTTTTATATTCCTCACCTCCAGGCATATTAATAAAGGGGCTCACAACCTATATAGCTAACGTTCAACTTGTTTAGTTAGCTTGGTTCTGGTTCTAAAACTTCTGTTTTTTCAAACACCGAACTTCAAACTCATCGATGCCAATGTTCATTCTTGAAGTAAACTTTTGCCTGTTTGGTGTAGATTTAGCGGTTTTTGGACTGCTGTTTTAAACTGAAAGTGACGCTTAGGTTACACCAAAGATATATTGTATGCACTATACAATACAATACAATATTTATTTATAACGCACATTTTATAAACCACCAAGGCTGACCAAAGTGCTGTACAGAACAGAAAAATAAATAAAGATAAAACAACCAATAAAGAAACACAAAACAATAGATAAACAATAATCATACCTAAATCAAGGAGAAATAAAAGCCAAAGAAAATAAATAAGTCTTTAAAGAAGATTTGAAGGTGGAAACAGAGGGAGCTAATCTAATGTAGAGAGGTAGACTGTTCCAAAGTTTTGGGCCTGCAGTCGCAAAAGCATGATCGCCTTGTTTTTTTAAGACTGGATGTAGGTACAATGAGTAGACAGTGATCACTGGATCTCAGAGTTCTAGAAGTAGTGTACGGACAGAGCAGATCAGTCAGGTACTGAGGGGCCAATTTGTTTTGGGCTTTATAAACAAACTATCTACATATTTATCCTTATTCACTCCGAGTCTTTATGGTAGAGATGATCTTACCCCAGTATCTCCAATTTACAGTTAGGATTCTCCAGTACAGCAGAAAACAGCTTCACTCCTGAGTCTCCTAGTTTGTTCTCAGACAGATCCAGTTCTCTCAGGTGTGAGGGGTTTGATCTCAGTGCTGAAGCCAGAGCAGCACAACCTTCATCTGTGACACCACAATCACTCAACCTGTAGAGAACAATGACACACTCTTCACTCTCCCAGATCAGACACACAGATCGAATCAACAGACTTCATCATTTAAAAAAAAAGCACAGATCACCATGTTTGATGTCAGTGAGATTCACCATGTTATTTGTGTGTGTTTGTGTGAGAGGTAAAGCTTATATAAAAACATAAATAAACTATGTATATCACATTAAATAATGTGTAAAGATGATCACAGAAAAAGATGGATGTGATGGTCATTAACCCTCTGAGGTCGAGAAACGCGCCGGCGCGTTTTGCTGGATTTTTTTCACATAGCAGCAACATAAACTTAAAAAAATCCGTGATTTGTGGTCATAAAAATAAAATAAATACATGATTATAAACTATAGATTGTCTTCTTTTTTTTGTGTACACTCACATTAACATCAAAACCTTGTTTTTATTTTTAAATAAATAAAATAAACAGGGTGCGCTTTCAGCTCACTCTGTCTCCGCAAAAATCTTTCTGAAACAAGTCTGGAAAATGAACTGAAACTCAGCTAATACTTATCACACAACCATGAAACATGCGTCTAAAGAAAGCTTTAAATTTCTACTTTTAAATAAAACAATTCACATTCAAAACAAATATTCTCCTGCAATGTAATCTGTATGAAACTAAATAGAAGTACAGTTTCTCCCGTCTCATCTAATTACCTGTAATGAGTTCACACCCACTCGCAGAGCGCGCTATTCATAAGATAATGTGCTGAGGTGATCTATGCAAAATGAGGTAAACGCCCCCTGAAATGCCTTCAAACCTC
Source organism: Scardinius erythrophthalmus (assembly GCF_964197995.2). Classification (NCBI taxonomy): domain Eukaryota; kingdom Metazoa; phylum Chordata; class Actinopteri; order Cypriniformes; family Leuciscidae; genus Scardinius; species Scardinius erythrophthalmus. The sequence continues at coordinate 3,216,611 of NC_138227.1, forward strand.
TATGCTTCAAACCAGCAAGTTTCATTCATTCACATTCCTGCGCTGTTGGAATATCACGAGTTCAAATTTTGCTCAGAAGAAGAGCAGGACTCTGACGAGTCGACGAACGTTTGTATTTTGAGCGACGAACGTTGAGCGACTTGATCCAGCCGTGGATAATATTTCGGGTGAGTAAGTCTTTTAAATTTACTTGCATTAGTTGACACGTGTTCGCATTTATGAGGAAAAAACAATGTGACAGTTCTCCATTATGGACGCGAGCGCTTTGAAAGCAGCAGACTTTCAAACTTTCACAGAGACCTCAAAACAGAAGGCACAAATCCTTTCTTTAAAACGAATTTCGTTTTGTATTAATTGTATCTTAATTTTAATATTATTTTCATTAACAAATTTAATACACAAAAAGCCATCACGACATAAGGGGCTCGAACTGGAGATCATCATTAACCAGACCGTAGTCTACTCGCCTCACATGTCTAAAAAATGTGAAATATATTTACAGAAAGCTGGTTCTAAACAAAACCATCCAAAACAAAAAACTATGTAGCCTAATAAATGTGCATTTCTCCGGTGCGTTCACTAGCCTACTGCTGAAGATCGCGAGTCAATAGCCTATCGTCAAATTCATCTTTGCCAGAAGTTAATAAACAATTACAATGTCTTATTGCAATATTTTACATATTCATAATCATTACTTTTGATGGATCTTTGAGGATCTTTGAGGATGGATCTTCAAACTTTCTCAGTACAAGTTATGAAGGAAGAGAACAGCATTACAGTTTTCAGCGCGTCCTCCTCTGATTGCTGTGTTCTGACTGAAAAAGTGCGTGAAGGAGCACATGTGCAAAACGTAGGTTTGTAAAATGTGCTTTTTTTAAAAGCGTTTTTATGTCCTCTCCACATAGAGGAATTACAATAAAAAAAAAAAAACCTCCTCTACTTCTTTGTTCAGGCTGTGATGGGCCATTAAGTCATTGAGGGGGTGTCTATGTCACACCCTGGTCTGAATCTCATTAATATTTATAGCCATTACCACTCCCATGCATAAACCTCTTCTGACAAAAAAAAACTGTTTTACAACTGTTTTTAAATCAATGTATTGTTTTATGAAAACGATTAGGCAGGATGATTTTCACATAATTTTGAAGAAAAAACACTAGGGAACAAGATCCATTAGTCAAAAGTCTTGTGGACACATATTTACTATATGTTTTGTGGTGTTATTTCAGCAACTTTCATTTTTATTTTTTCAAATAACCACGCATAAACATTATTTTCTTAAAAACACAAAGATTTACAAGCATGTTGATCAGATATGATGGTAGCCCTGTTTGTGCTTTATAGAGTGAATTTACACCTTTGCCATTAACATGTTTATGAATAACTGAAAAAACAACAAATGTCAGAGCATGTCAGAACACCTCCAGGGCCCAGAAAACAGCTCAGACTCCAGAGGGTTAAGGATGAATTCATCTTGTTCTTCATGTACTAAAGTCCAGACTGTGCTAAAGTAAAGTAAAGAGTGTTAAATGTTGATCGTATCAGGTTACTGAGGAGCAGCTCATGTGTTCAATCATTTACAGATGAATCACTCAATCACCTCAACTCAAGTAATAGAGATTGAACACTTGAACACAGAAAGGCTAGAGGCTAGCTAAACAGATGACGACAGCGCTGCGACATCAAAGTCATTAGTAAACATTGCAAGATGGCTATGGATGAACACCAGTTGTTTGAAACAGTTTTGGCCGCTACAATGAACGAGTTAGATTTGGCTTTTTATCTAAAAGAGGAACAGAAGACGCCGCTCGAATCGTGCCTTTGCAAAAAGGACGTTTTTGCTGTTTTGCCGACTGGGTACAGCAAGAGTCTAATCTACCAGTTAGCTCCGCTAGCATTGTGACTGGTCTTAGTGTTATCCAATTGTGTGCAGTGAGATTTTCAGGGTTCTGTTTATTTTTGTTCCAGAGTTAGTTTATTTCAGAGTTGTTCAGCGCATGCGTCCCTATTGATGATGCTCCAGTGGGCCTGAGAGTTATATCTACATAAAGCGCTGTTAAAACAAGGTAATGTTCATTCATTTTATTATAATATATAGCTAATTCTCATCTCCCACATCGTTTAACTGTATTCAGACCTTGTTGTTTTTTTTGCAACAGGACGTTTTCTATGCAATAATGTATTTCCTTTCAAGCAATGTGGAAGCAAAATGACAAAAAAAGAAACTTATAGAGCCATGTTATCTTTATTTAAAGATGTCATGAACTGGCTTTTTAAATTTTTTTATATTTTTGTCTGAGGTCAACTTATGACGTCCTCTTGGTTTTTACATTCAAAAACATCAAAATGAATAAGTAATAGGCTATTTTCTACCCTGGTTTTGAGCCTAGCTCCTGAAACGCTCGGTGTTTATGGGCGTGCCGCATTGAAGACTTTGAAGTAAATGCCCACTGCTATGATGGATAACAGTTTTGCATATTATAATGAGTTTCATGTAATGTGCGAATCGGTGGTCGGGGCTAAACAGGCAGTGTTGAAGTAGGCGTTGATCTTCTTTTGCGGAGGCGTGTTTGATACCCTTTGACCTCATAGATGCCCACTTTGAAAACCTGTCGTTCGCTGTGTCTGGTGTCAATAAAAGCTTTTATTGGACTAACAAGGAAGTTTTCAGTTCTGAAACTTACAGGATATTCTTATAGATGACCTCTTATATGTCAAAAGCTCAAGGAAAATGTTATTTCTCAGTTCATCACCCCTTTAATTATTCACACTGTGAATTTAACGTATTTCTTTGACATTTAAATAACCTATAAAAGGTCTTTTGCAATGACACAATGACGAAAATGTGACTCATGTAAATAACATAATTCTGTCAGGACCACTATTGTCAAATACGATTGACAATTAGCATACAGTTTGGATTGGCGGTATGCGTACACTGTCACCTGTCAATGACATCATAACCTTGTTATACTTGGTTGTAGTTTACTTCTGTAGAAACAGGGAAAATATGAATTTTTTACACACTACCCCCACAACGACTGAGGCTGATGGAATGGTTACATCCTTATGTTAGCGGCATATGTTGAGCATTATAGATCCAATCCAATGTGGGAAGCATCACACCAAGCTGGAGCAAGCGAGGACACATTGCAGCAAGCATGTTGCTGTAGCCAATTTAATAATTGTATGGGATCTATTGGGGAAAGCTTACAACCCTAGCGGCAGCAAATTCTGATACAACAAGCATGTTGTATAATGCTGAACTATTGCTAAAACTAGTGTAGTTTGGCAGGGGAAGCATACACCCTACAGCAATAGCTCCAGCGGAAACAAAACTGATACAACTAGCATGTTTGTATAACCATAAGACTAGTATTAAAACTAATGTATTCCGGTCGGGGAAGCATACACCCTACAGCTCTGAGTCAAATGCAGTGCGCAGCTAAGCTATGAATACAGTGTGCTTCCTCATTCATGAACATGATTTCTGCTCACCGTCCTGTGGAGGTGAAGATGACAACTCCCATGATTCCACACTCCTTCACAGGATCATCAAGCTACGATGTTGTTAGTGTTGAATACCAGACCTTTGCGGTAAATGTACTGTGTACTAAGAATGTTACCGATATCTAGATAGCTTTAGCCACAAGCATGTGGTAACTTTAACACAGCATGTTGCAATAATCGAAAAAATTAAGAACAAGCATTTTTCCAATGCAACCAGATAAGCATAAAACAATGTTTAATTACTACAGCATGTTGCTGAGAACAGTATGCGCAAAAAACACTAGAAGCCGAAGTAACAAGCATATATTCAATAACATTGCACTAACAACCACCATACAGGACTGATACCAATGTTGCTGAAATGACAGCATATTGCTGATACCTGATAAGCTTAGCAGAGCATGTGACAATGACATCAGGTATAAGCCTAAAACTCAACCATGTTCCAAAAAAAAACCAACAAGCAGTGTTTCAATAACATAGTTTTTTTTATATATGTATATACACAGCTTAAATATATAACCATGTTGAATTTCAGCCTATAAAAATGCAAGCCCTTAAAAAAACAATGTATTAAAATGCAAGCATGGTATACAATACACTATAGCTTTAAGAACACCGTGTTTCCAAGAACTAGATAGACCAAGCGTGTCCGATAACGCTGAAGTGGCTCAACTGAATAGTGACTGTTTACTATGTCTTTTTTAGAGCTGTGACACAGCAGAAATGATTCCGTTTGCAGTTTGCACCATGAATTGTTAATTCCTATCACCGCAAGCTGCTTGAATATGTGCTGCAAAGTACTAAAAGCACAGTGTGTGCAACGTGATCAGTTTCCAATGACAACACATAGTAACGCACATAGCCAATATGATCATATAAGCCTAGCAAGAGCATTTTAATGAAAACGACTATGTTAGATAAACCCAAGACACACGGATAGTATTAGCAACAAGCATGTTGCCAATACCCTGATAGCTTTTAGCAATGAGCATTAAAAAGAAACTTAGCTTCGTGAAGACTTTCAGAGATGAATGGAGAGTGAATCACATCGAGTCTTGTGTCAATAATGCAGCAATGCGAGCAGCAATGCAGACTGAGGTCACTTACAAATCAGGCAGCTTATGATCAGTGCGGCGAAACTCATGTTCAAGTTCACAAATTTGAATTAATCTAAGGTGAAATCCTTGTGGGGAACGAATTCCTCTCGCTAAATTCCCGATTGCACGATTCCTTGTGAGATGATGTGGTTTGCCTGCCGAATTTTGCCATTTAATTACCTCCTGAGAAACGCGATAGCTGCTGAAAATATAGAAAAAGAGCTTATATATTAGGGTTGGGCGATGTCCCCTAAATTGGCAGTTGACGATGTTTAAAGTAAAACATCTCAAGTTTCATCTCTTTACATACATTTTTTTCTACTTAAAAACTGTAATTTCATTATTTTACTAACCCAACTAATTACTCATCTGGGCTTTTGAATAGGTTGCACGTACGGGGGGAAAAAAGTAGTATGATTCTTTCTGCCAGTCGGGCTGCAGCAGAGAAGCTGTATACAGCTTTGCAAGAATCGCCGAAAATGCCGTGATGGGCCCACGGAAGATTTCCGTGAAATGAACACGGCCCCTTAAGTTAAGGAAAAGTTATTTATATCTTTTGCTGTAGTGTGTCAGTAGGAAATATCAGTTTACATTTCCAAACATTCTTTTTGCCATTAATTGTAATAATCCAGTGAGATTTCTGTATGCACAAGGAATCTGACAACAGCCAGGATGATCTGATCTCACCATCATCGAGTCCGTCTGTGATTACATGAAGAAACAGAAAAAACTGAGACAAACTAAATCCAGAAGAACTGCGGGAATGTCTCCAAGATGCTTGAAGAAACCTTCCTGGGGGGGATATTAACATGCCTAAGACTTCTGCACAGTACTGTATATTCAATGCGAGAAACTGGTTTATTTATATAAATAAGATGCCAAAACGAAAAATGAAAACTAAAAACTAATTGAGCGGTGTAACATTTTATATGTTTGGTAACTGTACTTTTATTTAAATAATGAACAGGCTGCGATATCATGTTAGCAATTCAAGATTTTTCTGTGTGTGTGTGTGTGTGTGTGAGGCGGAGGCGCGACCACTGGATTTTTTCCTTCCAAGAGAGTAAATTCTTACTCCGTAATTTATGGTCATACAGATAAAAGCAAGACATAATTCATAAATGTACTAAAGATATTCAGATTTAGTAAAACAACAAAAACAAACGGAATGTCTCCGTTTCCTTTATAGATCTTTGGAGCGTGCCACAATGAACTGAAACGCATTTTCTTTCATTTTTTAATCTCCAATATAAAGTGAAATATATTTCAGCCTTTTTAGAAGAATCTGCTAATATTTATTAATCATGTAAAAAACATTTGGTTCAAAGAGTATTTTTAGTTTCAACTGACCATAGAAATTTGATTTGTTCAAACTCATTTGAGAAAAAGTCAATCAATTACTTGTAATAAGTTGAAGTAATTTTTTTACTTTGATCCGACACATTTTTTTTGAGTGATTATATAAAAGCTGATATAACAAATTAAAACTGTATATCACATACAAATATAGAAAAATTGTAACAGAAGAGGTTAATGTAATGAACAATAAAGAGTCCTGAAAACTGGAGGATTTTATAGCTGTTAAATTCAGTACGAAATCATTGAACACAATATGTATTTTCCTTTCAACGGTATAAATGTTTATATACATTCACTATAAATATTGTGAATATTAAATATTTTATAAATAAAAATTTGATAATAATTTTCTAAAAATTAAAAATGTCTACAGCATCCAGTTTTCTCCTAAAATTAAAATGAATGGACTGTGTTAATCCTGACTGTGCTGAACTTAAGTGTGTTTAAAGTAAAGGGTGTTCAAACACATGAACTCACAGCAGCAGGAGAAATAGAGCAAACGCTTCAAACAGAAAAATATTAATCCTCTTACATCATATGAACAGACGTGAAATTAATTTGATGAATTTGATCATGTTGTTTCAATAGCTTTGCTTGTAATTAATCTAATAATGGTTATTTCCCTGCATTTTGTTCCATTTTGATAATACTTTATAAATTTACAGTGACAGTTTCATGTGAGAGTCATGTATGATCTTACCTCAGTATCTCCAGTTTACTGTGAGGATTCTCCAGTCCAGCAGAGAGCAGCTTCACTCCTGAGCCTAGTTTATTAAATGACAAATTCAGTTTTCTCAGGTGTGAGGGGTTTGATCTCAGAGCTGAAGCCAGAGCAGCACAACCTTCATCTGTGACACCACAATCACACAGCCTGTAGAGAACAATGACACACTATTCACTCTCTCAGATCAAAACAGAAATCTTAGTTTTTCTTAATTGTGTTTATAATTTGTGCAATATCTCTTTTTAAACAATTAATTCAATATATCAGTAAGTTTAACTGTTATTCTAAGAGATTATGTCTCTATTATGTCTGTTTTTTCCCTAAATATAAATGCATTAACATTTAAATAAATTAAATTAAAATGAATATAAACAAGTCTAAATATAAATGTTTATATACATACAATATAAATGCATATATTTGAAAATACATTTCTCACACAAATATCATAAAACATTATTAAAGTAGATCACAAATCAGTTCAGATAGGTGGAGGGTTTAAAAGCTTTAAAAGCATATTTTTCATTTACATTTTTTTTTTTTTTTAAAAAGGTATAGCTACATAGAGGACAAAAATGTCCATGTAAAAAAACTTTCATAAAATTTGAAACTTTGGTATCATTTTAAAGAAGACCCTTGGCAGATTATTGCTGAAGTAAAAAAAAAAAAAAGTTAGTAAGGTTTAAGTTTATGAAAATTATTTATGAACATTATATTATATAAAATATATGTTTTATGAAATATTTGGAACTCTATAACTGATATAAATTCAAAGCCATAAATCTAAACAAGTTGTGTTCCAAATTTGAGGTTGATATCTCAAAAAATTAGCTTTTGGTAAGATTTTGTTTGGGTGCAGTAACAGACTTTCCCCATTGGGTGCCAGCAAAACTACACTTGTAGACACAGTGATTGGATTTTAGATTTGCAGTTGAGTTTTTCTCTCTCAAATATTACAAGCACACAAACACACTTTTTTTTATTACACACAAACCACACTCAGACATCCATACCAACACACCCACACAATTATCATTGCATAATTTATCCAAATGGCTCTATAATATGCCGAAGCAGATAAACACGAGTATTTGCTTTATAGGCTAAACCTGAAAAAAATAGCACCATCTGATAAAAAATTTTTAAGCCTTGCCAACAGAATGAAAGCTTCTTAAAAAAGATTGCATCATTTTATAGTGAAACGGCCCTGGGATTAAAAAATGCAGTTTTAAGGGGTTTCAATGGGGACATTTTTGTCCAAAAGGCGCTGCGAGGAAATATTTTGTGTACCTAGTGCAAAAAAGATTTTTTAATCATGGAAATAGCGGTGAAATAGTACAATACCGATAAAAATAACACAGGCAAAGTGATCAAAAAAACAAAACTGAAAAGGACAAAAATGTCCATAAGGATGCACAAGGGTTAAACCATTAATTTACAATGTTTAAGAAAGAAATGTTATAATGTTTTAACAGTGATGCTTGTTCTCAGTCTTACTTACTGAGCTGATCTAGTTGCTGAAACCACAGGCAGCAGCTTCTGAAGAACTTCATCTGCAGTGTTTTGTGTGTTACTATTTGAAAAATAAAAAATAAATAAGTTTTAGTTAATGCTAATGCAAATAATAATAATTCATATCACAAGTAAATAATACATTATACCTTCCTAAATACCCTCAAATATTTATAAGAAAAAAAAAGTATTTTTGTACCTGCATCAGCAAATTATCCGCTATTATCCGCTAAAATACTATTAAAACTTAATTTTGGAAAAATACTTTCTATTAAATATCTTTATATTAAAGGAGACATATCATGCTTTTAAATCGTTCCTTTTTACATATAAATCATATATTTGTAGTCTATATAAAGCGGAACTGCAATGCTTGGGTCTGAATTCCTCATTATTATAGCTCCACAGGCCCCTTTTCTACCCCTTTTCTGATGTGCGTCTGAGAGCAACTCGTTTGGTGCGGTCTCTTTAAATACAATTGAGACACTTCATACCCCGCCCCCTCTCCAGTTTGCAGAGGTGACACTCGGTTCAACTCCACCCCATTCGGCCATTTTTGTAGTTTGATAGCAGAGATACGATTATCTAGCGGCACAGAAACTTTTTATTCACACGTTATTAACAAAATGTCAACAACGGAAGACTTGTCCAGCCAGCCTTACATGTTCGAGCCAGAGTCGGAGCCGGAGCGAGATGAAAATGAAGACGACGAACCTGCAGAATAACGTCTTCATATGGATGTATCGCAATGGTGTGTTACTGTATTTACACATGAAACTTTGGTCTTCCGACCTTTTACCACCGTGTCGATTTATTTTGATTAATATGTGCGAGGGAGAGAGAGCAAGACAGCATCTAGTTTGGAGACGGTGTCTTGTTTACATTTTCGCCTGGCTCCGAAGAGAGAGACCGGGTCTCTCTCTCTCTGCTCGTTCTTTCAGTTAAACATGCGCCCTGTCACAAGCGCGGCAGTTCATCTACATTAGACGGTGTAATGAAGCGTGTGGGTTACTACATCCAACAACCGAACATTTTAACTTACCCTCTCGTAACTTCTGCATCTTTTAGCTTGGACTACAAAATTGCAGCGAGAAATAAAAATGGCGGATTGCTCGAAGTGTTGGGCTGGAAGTCAATGTCTTTATTTGTCAGTTCCGCTGCAAATACTGTGACGTAATAGTTCACAAAACGTCATAGATAACAGGAAAATCGGAACAGGTTGAAAAATAAGGCCAAAAAAGAATATAAAGATATCAACGAAGCACCTGAAGAGAATAATTTCAACTTTTCTGTACTTCTAAAAATACAACAAAATGCATTTAAGGGCTAAAAAAGTGGATTTAGCATGATATGTCCCCTTTAACTGACTCTTTTGTTAAAGCAATACAGTGAATGACAGCCGTCTGTGTCTCCCAGTGTCTCACATTATTGTCAGTTTAGTGTTCAGTGATTAATTTACACAGAAACAAAAGATAACATGTATTCCTTCATCTCTGAAAACATTATTTGTATCTTACATTTCATAATGAACTCAGATAAACTCAGTGCCGACTTGTTTTCCATCAGTTCTTTTACATGAATTGAAATGTGTGCAAAGGATTGTGGGAGACTGAAGAACAGGAAGGATACACTTGATGCATCCTTCAAAATGAGCTTAATTAAAGACATAAAATGAAGTGGCAGTGGTTGATGACATGGCAGTCAAGATATGCAGCCTTACTAGGACAAAGCCACGGTTTGTGAACACACGCAAATTATATGTCATATCCCAGAAATCCTCTAAGATATTGTATGTAATTTGCGGGAGAAACGGGGCAAAGCAGAATCAATCTGTGCCCTGCGATTTAAATCCTTCTTAGTTTCTTTGTTTCTAAAGTTTTAGACTGTAATGATTGTACTCAGTGTTACTTACCGATCATTTCTGTCTCCAATTAAGCTCTTCAGGTTAAACTCCTGCAGTGCCTGCTCTGAGGACAAAAACACGAAAACTAAAGCTGACCACTGAGACGAGGAGAGTTTCACATCACGTAATCCTCTGCTCATATGAGGTTGAGCTTCGTTCACTAGAGAAAGATCACCCAGTTCATTCAGACAGTGAAACAGATTGATGTATTTATCTGGAGAGGGATTCTCACTGATCTTTTCTTTAATATAGTCAACTGTTTTCTCATTGTTGTGAGAGCTGCTTGCTGTCTGTGTCTTTAGTTCTTGTAAAAGACTCTGATTAGACTCCACTGACAGACCCAGAAGGAAACGAAGGAAAAGGTCCAGATGCCCATTTTTACTGTCTAAAGCTTCATCCACAGCTCTCTGATGGAGATCAGATATGGAAACTGTGTCTCCATTGGTTGGTTTGGTAATCTGGTCAAACACATTGATGTTATTGTTGATAAAGGAGAGATGCACATATAGAGCTGCTAGATGTTCCTGAATGCTCAGATGAACAAAGCAGAAGACTTTCCCCTGATATAAGCCCAACTCCTCTCTGAAGATCTGAGTGCACAATCCTGAGTAAACTGATGCTTCTGTCACATCAATGCCACACTCTCTCAGGTCTTCCTCATAGAAGATCAGGTTGCCTTTCACAAGCTGCTGATAAGACAGTTTACCCAGTTTGAGAATCATGTCTTCATCTTTCACTTTCTTCTTGTAGTCCTTCTCATGTTTGATGTCGGTCTGAATGAGCAGGAAGTGTGTGTACATTTGAGTGAGAGTCTTGGGAATCTCTCCAATCTCTGCTTCACTCAACATCTTCTCTAGAACAGTGGCTGAGATCCAGCAGAACACTGGGATGTGGCACATAATAAAGAGGCTCCTTGATGACTTCAGGTGTGAGATGATCCTGTGAGCCAGACTCTGATCACAGATTTTCTTCTTGAAGTATTCCTCCTTCTGTGGGTCACTGAAGCCTCGTACCTCTGTCACTCGATGGACACACTCAGAGGGGACGAGATCCGCTGCTGCTGGTCTGGAGGTGATCCAGATGAGAGACGAGGGAAGCATATTCCCCACAATAAAGTTCGTCAGCAGCTCGTCCACTGAGGCTGATTCAGTCACATCACACAACCTCACATCGCTCTGAAAATTCAGAGACAGACGACACTCATCCAGACCATCAAAGATGAACAACACTTTATACTCATCACTGGATATGTCCATTTCTTTTGTTTCAGGGAAAAAGACATGAAGAAGATCTGAAAGACTGAGTTTTTTGTCCTTCATCAAGTTGAGATCTCTGAAAGCAAGTGGAAATATGAGCTGGACGTCCTGATTCTCTTTCCCTTCAGCCCAGTCCAGGATGATCTTCTGCACAGAGACTGTTTTTCCAATGCCAGCAACTCCCTTTGTCAGCACAGTTCTGATGGGTTTGTCTTGTCCAGGTAAAGGTCTAAAGATGTCACTGCATTTGATCGGTGTGTCCTCTGTTTCTGCTCTCCTGGACTGTGTCTCAATCTGTCTCACCTCATGCTCATTATTGATCACTCCACTTTCACTCTCTGTGATGTAGAGCTCTGTGTAGATCTCATTCAGTAGTGTTGGGTTTCCCTGCTTTGATATTCCCTCATACAAACACTCAAACTTCTGTCTCAGATTTGATCTCAGTGTGTTGAGGACTTCAGCAGGTTTAGAGTCACGGCTGTAAGATTAAAATACCACATTATTACAGAAGTCAAAGAATTAAATAACCATAAATTACAAAATGTATTTTTGTTTGCTGTATTATGGGAAACAGAACATCATTAGGTTTCGCAAGCCTAATGCAAATGCAAGCATTCGCAGGACCACTTAAATTCAGCAAAGCGAAGGAGATATCAAGACGATTACATTCAGTATGGATTTACGTGTCTCTTGGTTGATGGGGATGCACGTCCACAATGTGTAATGTGTACGGAGGTACTAGCAAATGACAGTTTGAAGCCGGAGAAAATTAAGAGACATTTACACACCAAACACCCAACACACATTGATAAAACAATCGATTTTTTCCATCGCAAAGAGCAAGATTTGCGTGGTCAAAAGCAAGTATTTACTACACAGACTACAACAACTACCAAACTCCATGCTGCATCTTATGAAGTTTCATACCTCATTGCAAAATCTAAGAAGCCACACACAATTGGCGAGACGTTCATTCTCCCTGCAGCAACAGCCTTGTGTCAAGCAATGGATAATGAAAAAATAGCGAGTCAGCTTAAACAGGTCCCACTGTCAGATAACACAGTTGCCCGACGAATAGATGACATGGCAAACGACATAAAGATTCAGCTTATTGATCGTATAAAAAAATCCGGAAAATTTTCCCTACAACTTGATGAATCGACAGATATATCAAATGCAGCACAGCTGCTCATATTTGTCAGATACTGCTATGAGGGGAAACTACACGAAGATATGTTATTTTGCACTACGCTGGATGGGACATGCTAAGGACAGGATATATTCAACAAACTTGATAGTAAGATGCAGGAAGCGGAGCTGAGTTTCGATAACTGTGTGGGCGTGTGTACGGATGGAGCTGGTTCTATGATGGGCAAACATAAGGGTCTAAAGGTGAAGATCAAGTCAAGTCAAGTCAAGTTTATTTATATAGCACTTTTCACAATACAGATTGTATCATAGCAGCTTCACAGTATTAAATTAAAACAATACATCAATGTTTGTTTCTAGTGGAACGTCCACGTTTGGTAATGCTGATCAATAGTATCGTTGATTGATTAATTAAATTAAATATCCCCAAATATCCCCAACTGAGCAAGCCAAAGGCAACAGTGGCAAGGAACCGAAAAACTCCATCAGGTGACCTAATGGAGAAAAAAAAAACCTTGGGAGAACCCAGGCTCAGTCGGGGGCCAGTTCTCCTCTGTCGTTTATGAACTAGAGGTCGGATTTAACTGTAAAAGTTAAAAGTATTATATGAATGCCTGGCTGAAGAGATGCGTCTTTAATCTAGTTTTAAACTGGGAGAGCGAGTCTGAGCAACGAACAGTATCAGGAAGACTATTCCAGAGTTTTGGAGCTAAATGTGAAAATGCTCTCCCTCCTTTGGTGGACCTAGATATCCTAGGTATGACCAAAAGCCTCGAATTTAGTGATCTTAAAGAGCGCGATGGATTATAGGGCGATAGAAGATCGGTTAAATAGACTGGAGCTAAGCCGTTTAGGGCTTTATAAGTCAGTAGCAATACCTTGTAATTAATACGGAACTTTATAGGTAACCAATGTAGTGATGATAAAATTGGTGTTATATGATCATATTTTCTTGATCTAGTTAGAACTCTAGCGGCGGCATTTTGGACTAACTGTATATTGTTTATTGAGGTTGCAGGACAACCAGCTAATAAAGCATTACAGTAATCTAGTCTCGAGGTCATGAATGCATGAACTAACTTTTCTGCGTCAGAAACTGATAGCATGTTACGTAGCTTAGCAATGTTTCTAAGGTGGAAAAAGGCTGTTCTTGTAACATATGAAATATGATTATCAAAAGACAGGTTGCAGTCTAATATAACACCCAGGTCTTTTACTGTATAGGATAAAGTAACAGGACATCCTACTATGTTAAAGTTGTATTGTGAGAGGTTTTGTGGGTGGTTTTTTGAACCGATGATTAGTACCTCTGTCTTGTCTGGATTTAATAAAAGAAAATTGCGCGTCATCCAATCTTTCATATCTTTAACACACTCTGTCAATTTGGATAATTTAGCGTTTTCATCTGGCCGTGATGAAATATAGATTTGAGTGTCATCAGCATAACAATGAAAACTAATTCCATGTTTCCTTATAATATTTCCAAGTGGCAGCATATATATTGAGAATAACAGAGGGCCTAACACAGATCCCTGCGGCCCTCCATAGTTTACTGGAGTTATGATCGATTTTTCTCCATTTAAATGGGGACAAAATGGTAGCGGTCAGATAAATATGATCTAAACCAGCTTAATGCTTGTCCTTGAACACCAGTATAATTTTGTAGTCGATCTAGGAGTATTGTGTAATCTATAGTATCGAACGCAGCACTAAGATCAAGTAAAACTAATATTGAGATACAGCCTTGGTCAGAAGCTAAAAGTAAATCATTTGTGATTTTAACAAGCGCAGTTTCAGTGCTATGATGCGGCCTGAATCCTGACTGAAACTTTTCATAGATGTCATTTTCATGCAAGAAAGAGCCCAGTTGGGCGGACACAACTTTTTCTAGTATTTTAGACATAAAAGGTAGATTTTAAATGGGTCTACAATTTGCTAGATTATGTGGATCTAATTGTGGTTTCTTAATGAGAGGTTTTATAACTGCCAGATTAAATGTTCTTGGAACATGACCTAAAGATAAAGATGAGTTAACCCTCTGGGGACCAAAAACGCACCCGCGTTTTTAGCAATGTAAAGTTCATAATGCTCTGTTAATTTTGAACTTTCATTCTCGTGTTATACATCAATCGATCCTGTTCAGTTTCAATTTTTTTTCTGTGTACTCACAATAAAAATAAAGTGTTTTGTTTTTTGCCAAATAAAGAAAAATTAACATGATGCGAGTTCTGCACTCTCTCTGTCCGTGAACTCCAATTTGAAACGCGTTTGAAAATGATCTGTAACTCCGCGAAAATTCAGTCAAACAGGCAAACAAACCCACGGGCATAAAGCTTGAGATCTCATCTTTTAAATTAAGTAATTTATATAAAAAACAAATATTATCAGCTTCTGTAATCTGTATGAAAAGAGAGTGATTCCAGTCGAGCTCATTACGAGCTCATTCACTTTAATTCGTTCACGCCTACTCACGGAGCGTGCTATTCACAAGATAATGTGTTAAGCCATGTATGCAAAACAGGTAAACGCCCCCAAGCAAATGCATTAAACGCTTCAAGTTTCATCATTCAGTCACCTGCGCGTTGGGAAGATGACACGATACACCGGTGCAGAAGCCCTTCAGCTCGTCCTGGATACTAGCGACGAAGAGTCCACATTTGTGACCCGTCACGGAAACCAGGGACACAAGTCGGCAGCACAACTTTCGAGCAAAATGAGAAATAAGCGTTTTATTTCAAAATGGGTGATTTTCATTTTTTTGCAGAATCTGTTAGTTGAGATCATGAAGAAGCCTCTCCATGTTTGAGATAGCAGTATTGGTATATTTAAAAGCGTACATTTTATTTACAGTCTATGTCACACCCCTAGTCTGAATCTCATTAATATTGATGGGCCATTACCACTCCTATGCATAAACCTCTTCTGACAAAAAAACTGTCTTACAATGTTTAAATCAATGTATTGTTTTATGAGAACGATTAGGCAGGATGATTTTCACATCATTTTGAAGCCAGAACTCAAAGTGACAAAATCCATTAGTCAAAAGTCTTGTGGACACATATTTAGTATGTGTTTTGTGGTCTTATTTCAGCAACTTTCATTTTTATTTTTTTCAATAACCACGCATAAACATTATTCTCTTAAAAATACAAACATGTACATACTTGTTACTTACATATTATGGTAGCCCTGTTTGTGCTATATAGAGTGAATTTACACCTTTGCCATTAACATGTTTATAAATAACTGAAAAAAGCACAAATGTCAGGGCATGTCAAAACATCCCAAGGGCCCCAAAAACACCTTGGTCCCCAGAGGGTTAATAATATTGAGGAAAGGCTCTTCCACTATAGGTAACACTTCCTTCAGTAGTTTAGTTGGTATAGGATCTAATAAACATGTTGTTGTTTTAGATGAAGTGATAAGTTTATTTAACTCTTTTTGTTCTATAGTTGTAAAGCACTGTAATTGTTCTTGCGGGGTGATAATTGAGGCTGAATTATAAGGCGCGATTGAGGATTGAAAGTTTACAATTGTGGTTCTGATGTTTTCTATTTTCTCAGTGAAGAACTTCATGAAATCATTACTACTAAACTGTAACGGAATATTTTGTTCAGGAGATATCTGTTTATTTGTTAGTCTAGCCACGGTGTTAAATAAGAACCTAGGATTGAACCTAGGGCCTTTTTATAACGTGACATACTGTCTTTCCATGCGATTCTAAAGACCTCTAAGTTAGTTTTTTTCCATTTACGCTCTAAATTACGGGTTTCTCTCTTTAGAACATGCGTAGTTGTACCATGGTGCTTTACTTTTCTCTCTGACCTTTTTTAATCTAATGGGTGCAACAATATCCAATGTTCCAGAGAGAATGGTGCTCATAGTGCTAGTTAATTCCTCAAGTTCATCTGTTTGTTTGGGTTCACTGAGCAGCTGAGACAGGTCAGATAAGCAATTTGAAAAATTATCTATGGTGGATGGAAGGATTGTTCTGCCTAATCGATAACGCGGCGCAGCATGATATATTACAGGAGTACGTAATATGCAAGTTACCATGTAATGGTCAGTGACATCGTCACTTTGTGGAATGATGTCTATATCGGTTGGATCGGTTCCATGTGATATAATTAAATCGAGTGTATGATTAAAACGATGAGTTGGTCCGGTAACGTTTTGCTTTACCCCAAAGGAGTTTAATAAATCTGTAAACGCAGCCCCTAACGCATCATTTGGATTATCTACGTGGATATTAAAGTCTCCAACAATTAATGCTTTATCGACATTAACTAATAGGTCTGAGAGAAAATCTGCAAACTCTTTTAGGAAATCAGCGTAAGGCCCAGGTGGTCTATATACGGTAGCCAAGGCTAGAGATAATAGGGATGTTTTTCGACCATCTAAGAGCGTAACATTTAGTACAAGTACTTCAAACGAAATAAACTTATACCCCGTTTTCTGAGTAACATTGAGAATATCTCTATAGATTGTGGCAACACCGCCGCCACGACCAATCAGACAGGGTTCATGCTTATAACAGTATCCTGATGGAGTAGACTCATTTAGACCGAAATACCAATTTGGTTTAAGCCAGGTTTCAGTAAGGCAAAGTACATCGAAGCTATTATCTGTGACTATTTCATTTACAATAACTACCTTAGGTGTGAGTGGAATGTTTAGAAGACTTAGCTTTAGAAATTGTTTTTGATTACTAATAGCAACATTTTCTGGTTTAATAACAATTAGATTTTTTCTAGATCCTGCAGTAGATTTATTATTTGATCTCACTAAACGAGGAATAAACACAGTTTCTATGCAATGTTCAACACTAGTATTTATATCAGTTAAATTGGTGCAGCAGAGACTATGATTTGAACTTTTGGTTACTAGTCAAAAGGTATTTAACATTTTGGAGATGCTATCTGACAGAAGATCCGATCCGAATCTGCTTGGGTGTAAGTCATCAGCACGGTAAAGCCTAGGACGCTCCCAAAACAGATTCCAATTATTTACAAAGAGCAGTTTCTGCTCATTGCACCATGACATTAACCATTCATTTAGAGCGAATAATCTACTAAACTTTTCATGACCTAGTCGGTACGTGGGAAGCGGTCCTGACACAATGATCGTTATTTCAGGCGATGTGCTGCGTACCGTATCGATCAGATTCCTGAAGTCTTTCTTCAGAACCTCCGTCTGGCGCAGCCTGATGTCGTTCACTCCCGCGTGCAGGACCACAGTTCCGACGTGCTCGTTCAGAATCTCGGGAACGCGAGCAGCGATTTCAGAAACACGAGCACCAGGAAAGCAGTGACTATGCACCTTACTTTTATTTAACGTAGCGTGTATGTGTCAAACGATGGAATCGCCGATGATCACAACATCGCGTTCTGTTTCGCGAAGAGGGGAGAAGTGGTTTTTTGTGGATATCTCGAAAACCGGGAGGGTCGGAGAGAGTTTTCTTGGTCTAGACCTGACTCGCGTCTTCCGCTGCGGAACCATCCAGGCTTTGTGGTGGCGTGTTGGAGCCGGAGTGAACGAGACCATGGCTGATCGCGACCTCGACGCTCGGGACCGATGTTGAGAAACGCACGGAGTAGACGAGGTCGGAGTCAGCGGGTTAGTAACGTTAATCACTGATTTGTGCGCATCGGCGCGTGATGTTTCAAGAGCCAAACGCCGGTCTATCAGCTCGGCCTGTCTCACTAAAAGGCCGTGGATCTGTTTCTCAACAGCTTCCAGCTCAGACTGCACCGCGTGCAGCTCAAATGTGTCCTCACCTGCACCAAAAGGTAGACTACTTACATCTGATATATTCGCCATTTTTACAGATGGACAGTAACGTTAAGTTAGCAACGACGCTACCAGTGATGCTATCAATATTAATACAAATTTATGGCTGAAGTCTTGGATATAATCTGTCTTTTTAGTGGTACGGGTGTAGAGTAGACGCACGATAGGCGAAAAAATGTTTGTTTGTAAGTGAGTGTGGAGAAGTTCAGCCGTGATCCAAGGGAGTAACCTTTAAGAGTATCCGGCATTGGATCACTAATAGGCTTGAGACGCGTCTGCTCAACAGTCCGCGTTGTAACTATGAGGTGAGGAAAAGTAGAAAATGTTCGTTGTAAGTGAGTTTAAAGAGAAAATCAAGAATTATAAATCAATCGATGGAGCTCCAAAGACAACAGCGCGTTCAACGCATGCGCATTCTAAACAGATACAAGCAGTTGCACCACACGTAAGATTCACCCATTGTTTTATACACAGGGAAGCTCTTGCTTCTAAGGCCCTTGATAATGAGCTGAGTTGCGTGCTTCGAACAGTAATTAAAATTGTTAACGTAATAAAAGCACGTCCCATCAATACAAGACTGTTTGCTGTTATGTGCAAAGAAATGGGATCTGAACATGAATCTTTACTGTTGCACACTGAGGTAAAGTATTGCAGTGTCTTTTTGAAATGAGAGATGAAGTGCGACTATTCTTATTGGATATACAGTCTCCCTACGCAGAAAGTCTGACAGATCCTACATTTCTAACAAACCTGGCCTACTTGGCAGATATATACTATACTCTCATTCTGGCGTAATAATCAAGGAACTGTGCGGCCGTACCATGGGTGCAGCAGGCGTAATGATATGACGCATCGCCTGATAATAGTCCCCAGCTCGGTAGCCTATTATCAGGCGACAGGCGCTGCGTCATATTATTACGCCTGCTGCACCCATGGTACGGCCGCACAGTTCCTTGATTATTACGCCGGAATGAGAGTATAGTTCCTAGCCATATAGGCTTAGAAAATCGCAACTTTTCATTTTCCGTCGATCTTAGTACACGGTTTAACTACAGAAGAGTCAAGTTTTAAATAGGAAAATTATTGAAACTCGTTGGTCATTTTGAAAGAAATGCTACTGGACTCATCAGAATCAATGATCTATGCTAAGCTATGCTAAAAGTGGTACCGTCAGACCCGGAGTTCGGCTGAATGGATTCTAAAATGGCAAAACTCAACTGTTTAACTCTGGGGGAGTTGTAAAATGAGCATATTAAGATATTCTGGTATGTAAGCCTTTAAGATATTCTGGTATGTAAGCTACTGTATTCCATACATAGTTAAATGAAGTAATCGCGGAAGTGCGAGATGTGACCCATATGTATGGGGGGGCAAAAAGTTTGGGAACCTCTGGTCTAAGAGGCAGGGCCGGAGCACTTAGTGTCGATGCCTCTCCAGCCGCAAACATCTCGTCAATTGGGGCATCGACACATACCCGTATTCGCGCATCCCCTCAACGCTGATGGTGATGAAAGTCTTTCATGCCTTTCCGATTTCATTGTGTAGATCCGGCAAGAATGGAGGGCTCACGAGAGCTGGA
Organism: Scardinius erythrophthalmus; assembly: GCF_964197995.2. Classification (NCBI taxonomy): domain Eukaryota; kingdom Metazoa; phylum Chordata; class Actinopteri; order Cypriniformes; family Leuciscidae; genus Scardinius; species Scardinius erythrophthalmus. The sequence continues at coordinate 3,236,493 of NC_138227.1, forward strand.
GCTTTATGGCTGGAAAGAAACCATTCATGAAGTCTGTCACGAGCTGTTTCTTCCCTCACGCGCTCCAACAACAGCTTCTTTGTAGAAGCCTTGTTAAAGTGCTCAACAGCTTAACATACGCGGTGCAGGGTGGCTGTGAGGGTTTGGGTTGTATATCCTCTTCACCCTTATCAGCCATCTCAGGTTGGGCTTGTTGTTTTTATACACAGCAGAGCACTCGCTGCTGGATCAGAGGATGTTAGTGACAACACACATCCTCATCCTGCAGCTCACTTTCACGAGTCTCTGAAGGGCGTGAGAGATTAAAAACTCTCTCAACCTCCTCAGCGAGCTCCCTCTGAAAAACCCCACAATTCTATTCTCTGCTCTGCCTCAGCGCGAATGGGACCGGAACCGCATGGTACAGATGTCTGTCCCAGAGCAGACGAGAGTGGAGTTTTCTCAAGGGAACAAACTCACAGTGGCACAAAAAGATCCCTCAGGAACTGATCGTGCATGCTCTGAGCCCAAACAATAAACACACAAGTTGTGTGTCATCAAGTATCAATATCTTAGACACGGATGCACACACTTCCTGAAGCGTTTTTCACAAGCCATGATAACCTTTTTGAAGTTTCAGATTGAAGCATACAAACAAAACAGTCCCTGAAGATGAAAAAGTTGTTGACATGTTCTCCAGGCTCCCCTTATATACTTCCGGGTCACAATGGTGATGATGTCATAGGCTGTCGCTGGCAAATAGGATTGGCGTGATTAGATAAGTGTTTCAGACACCAGTTTACGCAAAGGCGTTCCCCTAGCGCTTTGACGCAGTGCGAGTTCCCTTTCGAAAGGGAACATGGTGTGTGTGAGAGCAGAATGGCTTGTCGGACATAGCAATAGTAACTAAAGGGGTCTTTACAAACGGTCAATTATTAATCATGTGTTTGAGTGATATGTTATGTTATGTAGCACCTAAAATTATTCAAAAACAACAAAAGTCCTGCATTTTACCTGAAATCAGGATGCAATCTTTCATTAAAGTCTTGTGGTTGAATCACAGGCTTGTACACAGTTTTGTTTTTAACTGGTCTGGATAGAAGATTTGACCTTAAATGAGAATAAAGAGGGTAAAGAATCAGACACACTGATATTGATGTAATTGTGTCATTAACTGAGTAACAGACCAATAGCTTTTACAGTGTGTGAATGTATTAATAATACAATACATAGAGCTTTACACAAGAACACAATGATCATTATTAATAGACTGAAACTTGCAGGATTGTAACTCATTCAATTATATTAATAACAATTTCATAAAAATCCAGTACAATAAGAATAACTTTTATAGAAATTATATACCTGAGATCAGGCCGTTCGTCTCCACTCTTAAACTTTAGTGGCTGCTCCATAGAGCAGTTGCTCTTCATAGACACACAGCTGGGCTCTGGTTTTGAGCTCTTCTCCTGGACTGAACTGGTTTTCAAACTAAGTAAAATATAAAGCATACAGACTTATAAATGTTGTGTACTTTTGCTTTAATGTCTTTGCTTTAATGTCTTTAGTGTTTTGCACTGTGTTTCAAACTTTGATTACAATTATTTTGTAACTGGTTTGCAAATGTTAAACATGATTCAACAATTGTACCAAAGCAACTGAGAAAACTGGTAATATTAGGAATTAGGAATTCAAAACAAATAAATTGAAATCAACTATAGAATTATAGATTGATTCAACTCAGGTGAACATCAACCGCGATCACATGACTCTTTTCAAAGGCACAATGGAGGACGAAGGCTCAACCGACTAAAGAGACTAATGTTTTGCTGACCTTTAAAAATAAACCACCTTACTGTACTCTTGCAATGGTACTCTTGCAACGGTACTCTTGCTGTGAAACATCACTGTTCTGACCAGACACTGTGAAGCTTTCAACAAATCTGGGCCGTATTTATCAAGCCTTTGAGAATTACTAACAAGAACACTGCTAAGAATGTACTTAAGAGTAAAACAATTCTTGGCTCAAAACTGCACTTAGAAGTTAGTTGTCAAGCATCTCAGTCGTAATTTAAGTGAAGTGTAGGACTAAATCTTAAATGTCAGTCTTAGTCAAGTCAAGTCACCTTCATTTATATAGTGCTTTTAACAATATAGATTGTTTCAAAGCAGCTTTACAGTGATAATAGGAAATTGAAGTAACTGAGATTGTTTTGGCTTTACAGCAGCTCTAGAATAAAGTTATTGTTCAGCTAAAGTTAGTTTTGATTGATTCACTTCTGTCGCAACGATCATTAGTTGTTAACTTAGGGACTGCTAACACAACACCGTTCTAACAGAAAACCCTCAACGCTATCCGGCCGCTCATTTGCACAAAACAGTGCCTGGTGGCTGGAGAACGCAAACCTTGAAATAGGTTCCAAGGTACAAGCCTTAAAAAATGTATAATACAGAATTTTTTTATCGCTTCCACGTAGCCACGTGAACCGGAATTATCCCGACAATGTTTCATCTGTACAGAGGTAAAGGGAAGGGAAGGAGGCCTTCACAGGGGAGAGATAGTTAGCGTAGACACCATTCCTCAAAATAACATTGAATTATAGAAGTCTATAATCTGTTATGTGTATGCTAGGCCAAAGAGATGTGTTTTTAGTCTAGATTTGAACTGACAGAGTGTGTCTGCTTCCTGGACAATCACGGGCGGACTGGCCATCTGGCATACCGGGCACTTTCCCGGTGGGCCGACGTGCTTTTTGGGCCGACCGCCGAAACTTTTTTTTTTTTTTTTTTTTTCCTCGGGCCCATGAACCGGTCCTTAAAAGTGGTAGGCCTAGATCGGCGGCCCAATATTTTTTTAATTGACACTGCTGGCTCAAAACACTTTTGTCAAAAATATCACATAGTTTTTTTCCTTCTGACTGTCGCGGCCCATGAAACACGTAGCTCAGCGGCCCATTGGTTCTTTTCTTGATTGACACTGGGCTGGGCCAATCACATCTTTAAACACGTCCCCCTTAGGGCTCTGAGCGAGCGTGCAGTGTAAGTGTGTATCTTTTAAAATAGTCTGAGAGATGGAGAAGAAAGAAACACATGGAATGTACAGATAAATAGCGTGAAGAATAGATACAGGCCCTTCAAGCAGATGCTGTAAAATATGTCAAAATATAGCTTTGTTTTCTGCAGTAGCAGGAACTTAATCAGCTCCAGTGATGATGATGATAGTGAAGAGGATCAGGAGAGAGATGAGAAAGTCTGTGATAAGAAGAACTACCTTCAAAACACTTAGGCTATGTCAGGAGTGTAGGAACCCATTACCCAGTTACGCATTATTTCCACATCTGCATAGTTGACGATTACCGCAATTTACTAGAAATTTAATGAGACGCGTTTGTAAATAATTTTTTCTACCAAAATAAAAGCTTGATGCAGTTTCCGTCAAAATAAAAAATCATGTGCTTATCTATTTCCAAGTATAGAAATTAGTACAAAACTAATTATGAAAGTTTCCTTTATTTTTCAGTGCATTGTTTTAAAATACATGGCTATTACTGTCATAGGATTAATATTATAACTATTATTATGTAGTAGTGTAATGTAGACAGACACTGTAACAAAGAGGTTTGAATTTTTCTTTGTTTAATTTGCACACTGAAAATGGGTTGGAGCTTTTAATTTTGAACTCTCAAAGTGCACCATATTGATGAATTTAACATTAAAATGCACAAAATTTTCTTATGGGGGGGCATGCCCCCGAACCCTCCTAGAGGGACAGAGCAGAGGTCCACTCACCACAGCTTTACCAAAAATCCTGTGGGAAACACTGGTATTGCAATGCCAATGCAGTTTATAGCTTGTTTTATGGATTCATCACTGTGGAGTATAGTTCAATTGTATTAACCCTCTGGGGTCTGAGCTGTTTTCTGGGCCCTAGAGGTGTTCTGACATGCTCTGACATTTGTGGTTATTTCTGTTACTTGTGACATTTTCATGGCTAAAGTCTAATTACACTGTATTCAGCACAAATTCTGCTACAATAATATATCAGCAGCATGTATGTAAAAGTTTGTAGTTTTGAGATAATGACATTTATGCGTGGTTTGTGAAAATACAAAAAAAAATTCTCACTGAAATAAGGCCATGAAACCCATACTGATTATTTCTTCACAAGACTTTTGAAAATTTTTACGACGTGTTTTGTGTGAGAAAGCTTTATGCGGAGGTCATTAATATGTAAGCTTTTCACACCTGAGAAAGACAAAAACCCTCCCCTAACGGCCCTATTAGGAGCTATCAGGCCCTGTCATTCTGAGCAACCTTTCACAAAGAATGAGGAGATTTAAAAAAGAATGGCTTTTAGATTGTTTGGATTTATTTACAACACAACATAATCCAAAGATACACAACAAATGACAAAAAAGCACTTGATCCAAAGACAGAGACCTTTCTGCCATTCCTAAAAACATTGTACATACCTTTCATTTCCAAGGTGTTTGATTTTCACTTTACCATGTTCATGTACAGAGACTCGTGTGAATGTTGAAGTCAGCAGGACTCAGTGGCATCTGGGCCCTGAAAGAAAAAAAAAAGTGAACATACTGATATCAAGAGAAAGGCCTGCACGATTTTTGGGAATAAATCTTAGATTTTTCTGGTTAAAATTGCTTTTTAAAATTCACAGAATACACACACACACAAATGTTTCCAACAATATATAATATAATGAACACCAGGTTTGTTGTGCCTTGTAGGCATAGGCTATGCGCAGTGCTGCATAAAATAATAACAATAACCTATAGCAGCCTATAAATATTCCAAAAGATTTCAGTAACAACTAAGCTAAAGAAAAATATATTGATTATCATGTTACTTCAAATGTTTCCATTCGTTATGATGATATGAAATTAGATAATAGTAAAAACATGAAGCTGTTTGGTGCGTTTTGCTTTTCAAACGCGATCACGATCCAAAATATGATACATTCAAACGCGATCACACTCAACTATAAAACATAATGGTTACCATATAGCCTACATATCTACGTTTGAGCAGATATCCACAAACACAGTAACAGTAAACACGGGTCTAAATATTATAATATTCACCATATATCTAGCAACAGTTCAACTGCAATGTGAAATTTATGCAACAATAACAAACTAATATGTAAGAATTTCTTACCTTACATCTTTCTTGTCTTCAAATCGCGTTCTTCTTCTTCTGATGTAAATCCAACGTAAGCTCACGGCGCGTCTTTCAAACTCGACGAAAAGCAGAGACTTGTGAAGTGTTTTGTTTTTGAGGTAATGAGCACGTTCGCGTTCCATGAGGAAATTTGCATGTGAATCTCTTTTGCGCGAGTGGGCGTGGTCAAATTAAAAGTAATTAGGAAGCGTTTGAGAAGCTGGACATCTTGTTGGTTTTATACAAATTACTTAAACAGAGAATATTTGTTTTCAGTTTGAATCCGATCATTTAAAAGTACACACTTAAATGTTTATAAAGGTATATGGCTCATAAATGTGTGACAAGTATTCACTGAGTTTTGTTTCAGTTTATAGACGTGCTCAAGAAAAAAAAGTTCACCGCGACGGAGAGGCAGAACGCACACCCTGTTTATTTTCTTTATTTTACAAAAGCAAAAAGTTTTGATTTGATTGTAAGTGGACACATACAAAAGTAGAAATATCACAGATTCTTTTTTTATATTTCTTTTTTCTGTATGACCATAAATGACAGAGAAATTTAAGTTTATAGTGCTACAATGTGAAGAAAATCCAGCAAAACGCGCCGGAGCGCTTGCCGACCTCAGAGGGTTAATAAATTACAATTTTGTACTTATTTCATCTGCTAACTCTCACTTGTTCCTACTCACTCATTACATGGCATTAGTGATTTTAAGGAATAGGAGTTGGTATACATATTTAAGGGCGTGCACAGATGGGTGGTGTTTATGATCATATGTAGTGGGCCAGTCTGGGCCAAAATGCCACGGCCGAAGTCCACCCCTGCGGACAATGTTAGGAAGACTGTTCCAGAGTTTTGGTGCTAAATAGGAAAAGGATCTACCGCCAGCAGGTGATTTTGATATTCTAGGTATTTTCAACTGGCCAGAATTTTGAGATCGCAATAGACGTGAAGGACTAAAATGCGTTAAGAGCTCGCTCAAGTACTGCGGAGCTAAACCATTTAGTGCTTTGTAAGTAATCAGCAATATTTTAAAATGTATACGATGTTTAATAGGGAGCCAATGCAGTGTTGACAGAAATGGGCTAATTTGGTCATACTTCCTGGTTCGGGTAAGAACTCGAGCTGCTGCGTTTTGGACCAGCTGTAGTTTGTTTATTAAGCGTGCAGGGCAACCACCAAGTAGAGCATTACAATAATCTAGCTTTGAGGTCATGAACGCATGAACTAACTGTTCCGCATTTGTCATGGAGAGCATATGATGTAATTTAGATATATTTTTAAGATGGAAAAATGCTGTTTAACAGATACTAAACACGTGACTTTCAAATGAAAGATTAGTATCAAAGAGCACACCCAGGTTCCTAACCGATGACGAAGACTTGACAGAGCAGCCATCAAGTGTTAGACAGTATTTTAGGTTAGTATGTGAGAAAGTTTTTTGTCCAATAATCAGAATCTCTGTTTTTTCTGAATTAAGAAGTAGGAAATAACTAGTCATCCAGTTTTTTATATCAGCTATGCATTCCGTTAATTTTGTTAATTGGTAAGTTTCGTAAGGGCGTTAAGAAATATAGAGCTGTGTATCATCAGCATAACAGTGAAAACTAATGCCATGCTTCTTAATGATATCTCCTAAGGGTAGTTCTCTTAGAGATCAGGGGCGGAGTGGGACCAAAAAATCTACCGGGAAATTTCGTAAACCACCGGCCCTCGGTCATAACCCTTGCAAAATTATTTTAAATATATTAAGAAAGCCACCGCTACTGGTCACGTGGTCTATGGTTAGATTGATTTGTTTAGATCCAGTGAAATTGCTACCTTGACAACGCCACGTGAGAGGCGTTCACACCGCCGCTGACTTGCTCTTCTGGCCTTTATCTCATTTCCTGGTTTCGGAACGTTCGAAATCGCCAAGCAGTGTACTCGCACTTCCGGTGGTTACTTAGTTACACATTTAGATGAAAAGTAGGTCAGTAAACTTAAATAAAATTACGACTATTTAAATAGGAATTGTGCATGTTCTGCATGTCTCTGTGAATTAATGGCACCGACGCGTTTCATTTACCACACACACACACACACACACACACACTGAGGCACGCATGACGCTCGCGATTTTTTTCAGCCTTACTTATTAACATTAATGCACTTCATCAACACAGCCGCTCTGAGAGTCATTTCAGCAGCATTTTTTTAGCTTCATTTGAGAGAAACTATCATCATAAAACACAGAGAGAAGGTCTACACGGCAACCCGTCAAAATAAAAGTTTGGTTAACCTTTGAAGAAATTTTTGCTTAAATCATTACATTTTAAACAATTGGTTATAACAATTTAATTAAACCATTAAAATGGAATCAAGAAAACAAACAAATAAAAACAAACTTTTGGGAGACGCGAGAGCGAATTAGTCCAGTGATAATTAACATGAAGCCATGGTGAATGCAATAACCGGAAGACGCTGTACACTGCTTCGCGGCTACTTCCGGCGTTCTATTGTGTTGTGATAAAGGCCCTGCAATCTCACCACTAGATGCCACTACACAAATGAATGTTGATGTTGTAGATGTAGATTATAGAGTGAACGGTACAATTTTTTGTTGTAGGTTTCGTGAAAATGGTTCCCTGTAAATAAGCAAATGCTGTAATCTAAAATTACAATAAAATGACTGCACAACAACATGAAATACCAAGTGTAATTATTATTATTTAAAAGATCTTGAAGTCAACAACAACATACAATAATAACAGGAAAAAAAAAATGACAGACACATTTTTCCCCAAAGGGATTTTGCTGTGCATATGGCATGTTTGGAACAGACCTAAACAGGCCATTTAACAGTTGCAAATATAGATGCTTTGACTATACACAAACATAAATTGTACTGGGCATTGTAGCACTCTGTGATTGTAAACACACACACACACTCTCTCACTCTCTCTCTCTCTCTCTCTCTCTCTCACACACACACACACACACACACACACACACACACACTTTCTCTCTCTCTCTCTCTCTCTCTCTCTCTCACTCACACACACTAACACACTCTCACAACACACACACACACACACACACACACACACACATACTTTCTCTCTCTCTCTCTCACACTCACACACACTAACACACTCTCACAAACACTCACACACACACACACACACACACACTTTCTCTCACACACTCCCTCTCTCTCTCTCTCACACACACACACACACACACACACACACACACACACACACACTCATCACTTGCTGTTGTCTCTTTCTCATCACTTGCTGTTGTCTCTCTCTCTCTCTCATCACTTGCTGTTGTCTCTTTCTCATCACTTGCTGTTGTCTCTCTCTCTCATCACTTGCTGTTGTCTCTCTCTCATCACTTGCTGTTGTCTCTTTCTCATCACTTGCTGTTGTCTCTCTCTCTCATCACTCGCTGTTGTCTCTCTCTCATCACTTGCTGTTGTCTCTCTCTCTCATCACTTGCTGTTGTCTCTCTCTCATCACTTGCTGTTGTCTCTCTCTCATCACTTGCTGTTGTCTCTTTCTCATCACTTGCTGTTGTCTCTCTCTCATCACTTGCTGTTGTCTCTCTCTCATCACTTGCTGTTGTCTCTCTCTCATCACTTGCTGTTGTCTCTCTCTCATCACTTGCTGTTGTCTCTCTCATCACTTGCTGTTGTCTCTCTCATCACTTGCTGTTGTCTCTCTCTCATCACTTGCTGTTGTCTCTCTCTCATCACTTGCTGTTGTCTCTTTCTCATCACTTGCTGTTGTCTCTCTCTCATCACTTGCTGTTGTCTCTCTCTCATCACTTGCTGTTGTCTCTCTCTCATCACTTGCTGTTGTCTCTCTCTCATCACTTGCTGTTGTCTCTCTCTCATCACTTGCTGTTGTCTCTCTCATCATCACTTGCTGTTGTCTCTCTCTCATCACTTGCTGTTGTCTCTTTCTCATCACTTGCTGTTGTCTCTCTCTCATCACTTGCTGTTGTCTCTCTCTCATCACTTGCTGTTGTCTCTCTTTCTCTGTCTCTCTCTCGCTCTCTCTCTCTCACACACACACACACACACAGACTCCCTCAAAACATGAGTTGCCGTCGCAGTAGGTCACTGGTCTCTGCAACCTTGTTTATCACCTCATCAGTGTCCAAGGACATCAGAATGTTTTTCTCTGTTGCCATGAGCATAAATGCTTCTAAGTGCTCTTGGGCGATAGTGCTCCTAAGTCTGTTCTTCACAAATTTAAGGGTAGAAAAACTTCTCTCACAGGCCACTTGAGTAGTGGATAATGTCAAAAGAAATTTGTAGGCCAGTCCAATTACATGGTATGTATTTGTCAGTAAATTGTATTGTGCCAAGATAAGGTAGACACAAATGGCACAATTCTTACACATAGAACAGTTAACATTGACCAATTCTGGTCCTTCTACATCACATGGTTCTTCTACATCACCATCCTCTGTGCCTTCAGGTGAATCATCTTCTCTTGAGGTCCGGACCTTGTACTCCTCTAGGGGGGACAGCTTTAGTCTTTCCCACTGAGTGGCCAGACTTGCCAGCTCAGCCTGTAAGGTACCAGTAGTGGCTCTGGCATCAAATTTCATTAAGCAACTGCTGAGGTTTTGCATTGCTGATCCTGGAAGTCCCTTATCCCTTACCTCAGGGAAGTTTTTTGGATCAAGGCAGGCAAAGTCTGAGCAAAGCTTTCCACTTATAGCAAAGCGCTCATGAATACTTTGAGTGACAGTGTCCATAATGACATTATGTATGGTCACCTCAAAGTCCCTCTCAGCTGCTGTTAAGGGCTCATCTTCTGCCAGCTCTCCTGGCATGATCTTCTTTTTCTTAACCCGTTTTTCAGGTAGTGCTACCTCCACCTCTATCTCACAGTCCTCCTTCTCCAGCAGCTCACCATTAGCCCACTCCACAAACTTGTCTGCAGCTTCTTTTACGCAACTGAAGTCTCGTACACACTTCTTCAGCCCATCCTCTGTTCCCACTACCAGGCGGTGTGCAGTCAGGAGATCCATTCCGCTTGTCTGGAGGTATTTAGACAGGGGTGACGTGTGCTCAAAAATCCGTAGGAAGATTTGGCCTGTGAGAATTGTCTCAAATTTTAGGAGACCCTCAATGTATCCTTTGGCCTTGGCTCTAGCAGTAGGCTTCATGGTTCTCTCTAGTTGAATTGCTGTTAAAGTCAAGACTAGATCTACATACATGGCACTGTCAGGCCTTCCAAAAGTTCCAAACACCTTTGTGAGAGCAGCATCTTTTGCCCACCACCGTGTCTGTCCTATTGGAGAGAGAATTCTGTGTCGCTTGTCTGTGCTGGTTTCTTCCCACTTCTTCATGCGTTTGTAAGATTCCCTTATAAAAACAGCAATGTCGTTCAGGAGAGTGAAAAGCGATGCACTCTGAATAACACTGCCTGTTGTGTCTGCTAATACTAGGTTTAGGACATGTGCATAGCACCAGACGTGGATTTGGTTAGGGGCCTCCTCTGATAAAAAGGAAGAGAAGCCTTTGTAACTGCCCTGCATATTGGCTGCCCCATCTGTAGTGCTCCCTACACAACATGACACATCAAGATTAAGTCTTGTGAGTGTTTCTTTCAGGAGATGGAGAAAATACTGCCCAGTAGAAGCCTCACAATCAATCAGAGCGACCAACTTCTCATGGACCACATCTGTGACATACCTGAGAATCACAGAACACTGGTCTTTGGATGTGATGTCTTGAGTGGTGTCAATCTGGACAGAAAACATTTTAGCTTCTCTGACCTCAGTGGCAATTGTCTCCCTTATCAGCCCACTGATGACTTTGATAACCTTGTTGATTGTATCTTTTGAAAGCAGAGTGACCAATGAACCTCTGCCTCTTGCCCCAGCTTCATGCTGTTTTTTACTTTTTTCAATACATTCAGTCAAATGTTGTTGCAGGCAGGGGTCATACATACTCAGGAGCATGATAATTTCAAGGAAGTTACCGTGGTCTACACTTCGGTCTTCAAAAGTGTAGGCAGCTTCAAATTCGGAGCCCCGGTAGCTTAGACTCTTCTTTCCGATTACCTTGACAACATTGACTACACGATACATCACCTGCCGTTTTCTTCTGACTTGCTCTTGATGGAGGGAGAGCTGGTTTCCTCTTAATCTACTCTCAATGTCCCCCTTATGTGCCCTCAAGAAGTAAGCCTCTGCACAGTCTTGATGGATAAGACTTCTTTCATGCTCCTCAATTCTTTGATGTACATGCTTCCAGGATTGCATGCCTCCTCTAACAAAAGCGCCGTCAAAAGCAGAGGGCTTTGAAAATGCCAAACAAACTGTGCAGAAGAGAGCATGACTTTCTTCACAGTAAGTCAACCACTTGCGGTTGATCCCTTCCCTACTATGAAAAATATTAGGCAAGGTTCTTTTTGGGGTTTGTTGGGGGTGATATTGAAAAAATAAAGACAGATCTTTAGACTTGGGACGGGCAAAATAATTGACGATTTGAATCTGCTCCTCAGCTGGTCCAGCCTCTCTACTTTGAATAACCTCCTCAGTTGGTCCAGCTTCTACACTTTCAGTCTCCTTCTCAGCTGGTCCAGCCTCTGTACTCTCCACATCCCTCTCCTTATCTGTTTCTGTTTCAATCCTGGACCCTGAGGCTTCTCTCTCCCTTGCACTGACTGACAAAGCATCTTCCCCTATGTCTGGTTAAGATGACGTAAAATAAAAACAGCTATTATTAGTATTAGTATTACCACTACATGGTTACATGCAACACATTGCATAAATGATATAATATACAAATTAGTTTCATATGAATAATCCACACTTATGTTACACTGAGACAGTATGTCTTTCCAGTATAATGTCTCATTCTCCATATGTTGCAATCATTACATTTGCCTATCATATTTCACTAATGAACATCTGCATTTTGTTTAGCCTTTTCACTGCATTCTATCCTCTGTTGTACCTATAACATTGTGCAATGTGTGCACACCTGTACTTGTTGTCGTGACTTCTCCTAGCATAGTGTGATCAACATCATCGCTGGGCTGAGTCTGACTGAATTCTGAGACTGTGTGGAAAAAACAGAACAGGCACACATAAATATTAATTTTTTTACAGCAGAACGATAATTGTGTTTCCCCCTGATAGTATATAGGCTGCGTGTTAGGGGGTATACAATTCACCCACCTCCAAAAAAAAAAAACTTTATTTGAAAGGTAAGCTATGCTGCACATGAATTTCAATGTTAACTCTAACATTTTTGGATGCACTATCTGTGTGAAGAAAATGAATGTGTTCCAATACATAGTTAATGTATTATAATATTTCCCAAAAAATACAACTCGTTAGATTCTAAAAATTCGCAATTTGTCAATGATTAGCAAGTGTTATACTAACATTTTATGTATTTTTTTGTTAATTCCGTTACAAATCATCTAGAAGTGATTAGTAAATGATTAACTAATTATTTACGAAACATGCTTATGTGTTCATATATGATAAGTGATATTTTATGTATGTTTTGTAGATTCAGTAAGTCATTTACAATTGATTAGTTAAAGATTATCTAATAATTTACAAAAAATGAGTATGCATTTCATAAATGTTAAATAAAGTATGTTTAAATAAAATAAATGTTTGTATGTAGCAATTAGAGGGTGCATAAACTAAGTGTTGTAAATGCCTTGAATACACGTACAGATCATTTGTAACAGTGTTCAACACTGTGAACGCATAAATAAATCATTTACAACACTTTCTGCATCCCCTAATCTAAAGTGTAAACTATCACTTGTAAATGTGTTACACATTCATAGATAAGATTTGTAGATCTTATGCCTTATTGATTCTTGATGTGGTTATCTACTTACACATACATTTACAAGTGATGAATAGTTTACAGGTGTTGAACACTGTAGTGTGTACTGTAGTGTAAGTGCTGACTTGTGAGGGTATAGACAGCTGTCTTCTCTGAAACACATGGAGTCTTTAACCACTCATTGTGCACCTTGTGTGGGCAAAACATACAAAATAATGTAACAATTAAATAATATTAATTGTGTAATTAAATTAATTAAATATTAAAATAATATTTAAACATTTACCCATAGTCCCATAAAAAAACCAAAGTCATGTTTTGTGAATGATTTAGTTAATCATTACTAATCACTTGTAAATTACTTGTAACGGAATTTTTCAAGTTCATACATACAAAACATACATAAAATGTGAGCATATCACTTGCTAATCATTTATGAATGTTTTTGTAAATTATATAGTAGTTTATCATAAACTAACCACTTATAAATTACTTACAACTGAACTTTTATTATAAAGTGTTACTGATTATTAATTGGCGTTGGCGACGTCATTATAGTATGAATATATAATACACACACCACTGTCTACCTACCACTAATTAAATGAGTCATTATTATTAGGCTACCAACATTTACTAGCTTGTGCTAGTTCACGGGCGGCTAGCAATAACGTACGTTAATGCTTGAGCGGCGCCACTGTTTTTTCTGTCAATTCACCTGTTGACGCCTGATTTCGGAATAAATCCGTAATTTTTGAGCACTTTGATGCATTCTCCTCCAGCATCCGCTTCTTCTTCATTCTGGCCTTTTCGGCCCCTCCTTTGTCCTTTCTCTTCTTGCCTTCCATTCGTTAATTGTTATGCAACCACGCATAGACTGACTGTCAATTTTATTTTATTTTTTCTAGAATTTGCGCGCTTTCTCTCTCTCTCTCTCTCTCTCTCTCTCTAGTCTGGCGTGTGCCATTTTTGGGTCATGCCATTAGACGAGGGGGCAGGGGCGCTCATTATCTCCCTACATTTCTGTAAACAGACTTGACCTGCGACCGGTTTATTGGATAAACGAATTCCCCATTCCGAGGTTTTATTCCATTCTATGTTAATTTAAGAACAAACAAATGAATTAAATACTCGGGTTTTTTTTTTTTTTTTTTTTTTTTGTGACCCTGAAAGTTCTGTATGAAGAATATGACGGGGGAGATGAGATGAGTGTGCAGGGGGGTAACTATGACTGAGAAATACAGTGCCGGCCGCCGCGCTGCCGCTCCGGCCACTCTCACGGCCGTTACGAATAATTTATGGGCCGATCATGAAAATTCATCAACCGGCCGGCCGGTCGACCGGCCGACCGGGAAACGTCCCGATCGTCCCGATTGCCACTCCGCCCCTGTTAGAGATGATTCACAACACTGTGCTGTGCCACAAACGGGATTTTGTATGATGACATGGACCAAACACAAAATAGATTTCCTTATTTAAGAATATTCTCAGATAAAGAATATTATAGAGTTCACACCACAACTATAATGATAAAGAGCTTAGAATAAACAGACAGTAATCATTCGTTGGTGTGGACGCAAATATAGTTATCGTTCTAGTTATCTTTATAGTTATCGTTCTTGATGTAAACGGGCCTTAGCGATTAGCGAAGTGATTCTTAGCTTAAAGAAATTTGATAACTCGCTTTTATTCTTAAGATTGAAAGTAGTAGTACATTTTATGAATTCTCAGCATTTAAGATTATAATGGCACTTTGAGAAGCTTGATAAATGCGGACCGTCCTGATCCAGCAGTTAAAAAAATCCACTCAATTTTTCACCTACTCCATTATATAAAGGTGGAAAAAATCTGAACTTACATTTACTTGATGTCATTGCTAGTATTAGACTGACTGACTGACTAAGAAAAATTATGCTTCTAATTAAAAAGTGTCATACTATAAGCACATCTTTTATAGAAATGATATACCTGGGATCAGGACATGTGTCTCCACTCTTAAACGTTAGTGGCTTCTCCATAGACCAGTTACTCTTCACAGACACACAGCTGGACTCTGGGTTTGAGTTCTTCTGATGGACTGAACTGTAACAGAGAACAGATTCAGTTTAATCCTTTAGGTTACTGTGTTCATTCTTTATGAGAGGAACCATATTAATATAAACATTCATCTTGCATCAAAAAGTACTTTGAAGAAAACATGATCTTTTTATTTAATATTTCATGTTAGTTTCAAAACAAAAATGTTAAATTTTTGCAACGTTTCACACAGAAACAACTGTTTCTGTGATGTAATGTTTGTTGAAAGTACCTGCATCCTGGAGAAAAATCTTCATCTCTGGATCCTTGTGAATCAGCCATGATGAAGCTGCAGGAGAATCTGATGAGTTTGATCACCTCCACTGACTCTGAATGAAGAAACATTGAGACACTAAATTAAATGATTAAATTAAACAACCTTCATAATTTAGCTGAACACAGCTGACACCGAGAAACGCTGATGAACATGTCCAGTCGGTGAAAAAGAAAACAAACCCCGAGCCACATCGACAGACACTGATCCGATAAAATAAAATAAAATAAAAACGTGTTTGTTGGCGTTTGTGTGAATTGGTCTATGAATGTTTACACATAAGTCAAACTTATGAAGAGTCACAGACATCACGAAACACAAAGGAAACTCGGACGGGACTAGTTTCACAGGGGGACGTTAGAGAAATTTCTGTTTCACAGACGTAGCCTACTTTGAGATTTTAATCCTGTCAGAATCTGCCATGTCTGTCTTTTTCTCACACGACCTCTGTAAAAATTCCAGAGCAAATTACCTACTGTTTTTCGTCAAACTCGGCGGTCCTCAGAGAAATCTAATCCCGTCCGAGTGCGAATGTCTGTGATTGCCGAAAATGTTTTTTTCCAAAACGCTTTTTCTTGTGTGTTTTGGTCAACGTGAACTGCCATACAATCTCTCTCTATCGCGCCGGTATTCAAGTTTCTGCTTTTTGCGCACTGATAATGGATGTAGATGTGTTCGGTACACTGCGAAGAAATAAAAAAATGAAATCAACAAGAAAGAGCCAAATCACAAACTGTTAAGACTGGCTACTGTAATATCAGTTTCAGGTAAGATTACTTTCATTTCTGCACTTAATTACATAACGTGTAAATTATATAAGTTAAAACTTTTTATTCCAGTGGGTTTATTATAAGAACCCAGTTCTATAAAATCATGATGATAAATGTATGTTTAGTTTTTTTATACTACAATTTTTATAAAATGTTTACAAAACACTAAATACGTTAGGACGTTTTACTTTAAATATTTCAAAGTGCTTAATTTTAAAAGTACTTAATTTCAAAATACATTTGATACATTTGACCATACGCAATCCACGCATTCTGAACACGTGATCTTTTGCAACGCCCACATGGAAAACACAGACACTCCTACCTCGGTAATAAACACGGTAAAGTTAGTCCCGTCCGAATCCGTACATGAAATCACAGACGTAGGTTGATAAGAATTGTAACTCAAACGTCGTTTGGAAAACTAGTCCCGTCCGAAAGTGAACGAAACCCTTTATAGGTTTCATATCAAACCATCACGTAAAATGTGTTTTGGCCTATTATTCATAGTCTATGAATATTAATATGAGAAAGTCACACATGAACACCCACCTTGATCAAACATTTACGAGATAGGCTACAGAATCTCAAATCTTCCAGCTTTAATATCATAAAACTATACGTAAATTCCTTCTTAAACGTTGATAAACACTTTGATGCTCTGTTTTTTCTGTATCGTATTTTACCTGCTTAAAATGGCGACAGGAGAACTTACTTTCACTTTCCATGTGTGACGAGAGAGAGAGAGATGAGAAGGTGGTGGGGGGGTTAACAGAGCTGCGTGTTCACGAGAGCACCACGACGCATGCGTGTGAGAGCAGACGTTGTTGAACGCGCGTTGGAGATTAATATTTAAGTGGTAAATTGTTTTTTTTCGCCAACAAAGCACCCGCGTATTTTCAGTTTGTTTTTATCTGTTACTTTATTTTTTTTATATTCTTTAGTTAATTGAATTTTTTTAAATCTCTTTTCTATTTAGTTTGTTAATTCTTTCACTAGTTTTTTTGTTTGTTCATCAGTTTTTCTTCATTATTTCTGTTTTGTTGTCTTTCACTCGTTCATTTTTTTTATTTGTTCATCCTTGCCTTCATTTGTTCAGTTTTGTCTTACATTTATCTTTCTGCAGAACGCAGAGTTCCTGATAATAAATCATAAAGATGACTTTGTTTGATCACATCTGTGTGATATGAAATAAGTTTGTCATCATCCAATCATGTATATAATTACATTTAGCAGATGATTTTTTCAAAGCGATCTACAAATGTGGAACAATGCAAGTGACAAACATGAAAGAATCAGATCAATTAAAACCATACTGTAAAAAATACTATATTGTAAACTTTTTAACAGTTTAATGGTTGGTTTAAATCATTTTTTTCCTGCACTGATAACTTTATTGCACTTTGGACCACTTTTAATTTAATTTCTGAAATGGTCAAAAGTCATTAAGAGGAAAGGACAGAAATTATGGAGAAATATTAAATAATGAATAAATCCTGATGTTGTAAAGTGATCTCTTCTGTTCCCTATCAATACGGTGTACTTCGTCACTAGAAGCAAAGGGAAAACTCCTTTTTCCTCTGATTACTGAAGCCTTATAATCACGCAGTGAAAAAATTAAAATTTTCTTTGATTTGTCCAGCGCTTTCAACACGATGCAGCCGTCACTGCTCAGGGAGAAGCTATTAAAGGTGATGATAGACTTTCGTAGGAAGGCACCCCAGATTGCTGATTGTGAAAATCCAGGGTTTGGACATTGAGATGGTGACAACATACAAATTCCTGGGTGTTCACCTCAACAATAAACTGGACTGGTGTAACAATACAGAAGTTCTGTACAGGAAGGGCCAAAGTCGCCTTCACTTGAGGAGACGGAGGTGCTTTGGTGTGTGCAGGTCATTGCTGAAGTCTTTCTATGACACTGGTGGCTTCTGCGCTCAGTGTGTTGGGCAGCTAGAAGCACTGAGAGGGAGAGAAAGAGACTTAATAAACCGGTAAAGAGGGCCAGCTCTATCCTGGATTGTCCTCTGGACACCATCGAGGAGATGTTAGCTAAGCTGACTTCATCATAGACAACATCTCTCACCCCCTGCATGAGACTCTGGGTCCCTGACCAGTTCCTTTGATCAACTTTATTAATCCCCAGGGGGAAATTTACATTTCACAGCAGCACAACAATAAAATGACTAAATAGAAAACTTAAACAACATTCACAACAGCAACAAGACTTACTCTCCTGTATTAATTTCGCAAAGCTTTATTATTATATAAAACCAAGTAATCCTAGAATATAGTCTATCATCTTTTATAAAGCTGGTTGTACAATCAAAAGCGGGGATGCATTAATCTTGAGCTGTGAGTACTCACAAGAGTCCAAACTGTTTCATTTAGGGGATGACCATCATGATTCATCATAAAAAAAAAAAAAATCCCAATCATTCAGCAACAGACTGGTGTTCCCTCAGTGCAAGATGGAGCGCTAACGCAGGTCCTTCCTTCCAACAGCAGTGAGACTCTTTAAATGCAGCAACAACACTATTGTATGTAGCACTTATTATATATTTCTATCTAGTACTTTTATTCAATGTTTTTCCATACTTGTTTTCAGAGGTGGAAAGTAATGAATTACATTTACTCACGTTACTGTAATTGAGTATTTTTTTGTGTATTTCTACTTTTTTAAGTAGTTTTTAAAATCTGTAATTTTACTTTTACTTGAGTATGTTTTGTTTAAAGTATTGTAATTCGCTACATTTTAAATCATATCCGTTACGGAGTAAAAATAAAAAAAGAAAAAAAATGAAATACTAGTGGGTAAAACATCGCACTCTGGAAACTGCGCAATGTTTTTTTGTGATTTTACTGTGTCTGTTCTCCCACCCTTCAATCACACGCTAAAATGACAAAAAAATATGGAGACGGACAAGACAGAGTCTTTACACACACACACGTGAGGCGAACCCCTGGTCAGTATGGGAATACTTTGGATATAGAAAAACGAACGCGTGGTTGTCCTGGAGCATATTCAATTTGCAAAAATTGTGGACGCAAAGTGACTGCAAAAGGAGGAAACACATAGAACATGTTCAGAAACACCATCCCTCCGTGCAGATTAAGATATGTCCCGTTTATAATTTAAGGCCGAAGGATTTCTGTGATGCAGAGGGAATCCCGGAATCCAGTCATGAAAATGGAATTTACAGTAACTCAGATGTCACGTAAAACACACGAAAGCTGTACAATAAATCAAATTGCGACATGGTCTGTATATTAAAGCACAAGAGACTCGCTATATAAATGTATAATCTGCGTATCTGTGTGAATCAGTGCGAATGAGATGAGCCGTTTCGTCTACTACATACTCAAGTAGGCCTACGCGACGCGCTCATGGTGTTTTCAGCATCTCCCCGCTGCCGTGTAACAAAGGCCTTCTGAAGCAAAGCGATACGTTGTGTAAGAAATATATTCCTATTTACAAAGTAAAATTCTAGCTTTCGGCCATACGCAGTCTACTTACACCTAAAACGCTACGACAACATTTTTTTTTTTGTATTATGCAGGCCAGACATAGCCTGGCTAACGTCAGACCAAGTCTCATTGAGACTTGGTCTGGGAACTACGTGTGCATTTTCTCGTATTTGAGGCGTGGTTTACGAATGCCCAGAGCCGTTTATTGGGCGCTATGAATGTCTATCAAATGCGCCTGTACGTAGCTCATAGCCAATCGCTTCAATTATACCAGATGACGTATGTAGAGTGACAGAAATTCGCTGAGGAAAAAGACGATGGGTCAAAGATTTATTTGTACACGATGGCGTTTAGCGAATATTACCGTTTGTGCAAGATAAACATGAGGGTAGAAGGTAACGTCGAGTCTGATATAAACAAACTGCTTCGGTGTCGTCATCATCTTGCTGCTCCCTCCCCGTTCTGTGATTGGTTCCCTTTTTCAGGGGAAAAATTGTTCCATGGTGTCCAGACTGCCTAGCAGCGTGAATAGAATCGCGCTGCGAGCAAGGCAGTATGGGGAAACCCAGGCTAGGCCAGACAAGTAATTTGGTGAGTCATTTGTAAAGAAAGACTACTCGCATGCACACATATATTTAAATGCACATGAATATAGATTAAACACGTAATATGCATGTGCACGCTGTCAACGTTTTTACAGATTCACGTTTTTGAAGTTTACACAGAGATGATAGCGTTTTTCTAAAAAATTTTAAAGCTTGCACCTTGCAACCTATTTCAAGGTTTACGTTCTCGAGCTCCAAACTCTGTTGTCGTGCAAATGAACGGCCAGAACACATTAAAGTTTTCTGTTTTCTGTTAAAGCGGTGTCGTGTTAGCGGCCCCTAAGTTAATAACTAATGATCGTTGCGACGGAAGTGAATCAATAACTTTAGCTGGACAATAACTTTATTCTAGAGCTGCTGTAAAGCCAAAACAATCTCTGTTACTTTAATTTCCTATTATCAATGTAAAGCCGCTTTGGAAAAATCTACATTGTTAAAAGCGCTATATAAATGAAGATGACTTGACTTGACCTGTGATCATCATATTCCACCCAGCTAAGTTACAGTGCAACTGCTTGAACCTCTCATTCACCCTTCCATCGACCAGTGTTTGTTACCTGCATCCATATTAATAAACTTTGTTCATATTATCACCTGTCTGTTCTCTTCCGTTGTGTGACAGGATGGATGTTTGCTTCATGTGATAGGCTTGGCGAGTGAAATTATATGTGTATTATCTTTCTGTATATGTATAATTTTCTTAAAACGTTCTGTCTAAAAGTGACCACAAAGACATTTAACTCCAGCTCACCAACGGTGTCGCCAAACCATCTCCAAAATATTCATACACATGGGTCAGAGTTTGCGTGCAGCAGGTGCACAAATTTTCCCGTCAAGTTTGTTTTTATAAATCACAACTTATGCGTTGGAACCCAGCAAACACATTTACGTTGTGGCAACGTCTGTGGCATGTTGCATTTCTACTATGGCAACGTCGCTGTCTACGTGCTCGCAACATTGTAACAACATAGAAGTGTAAGACGCCACAGGGCTGTAGCGTTGTTGCGCGACATTCAGCAACTGAGAGACGATGTTCTGACAATTAATATTTTATATAGATATCCCCCATTTAGCATGTTTTGTTTTGTGGTTAATTTTTAATAGTCATATGTTAGATAATTATATACTTCTTAAATATTGTTTATCCTTATTATTATTTATGGGCCTAACAGTAAATTAATTATAATCAACACCTGCAAGTGTACACTTTGAAGAGTAAAAATTACATAGAAGGTCAGCTAATTCAACTTTATCAAAACTGCATATGGTAATCAAATTTCACTTCCAAAAGTCATACATTTGTGAAAAAAAACAACAACAAAAAACATTATATAATACAGGGAGTGACTAATGTTAACTAGCATGAGCAGACATGAGAAAATCTAGCAAAGAAACGAATGAGGCGACAAATCAAAGGAAAACATAAACAGGTGTGCCAAGGTTACAAAAAAATTGTTTTTCTCTGTGCGTTCCCAAAAAAAAGAAAAAACATTAACGTGCAACAAGTACGTGCTTAAGTTGCTGCCTGTTCAAGGAGTGCTGAAATCAATTACGTAATTATTCAAACACAACCTACAACTTCCTTGTCTAATGTGACATTTATTTGAACATCTTCTGGTCAGGTATGACAACTTTATGCCAAAAGTTATAAGCCATAATGAAGCCAAAATGAATGAGTGAGGCATTTATATATGACTTATATATTTATACAATTTTAGAAAATGATTTTAATGATGAGTATCTTATTTAGCTGAGGTAAATTAAACACAATTCTCTTTTATCCTTGCTCGATAAAGAATGAGACTGCCTAACAGGCAGTTGAAATTTAAAAGGCTGTTTCGCGCTTCAAGGCAGTGACGAGTACATATGTCGTCCAGTGGTTGTCCAGACACCCTAGGCACAACCTTAAGCAATGGCCCTGAACGGTGGTTCAATGTCAGCATTGTGACAACACTGTAACAACCTTCACAACACAACGTAGTTATAGCAACCTTTTGGCCATGTTGTTAAAACGTTGTTAGAAGGTTGGGTACGTTGTGCCAACGTTCTGTGTTTGCTGGGAAGTGGCATACGCCTCTTCCAGGGCCTGTTTTGTGCGTACGCAACGGTTATAAATGAGGCCACAGAGCTGGAGACGACTTGACGTTGGCAGTTGGGTATATGACTGTGGAAGACTGGTGTGTGTGTGTGTGTGTGTGTGTGTGTGTGTGTATGAGTGAATGTGAATGTGAATGTGTTTGATGTAAGAGAAAGCCAAGGCGACAGTGGCAAGGAACCAAAACTCCATAAGTGGCAGAATAGAGACAAAAACCTTGGGAAAAAACAGGCTCAGTCGGGGGCCAGTTCTCCTCTGGTTAACGAACGAACAGTGTATGATCATGATTCGGGCAGCATTACAGGTCAGAAGTCAGATTGGATCAGAACATTCAGAGTATTTATCCATTTCCATCTGGTTGGAAGTCGGAGTCATCACGCCGGTATGGAGACGAGTTTGTTGAGGATCAGTGCCGATGGCTGTCGTGTCGATGAGCCCTTCACAGGGCTGATGAGGCTGGCACTTCAAGATGCGTTGGGATGGGTCCAGGCGCAGGTCCACCATATAGGGGAGAGACTTGTTGACACTTCAGGACTGCGTTGTCGTCGTGTCCAGGCGCAGGTCCTTCATCAGATCTGGATACGGCCTGGATCCAGTGGACTGCGATAAACCTCGGATAAACAGAGAGACTAATATTAGCGTAGACACCATTGTTCTTATGATTTAACGAGTACATCGGGATTTATGGGAAGTGTTCCCGGTTCCGGCTGATCTAAACTATGCAGCACATTGAATTATAAAAGTCTATAATGTGTTATGCGTATACTAGGTCAAAGAGATGTGTTTTTAGTCTAGCTTTGAACTGACAAGAGTATGTCTGCTTCCTGGACAATGTTGGGAAGATTGTTCCAAAGTTTTGGTGCTAAATAGGAGAAGGATCTACCGCCAGCAGTCAATTTTGATATTCTAGGTATTATAAACTGGCCGGAATTTTGAGATCGCAATAGACGTGAAGGACTATAATGCGTTAAGAGCTCGCTTAAGTACTGTGGAGCTAAACCATTTAGTGCTTTGTAAGTAATCAGCAATATTTTAAAATGTATACGATATTTAATAGGGAGCCATCTGTGAGAGAGAGTTAGTGTGTGTGTGTATGAGTGAGTGTGTGTATGTATGTATGAGAGAGAGTAAGTGTGTGTTTGTGTGTGTGAGAGAGAGAGTGTGAGGGAGAGGGAGAGAGAGAGAGTGTGTGTGTGTATGCGAGTGTCTGTGAGAGTTAGTGTGTGCGTGTATGAGTGAGTGTGTCTGTGAGAGAGTGTGTGTGTGTGTGTGTGTGTGTGTGTGTGTGTGTGTGTGTGTGTGTGTGTGTGAGGTGTGGTCAGAGTGGGTGGGGCCTGTTTGTAGGTCAGTGAACCCAAAGCTCCTAAAACAGAATTGATCTGACCTGAGATCAGCTGCAGAGAGTCACGACTGCTGCACCTTCACTGGAACTGACGGACGTTCGTACTACGATGAACATTTTAGGACATCCTCAGACCTCACTCATATGAGGAAAAGGCATCATGCCTCAGACTAATAGGGTTCAGGTCTCAGGAAAAACAACATGCTCATGTTGCTCATCTTTCGTCTGAAACAGCCCAAAATCATACAGTGTGTACCGGGCATTAGATAGAATAAATCTTTTTGTAGGAGACTTTGAGCTTTGTAAGTTTGCAGATCTTATACATGCACAAACAGCTCCATAACACACTAAAGAAAAAGGAAAACATGAAAATGCATAATATGACCCCTTTAATACATTAATACAAATGTAATACAACTATTATTAAAAACATGATGTATACACTCAAGCTTCCATTGTTTGTTTTCCAAAAGTGAGCTTGAACTGTTTTTTCCCTAATAATTATGAAAAATGAATCTTTCATTAGTCTTTGTCTCCCTCTGATGGTACAACACAAAGACAAACACATTCAGGCTCTATATTTTCTCTGTAACAAAACTCCAACCTTTTTGAGTTTATACTATGTGTTTATATAAATAAAATGGTTAATCTATGAATGAGAAACTGTAATTTGCTGCTGTGAAATAAAAGGTGTTTCACTGCTGCCTCATCAAGTCTGTCAGAGGATTGTTGAAATCTAAATGTCTTAATTTATTAATTTTTTATTTCATCTTTATTTAACCAGGTAAGTCAATTGAGAACAAGTTCTCATTTACAACTGCAACCTGGCCAAGACAAAGCAGTGCGACAAAAACAATAACACAGAGATACACACGGGGAATAAACAAACGTACAGTCAATAACACAATAGAAAATCTATATACAAAGTGCAAATGTAGTGCAAAATGCAGTAAGGTTAGGAAGATGGGACAGTAAATAGGCCATAGTGGCAAAATAAATGACATATTAGCATTAACACTGGAATGATGGAATGTGCAAGTAATGATGTGCAAGTAGAAATACTGGAGTGCAACATGAGCGGAAGTTTAAAAAAAAAAAAAAAATAAAATTAAAAATTAAAAGAAATATGGGGATAAGGTAGTAGGGTGGGCTATTTACAAAAGGGCTATATACAGGTGCAGTGATCGATAAGCAGCTTTGACAGCTGATACTTAAAGTTAGTGAGGGAGATAGGAACCTCTAACTTCAAGGATTTTTGCAATTCGTTCCAGTCATTGGCAGCAGAGAACTGGAAGGAATGGCGGCCAAAGGAGGTGTTGGCTTTGGGGCTGGCCAGTGAAATATACCTGCTGGAGCGCATGCTATGGGTAGATGTTGCTATGGAGACCAGCGAGCTGAGATAAGGCAGTGATTTACCTAATAAAGACTTATAGATGACCTGGAGCCAATGAGTTTGGCGATGAGTGAGGGCCAGCCAATGAGAGAATACAGGTCGCAGTGGTGGGTAGTATATGGGGCTTTGGTAACAAAACGGATGGCACTGTGATAGACTACATCCAATTTGCTCAGTAGAGTGTTGGAGGCTATTTTGTAAAAGACATCGCCAAAGTCAAGGATCGGTAGGATGGTAATATTTACAAGGGCATGTTTGGCAGCATGAGTTGAAAGAGGCTTTGTTGCGAAATAAGAAGCTGATTCAAGATTTAATTTTGGATTGGAGATGGTTAATGTGAGTCTGGAAGTTGAGTTTACAGTCTAACCAGACACCTAGGTATTTGTAGGTGTCCACGTATTCTAAGTCAGACCCATCGAGAGTAGTGATGATAGTCTGGTGGGCGGGTGCGGGCAACGTTCGAATGAAAAGCATGCATTCAGTCTTACTAGCATTTAAGAGTAGTTGGAGGCAACGGAAGGAGTGTTGTATGACATTAAAACTTGTTTGAAGGTTAGTTAACACAATGTCCAAATGTATACAGAATGGTGTCGTCTGCATAGAGATGGAGCAGAGAGTCACCAGCAGCAACAGTGACATCGTTTATGTATATAGAGAACAGAGTTGGCCCAAGAATTTAACCCTGGGACACCCCCATAGAGACTGCCAGGGGACCGGACAGCAAGGCCTCTGATTTTACACACTGAACTCTGTCTGAGAAGCAGTTGGAGAACCAGTCGAGGCAGTCACTTGAGAAACCAAGGCTGTTGAGCCTGCCAATCAGAATGCGGTGATTGACAGAGTCAAAAGCCTTGGCCAGGTCGATGAAGACGGCTGCACAGTACTGTCTTCTATCAATGGCAGTTATGATATCATTAAGTACATTGAGCATAGCTGAGGTGCACCCATAACCAGCTTGGAAACCAGATTGCATAGCAGAGAAGGTACGGTGGGATTCGAAGTAGTCAGTGATCTGTTTATTAACTTGGCTTTCGAAGACTTTAGAAAGGCAGGGCAGGATGGATATAGGTCGATAACAGTTTGGGTCTAGAGTGTCTCCCCCTTTGAAGAGGGGGTTGTGGCAAAAATTCTATGAAACAATTATCACTGCGTAAGAGACACTCTGATTCTAATTGTCTTTTAAAAGTATTTATTCTTGCAAGAATAGGACTTAGTCAATCACACAGTCGAGCTGCAGGATGAGTAAGACCCAGAGGAAGAGTTGGCTGGCAGTTTTATAGTGTTCTTTTCAAAGCTATCTCTTATCACCCACTTGTTTAGACAAGAGGAACAAAAGGAACTTTATTGCTACCCTTAAGACCTACCCAGCCCAGGGGTCTTCTCACCTCTGTAGTTAGAGGTCGCTGCCCAACCATCTTCTGAGTGTCTCACACATACCTTCCAGCTGTATAAACAGAAAACAAGGTTCCCGTACCCAGAAATACAGATAAGGAGCCCATATGGCATTCCTTTGCTAAATCTACAAAAATCAATGAAAATAAAAAAGTTTCCACCACACCGTGGCAGCTTTCCAATCTCTAGGGATCTCAGACAATACAAAAGAGAGGTTGAACAGGCTGGTAATAGGGTTTGCAACAATTTTGGCTGATAGTTTTAAAAAGAAAGGGTCCAGATTGTCTAGCCCAGCAGATTCGTAGGGGTCCAGATTTAGCAGCTCTTTCAGAACATCAGCTGTCTGGATTTGGGTGAAGGAAAAATGGGCGGGGCTTGGGCAGGTTGCTGCGGGGGGTACAGAGCTGATGGACGGGGTACAGGTACCCAGGTGCATGGCCAAGCATGGCCAGCCGTAGCAAAATGCTTGTTGAAATTTTCAATTATCGTGAGTTTATCGGTGGTGACAGTGTTTCCTAGCCTCAATGCATTTGGCAACTGGGAGGAGATGCTCTTATTCTCCATAGACTTTACAGTGTCCCAGAACTTTTTGGAATTAGTACTACAGAATGCAAATTTCTGTTTGTAAAATCTGGCCTTTGCTTTTCTAACTGGCTGTGTATATTTGTTCCTGGTTTCCCTGAAAAGTTGCATATCGCGGGGGCTATTCAATGCTAATGCAGTGCGCCACAAGATGTTTTTGTGTTGATCAAGGGCAGTCAAGTCTGGGGTGAACCAAGGGCTATATCTATTCTTAGTTCTAAGTTTTTTGAAAGGAGCATGCTTATTTAGGATGGTAAGGAAAGCACTTTTAAAGGGGTCATATAATGTTACATGCACTTTTACAAGTTGTTTGTACTGAAATGTGTGTTGGCAGTGCCTGTACACAACCATCATAAAATGATAAATTTTTTTTAATCTTCTTATATGTTTTCCCCCATCTCAAATCAAGCCTTTCGATTTTGTGATGTCACAAAATTGACGCCCCTCCCACGATTGTTGATTGACAGCAGCATTTCAACACAGACCCGCCCTCGCTCGTGAGCGAGCTGTCAATCATAGTCCGCGCGGACCGGCGCGGTCATTGTTGATACACTGGACTGGAGCACTGTCTATGAGCAGAATGGCGTCTAAGCGATTGTGGTGTTCTGTTCTTGGGTGTAATAACGAACACAGCAGTCATTTTTATGTTCCTAAATCCGAACCGCTGAAGACGCAGTGGCTGAGTTTGTTTTCGAAGGGAATATTCCCCACGATCAACGTCAATGCTTTCATGTTTGCGCGAATCATTTCACACACCAGACTGCTTTACAAACGAGGTCAATATAAAGCTGGTTTTGCTAAGAAGCTGCTCCTGAAAAAAGGATCGGTACCAACTATTCGTGTTCCTGCTGCACCTCCAGAAGAAGAAGTGAGTGTAACGTTTTATTAACCTTTATATTAATATTTATATTAATCTTTGCAAATCGCTTGCTGCACGCTTCACGATGAATGCGGCTGTTTACACTCAGGGTACATTACGGCATGTTTTCTATGTACGACGGTCTCAATATAATTCATAATCCCACATTTATAATGAACAACGCGTTATGGTTATTGTGTTATAAACGGTGTACAAAACGGTGTACGCACAGAACAGAGGGGCGGGGTGAGCAAAGCTAATTATCATTTAAAGACACATGCACTTAAACGGCGTGCTGAAAACAGAGCTGTTTTTGACCAGGTAAAATGAGTGTTTTCTTACAATATTAATGAGAATTTTTAATTAAAGTATATTACAAACTTTTAATTTAGACCCTAAAGAATCATATTAGCTTGTACAAAAATGGCATTATATGACCCCTTTAAAGAACAACCAGGCATCATCTACTGACGGGATGAGGGCAATATCCTTCCAGGATACCCAGGCCAGATCGATTAGAAAGGCCAGCTCGCAGAAGAGTTTTAAGGAGCGTTTGACAGTGATAAGGGGTGGTTGTTTGACCGTGGACCCATTACAAATGCAGGCAATGAGGCAGTGATCGCTGAGATCCTGGTTGAAAACAGAGGAGGTGTATTTGTAGGGCAAGTTAGTCAGAATGATATCTATGATAGTACCCATGTTTACGGATTTAGGGTTGTACCTGGTGGTTTCCTTGATAATTTGTGTGAGATTGAGGGCATCTATCTAATATTGAAGAACCGCGGGGGCGTTAAGCATATCCCAGTTTAAATCACCTAACAGTACAAACTCTGAAGATAGATGGGGGGCAATCAATTCACATTTGGTATCCAGGGCACAGCTGGGGGCTGAGGGGGGTCTATAACAGGCAGCAACAGTAAGAGACTTATTTCTGGAAAGGTGGATTTTTAAAAGTAGAAGCTCAAACTGTTTGGGCACAGACCTGGACAGTATGACAGAGTTATGAAGGATATCTCTTCAGTAGATTGCAACTCCACCTCCTTTGGCAATTCTATCTTGATGGAAAATATTGTAGTTGGGGATGGAAATTTCAGAATTTTTAGTGGCCTTCTTGAGTCAGGATTCAGACACAGCTAGGACATCAGGTTTGGCGGAATGTGCTAAAGCAGTGAATAAATCAAACTTAGGGAGGAGGCTTCTGATATTAACATGCAAGAAACCAACGCTCTTATGGTTACAGAAGTCAACAAATGAGAGCGCCTGGGAAATAGGTGTAATGCTGGGAGCTGCAGGACCTGGGTTTACCTCTACATCATTAGAGGAACAGAGGAGGAGTAGAATAAGTGTATGGCTAAGAGCTTTGAGAACTGGTCTTCTAGTATGTTGGGTACATCGAATAAAAGGAGCAGATTTCTGGGCGTGGTGGAATAGATTGAGGACATAATGTATAGACAAGTATATAGTAAGATGTGAGTTCAGTGGAGGTAGACCAAGGCGTTGGGTAATGAAGAGAGAGGTTGCATCTCTGGAGACACCAGTTAAACCATGTGAGGTCTCTGCATGTGTGGGGGGTTAGACAAAGGAGCTATCAGAGACATGTTGAGCGGGACTGGGGGCTCTACAGTAAAATAAAACAATAATAGCTAAACTAAACAGCAGCAGACAAAGCATATTGAAATAAGAAAGGGGCATAAAAACAAACACAGTTAATCAAAAGACATGGCGGGTAATGGCGATATATGGACAAAAAGGTTCAGATAGAGAAATGTGATGTGCAACATACAGGACCTGGGGCCTAGCAAATAAATAAACAGAATGAAATACCATATAACCAAACAGTCCCGCAGGCATCAGCTGTGAAGCCGAGTAATCAGGATCCGATGAGCAGCAAAGAGGTAAGCTAGGGAGCAGTTCAATGGGCGCTGCACTAGGCGAGCGGAAGGCACGGCGTTCAGTGCTAGCAGGCCAGGGCTAGCGGATGCAAATTCGGCAACATCACAGAGGAAAAGCCCATTGAGACCATGTCGGACAATTACGCCGGCAGACCAGTCGCGGTGGCTGGGCGCGGAAATAAATATATGGAAAGACAGACTAATTACAAACTATTACAAACTATTTACACGGGACAAACAAAAACACGTCTGCACTGTTACGCCATCTTGGAAGATACCACGACAACAGTGAAGTTATAACATTGAAGTCACTGTATCTTCAGTCTCTGTTGATTCTATTGACTGTGAGTCTCTGCAGTGGATCCTTATTCACCATCAGATGATCATCAGAAGATCAGACTGTCATCTTATACCTAAAATAAAACACACAAACATATGCAGTATGAGATATTACGTATGTCACATATTTTCATTGGCAAGACAAGGGAAGTTTATTTATATAGCACATTTCATACACTATGGCAATTCAAAGTGCTTTACAGAAAGGACTTAAAATTAAAAGGAAGGAAAATTAAAACAGTTATAAAAGAAATTAAAAGAGATATGATACAGTTCTAAAATGAATTAAAAGAGTAAAAAGATGATACATAGATAAACTTCTCATCTGGCAAAACACCAGATGAGATATATCATATTTTCCACAACTCCCAGTTTCTAGAGATTTTCCCATGGTGATTACACTGTGTCTGTGGTGATCATTTGGTGCGCCTAAGAAATCTATTGGACATCTCCGATGGACCCGATTTTCCCACAAAATCAGACAGGAGGAGCTCAAGGACTGACTCACAGGGTAACCTCGGGTTCACTGCCCCATCAGTCCGCACCCCAAAAACGTATTTGTTCGGAAGCTCTAGGAATGGAGTCGATTCAGTCTGCACTCCACAGAACCTCGAGTTTAATTACACATCAACCTCAGTACTCCACCCCAGACCCAGGTCATCAGCATTGTTTCATCTCTCAAGTTCCCCAATTAAGTAATTTATGTTTGTCTCTTACCCAATTCTCAGTGCCATTTGAGTTCAGTTTAGAATCAAAATGAGGAATAGTGCAATCAAGTCAGACATACAGTGGATACAGTTATAAAAAGAATTAAAAGAGTAATAAGATTATACATAAATAAACTTCTCATCTGGCAAAACACCGGTGTATCATATTTTGCACAGCTGCTTGTTTTACTGTGAGATTTTCCCATGTGGATTGTACTGTGTCTGTGGCGTTCTTTCAACGCGCCCAAAAAATCTATTGGACATCTCCAATAGACCTGATTTTTCCCTAAAATCGGGCAGGAGGAGCTCTAGGACTGACTTATGGGGTAACCTCGGGTTCACTGCCTCTTCAGTCCGCACCCCAAAAACACATTTGTTCGGAAGCTCTAGGAATGGAATCAATCCAGTCCGCACCTCACAGAACCTCAGGTTTAATCACGTCAAACTCACTACTCCAACACAGACCCAGGACATCAGCATGGTTTCATCTCTCTTACCCAATTCTCAGTGCCATTTGAGTTCAGCTTAGAATAAAAATGAGGATGCATAATAAAATGCGGTGTAATCAGTCGGACGTACAGTGGCACAGTACTCATTCAGTAAATGCACAGCTAAACAGAAGTGTTTTGAGTCTGGATTTGAATGTGACTACTGTAGGAGCACATCTGATCTCTTCTGGAAGCTGGTTCCAGCTGCGGCTGGCATAGTAGCTAAAAGTGGACTCACCATGCTTAGAGTGAACCCTTGGTATTTCTAGCTGATGCGATCCTAATGATCTGAGTGATCTGTTAGGTTTATATTTAGTGAGCATATCTGAAATGTATTGAGGTCCTAGGCCATTGAGTGATTTATATACCTGTAATAATATTTTAAAATCAATCCTAAATGTAACTGGGAGCCAATGTAAAGACCTGAGGACTGGTGTGATATGTTGAACGCAATGACTTCAGCTTTGTCTTTGTTTAACTGAAGAAAGTTTTACCACATCCAACTGTTGACTTCATCTGGTTCTAATCCGTCACAGTCTGTCTGTGGTGAGCTCTGTGGGCAGGGCTCAGCTGAGATTGTATCTGTGAGCAGAGGTTGTTTTGACTGCATGGTGTTATTATTGTCCTTGTGTGATATGTCAATCACATGTCCATTCAGGTGCTGAAGTGAAATCCTGTGTTCATTTCTACTCTGTCCAGGTGTGTGTGTGACATTCAGATTGAGTGGATTGGCACACACTGCTGAAGTGTGATGGAGGGAGAAGTTAATGTTGTCTTTTAGCACTCTTGCACCAAGTTTGTTTGGGTGGAGGCCATCCTGTTTGAACAGTTGTCTCTGACTCCAGAAAAGATTGTCAATGAAGTTTACTCGTTTTATATTGCAGTTTTTTGCAGCCATGTATTAAGCCCAAGTAACCGTGAAAACGGATTTATTCCTCTCGCTGGAAGTTGTCCACTGATGAAGTTCTGAACTTTCAGCCTTCTAATTGTTTCAAAAGGTTCATTGAAATCCCTCTTGAGCAGTTCTAACTGCTCTTTCTGAGTATCATTTTCCCCCATATGAATAAAGAGTTGATTTGCGGTCTTATGTTTCATCAGAATGTTCTGAAGTTGTTGCTTGTGGAAGGAAGCACGTAGTTGTTTCCCTGCTGCTAATGTTTCTGATTATGGAGTCCCCCACTCTCAGAGTCCTGTGCTCGGCTGCGCTCTGAGCTGAGTACCGCTGTCTGCTCGACCTTGAGCGCCAGTTAGTATCAGTGTAGGCTACTGGCTGATTCAGTCTGTGTTCGATCACATTCATCTCGTTTGGGGATTCCTCTTCTACATTCATTAATACTTCAAATCTGTTATCAAGATGTATAGGCGGTGGTAGAAAACCAGTGTTTGCAAGCCTTGTCATAGCCATATCTGGGGTAGAGGATGCTACTGCGGCAATATGTGATGCTCGTGACAATCTGATGTCTCGAGTGCCTTTGGGTCTCGCTCCCTGTTTGTGCCATCGATTAGTGTGTTGATCGGCTTGTTTATCTACTCTCAGTATGGCCTGTCAAGGAACACTAGATTCATGGTAATCACCGGCTGAATGCTGAGGGTGTCCATGACGAAGCTCTGTTGTGTGTTCCGTCTGGTTTGGTAGTTTCAAGAACTTGTTTTGTTTCAAGAACTGCAATCCTTTGTAAAAGTCTGTGGCAGTTTGTGCAGCAAGTAGATTCTAGAAGATGCATTTTCTCTCTTAACCTTTTGGATGTAGACAGCTGTGTTTTCTCTTTTCAGGAATGTAATCTGATGGCAGTGGGAGGCTGGTCGGATAGGAAAACCTCTTTTTTTATGATCTTCCGGTCATAAAAGTTTCTAGTTTTAATGTTGATGCCAAGCTATGTCGATTTAGCACTGTGCTGATTTACTGAAGTTAAAATTAGGAGATAAAATATAAAAGCGATAAAGCAAAGTGCGGAGCAGTGAGCAAGAGCGTCCGAACAGTAGCTGAGCAGGAAGCAGGAATAAGAATAAGAAATAAGAAATTTCTTTTCATAAGAAAACTGACTAGATAATCTTTATCAATTCATTCTCAAAAATGATAATATAGCTTCTATCTGATACTCAAGGTCAATTTACAAAATCAAAAGCACATGAAAGGTCACTTTCACACAATGGACAGCTGATACAGAAAAATCAGAAATTATCATTACACTACAAATTTAATATCAGTAAATAACAAACAACCCAAATCTCAGATTATCACACACTTAGACACAGTTAAAGGGGGAAAGCTAAACAGTCAGACACAACACTATGAGCAGAATTAAACTCATATTAAACACAGTTTAAAGTTCAGAGACCTACAGAAACTGAAGCTGAATTTAAGACTCATTATCTGATGATCTCAGACAAAATATTCACACACACACACACACACACACACACACACACACACACACACACGCACGTGGTGTTACTGAACCTGGTACAATTTCATTTTATTTCAAGCGAGTAAAACAGCCATTTCAACTTTAAATGAAAATACGAAGATGAAAATTGTCAAAAACTATTCTTACTCTAGTTTCTTCAGTTTATAATGTGGATCATCCTTCAGATCTTTCAGTAGCTTCACTTCTGAGTCTCCTAGTTCATTCCCAAACAGATACAGTTCTCTCAGGTGTGAGGGGTTTGATCTCAGAGCTGAAGCCAGAGCAGCACAACCTTCATCTGTGACACCACAAAAACTCAACCTGTAGAGAACAATGACACACATTAAGCCTATATCTAAAGATAAACATCTTATCTTATACATTATGTACAGTCTGTATAAGTGTATGATTTAACTTTTACCCATGGTCTAGAGTTAAAAAAAAGATCGAATTGCAATATTTTAGAATCGCAATTCTTAAAAATTGTAATACATATCGTATCGGCAACCAAATATCATGTGTCATGACACAGAAGGATTCACACAGGTAAAGTAATCAACAGGTTTATTTGCAGAAGTATGTGATCGCAATGATGGAAGCAGGTGAGTAACTGATGAATCAGTAGTGGTTTTTGGCATGGGCGAACCGGGCAGCTGCCCGGGGCGGCATTTTTTCATGACACATGAAAAAAAAAAAAATCCTCTGCGCTACGAAGCGGTTTTCTATTGTCTATCATTTCACTATGTGGGGAATTGGCAAATTGGCGCCCCCTGCTTGCTGAGAAGGTGCAATGCACAGAAGCTGTGTGGAAAGGGGAAAGGGGAGGGGGGCGCAGGGGAAAGTTCACCTCTGGTGCGTAAATTTTCTGGTGCGTAAAAAGCTAGCAGTAGCTTGTGGCTTGATTGGAGGTAGCTAGCCAAGGGGCCGTTCACATATCGCGTCTTTTTAATTCACCCGCTGGCCGCTGGCACTTTCACTTTTACAGCAGAGACCCTTATGTCCTATATGTGTCGTATTTGTGATAATCCGCATGGATTTCAGTTGACGATTCTGTTTAAAGTTATTAATAACAAAACATGAATGAAAGATAAAGAAAAGAGCAGGATGTGCTTTATACTGAAAAGAAATATTAAAAGTGCGATAAGTCGCGAAAGAGAACTGAATTAAACTGACAGGATGCTGTGCGTGCGCTCCGAGCGCAACACGGACAAGCAGCCTTTGTCTTTGGTTGCACGCCTAAACGGCCAAATAAACAGAAATATTTCAAAATGCCAAGTCGAGTATTTCCGTAAATACAGTAGATATAAGTATTATGTGCACCCCCCCCCCCCCCCCCGATATCATCGTCCATTGCGATATTTTACTGTAAACATCGCCAACTGCCAATTTAGGGGACATCGCCCAACCCTAATAGCAATGACAGACGCTGATTTTTACTATTAATAATAAAAGATATTAAAGCTAAATCAAAGCTAATGTGCATTGTACATGTCAGTAATTTGTTTTTTTAATTAATTCTTTTTATAAAAAACTATTTAAAGGCTGAAATATGTGAGGTTTATCTTTTTATAAAAAAAAAATATTTGAACTTGTACATGTTAGTAGATAACATGTTGCAAGACACTCTTTTAAAATCTGGCCATCATTTTTAACGTTATTATTTTAATGTTTATCTAAACAAAAAGTGCATATTGATGCTAATTTTATTTGTTATTTGCTAGTTTTCGACATTAAACTTGTGTAGTAGTACTTTTTGAAAAGGATTCTGTGATAAGATAACCGTGATCATGTTTGTGATCACCCCGACTTCCTTCCAAATAACTCACATTTCATTCATAATATTATAAATACAGGGGGCACTTATGTTGTTATAATAAAATATAACTGTTTACTCAAAGGGGGTCTCGCCCAGGATGTAATTCAATGCAGAACCGCCACTGCTTCAGGATGGGGATGGATGTCTGGATGAGTAATGGTCTTATTTGTAGCAGGTTCTGTATTATTTTTGTAAAATAAAGAAAATAAACATGATGCGCGTTCTGCCATCTCTCTCAATGTGAATTTCATTCTGTAACTCAGCGAATGTTTGTCACACAGACTTGAGACGTATGTCTTTACAAAGCTTGGAGTCTCTATTTTTAAATAATGTAAATTATATCAAAAACAAATATTCTTTGTCTAAGTTATCCATATATATATATATATATATATATATATATATATATATATATATATATATATATGTGAGTATACTTTACATTGTAGCTAGTTAAACTGGTACCAGACTAAAAGTACTTTATGAAATGAGATTGGAGTAAAAATATGAAGCCTAATGTCATACATGTAAATCTATCTATTTATAGACAGAAACATGTTGAATTGTGAACTAGACCAGTTTATTTAACTGTTAGTTTTACTTTCTTTTGGGGGATAATAATATATTAAGATGTAAATGCTCCTCTTCAGGGAGACTCCTCACCGCTGCACTATCTATCTGCACTATTGTATGCACTATCTACATATTAATCCTTATTCACTCCGCGTCTTTATGGTAGAGATGATCTTACACCAGATCCTCCAGTTTACAGTGAGGATTCGCCAGAACAGCAGAGAACAGCTTCACTCCTGAGTCTCCTAGTTTATTATGTGACAGATCCAGATTTCTCAGGTGTGAGGGGTTTGATCTCAGAGCTGAAGCCAGAGCAGCACAACCTTCATCTGTGACACCACAATCAACCAACCTGTAGAGAACAATGACATACACATCACTCTCTCTGATCAGACACACAGATCGAATCAACAGACTTCATTATTTTAAAAAAAGCACAGATCACAATGTTTGATGTAAGTGAGATTCACCATGTTATTTGTGTGTGTTTGTGTGAGAGGGAAAGCTTATATAAAAACATATATAAATTATTTGTGTCACATTAAATAATGTGTAAAGGTAATCATAGGAAAAAAAAGATAGATGTGATGGTCATTAAGGTTGAATTCATCTTGTTCTTCATGTACTAAAGTCCTGACTTTAGATTGTTAGTTTAAGTAGAAGAGAGGAAGTGTGTGGGGCAGTGACAGTTTGACAGTTTCATGTGAAAATCACGTATGATCTTACCCCAGTTTCTCCAGTTTACAGTGAGGATTCTCCAGTCCAGCAGACAACAGCTTCACTCCTGAGTCTCCTAGTTTATTATATGACAGATATAATTCTCTCAGGTGTAAAGGGTTTGATCTCAGAGCTGAAGCCATAGCAGCACAACCTTCATCTGTCACACCACAATGTATCAACCTGTAGAGAACAATGACACACTCTTCACTCTCTCAGATCAAAACAGAAATCTTTGTTTTTCTTAATTGTGTTTATAATTTGTGCAATATCTATTTTTTTAAACAATGAATTCAATATATCAGTAAGTTTAACTGTTATTCTAAGAGATTATGTCTCTATGTGAGGGAGAAAGATTATATAAAACTGATAAAATGGAATACACTGAATACATCTGTTCTTTCCCTAAATATAAATGTCTTTATACTTAAATTAAAATTAATATAAAAAGTCTGAATATAAATGTTTATATACATACATACATAATAAATGCATATATTTGAAAATAAATTTCTCACACAAATATCATAAAAAATGGTTAAGTAGATCATAAATCAGGTCAGATAGGTGGAGGGTTTAAAAGGTGAAGTGTGACGCTCGTTTTTTTATTAAACCATTAATTTATAATGTTTAAGTAAGAAATATTATAATGTTTTAACAGTGATGCTTGTTCTCAGTGTTACTTACACAGCTGATCTAGTTGCTGTAACCACAGGCAGCAGCTTCTGAAGAACTTCGACTGCTGTGTTTTGTATGTTACTAATTGAAAATAAAAAATAAATAATTTAATTATTAATTCTAATAATAATAATAAATATAGCTGCAAGCAGCAATCCGGGGCCAATCCCCTGAAAGGCATTGCAAACACAGCAAGTACAGCAAGTACAGCAAGCAAAAAGTACTGTAAACACAGCAGCGCAGAAAGCATTTAAGCACCAACAGCAGTGAAGAGCCAGAAGAACAAAAACAGCAGAAATTGAAATTAAAATTAAAAACAGCTGGTTCAGAAGTATAGGTGAAAATGAACTCAAAATGAACAGAAGTTCAGATGAGAATGAACACAGAATGAACAAGACATACTTATTTCTAATCCAAGAGGAAAAAAGATTAGTACAACGCTTGAATAATATAGACATGACAACATTACACACAATTTTATAAAGTCGTCCCACACGGGGCTTGAACACACTATCTCTGGCACGCCCGCCGACAGAGGGGGACAAACGGGTCCAGAACTGGGCCCTCATTAAATTATGGAATAATTTTAAAAAACAAACAAAAAAAGGGCCTATTTTTCTGTTTAGATCAATGAGCCTTTAAATGCCCTTTATAAATGCTTTACAAGGCATAACTTGTACTCACTTTAGATGAGCTCACAAAAATAGTTAACTGACCACTACTAAATGCTTTATAACTACCTGCATTTACTACATTTACTTACACTTAAGTGATCTTATGAATCACTGACAACTCCCAAATAACTGGTTTGTAAATAATGCTATACTTCATTTAGAAATGATAAATTGATCATTATAAAAATACAATTATTAAACATTATAGATATGCTTCTAAATCAATAATAAAGCATGTACAGCTGTATTTATAAACTGCTTATTGATGTCTATTAATGCTTTATTAATTATGAATTAATTTTTTACTAATGCTTAACTAATGATTAATAGTGTGCAGTTATTATAAAGTGTTACCTAATTCATATCACAAGTAAATAATACCTTATACCTTCCTAAATACCATTAAATATTTTATTAATTCAACACTGCTTTATAAAGGACATGTGAAAAAGTTGTTTTAGTATCTAACTGTAGAAGCCTCGTATTCAGCCAACACAGATTTGTTTTTCTTTTTCTTCAGTGTTTTTGTACCTGCATCAGCAAATATTTCACAGAAATTTTAAGCACACAAGTTTGCTTGCTTGTTACTTTTTTATTTACCTACTTGTTTATTTAATCATTTACTTAGTTTTATTGTCATGGGAAATAACGAACAAAATGTGAATCGTTGTTTATCATTTTGTGAGCAACTGGTGATAAAGAAAAATTATGATGAGACATTAGTCTAATTTATTTTCTTAATACTTCTCTTGTGGCCCATAGTGAAAAAAAATGTATTTTCATGAATCAATAAGTATTTTGTGTTAAACAAGTTGTCTTTGAAATGAGAAGTACGTTAATCTAATCTCTTATCCTCAAGCGTGTCAGTTATGCAGTGATGTGCTATGAAATTATTGCGGGGCAAATTAACTGTAATTTAATGATAAAAGTTTTTTTAAGATAATTTAATATGCTCTGCGTGCCCGTCCGCTACGCCACTGTGAAGAGCTAAACGCCACCAGGAACGCCATCAAGGCGATTAACTGTTTTATCAAGTTTACTTTGGCCGTCCGCGTGACGTGATTCTCATCATCAGGAGGATCCGCTTGCAGCCCAATTTTTGTGATTGCGCAGACGGTGCGCACACAACGGTCAAATGAGTTTCCTTTGAAAGCCTTGCGCACTCAACTGGAAAATGAAGTTACACGGGTCCTTCTGAGTCTTGTAGACTCAAGTCCTCAGCATTAAACACTAGAATGAGATGCTCTAGTAAGTGTGCATGGCTACGTCACACATGTTCCCGCCCGACTGTCACGGCACAAAAATACTATTAAAACGTATTTTCTGAAAAATACTTTATATTAAATATTTTTATATTAACTGGCTTTTATATTAATGTACTACAGTGAATGGCAGCCGTCTGTGTCTCTGTTACAGTAGAGGCTTCCACTCTGCTTCCTCCAGATCACCAGAGGGAGCTCTCACCAGAATATTGACTTGCTATTTGGACTACAAATCCCATAGGCCCTCATACCTGGGACTGATTACACACACCTGCAGTTCATCACACAAACACTATTTAAACACTCCACACACACACCACCGTTGCAAAGTCTTGATTTGCCGTGGTGATCATTTCTGAGCATTTCTACTGTGGACTATATTCTGTGTTTGATCTTGGACTGTTTCTTGTTGTTTGACTACTTGCCGCCTGCCCCGACCTTTGCCTGTCTTTTGGATTGTGATTGTCAGCTACCTGCCCAGACCTCTCGCCTGTCCTTTGTACTGTGAATGTTTGCTGCCTGCCTCGACCTTGCTTGTACCTGTTTTCGACTCTGAGTTAATAAAGCTGCAGATGGATTCTCAATCC
The DNA here is from genome assembly GCF_964197995.2 of Scardinius erythrophthalmus. Classification (NCBI taxonomy): domain Eukaryota; kingdom Metazoa; phylum Chordata; class Actinopteri; order Cypriniformes; family Leuciscidae; genus Scardinius; species Scardinius erythrophthalmus. Next base: position 3,276,475 of record NC_138227.1, read on the forward strand.
GATGACTCCTCATTACAGTCTCCCAGTGTCTTACGTTATCTTCAGTTTAGTGTTCATTGATTCATTTACACAGAAACAAAAGATAACATGTATGTCTTCATCTCCGAATACATTTTTGTGTCTTACTAGAGCTGGGTATCAAGTTCAATACTTTTTAGGCACAAACCGAATTGCCTCGATACCATCGAGTATCAAAATTTTTTCTTGCCATTCGGTACCAAATTTCGCTACCGGAGGAGTTAATCTTGTCAGTGAAAAAATCAGCATGCAGCATGTATGATGTGCACAAATCAAATGCTGGCTGTGGCGAGGCATCAAGGAAAAACACTAGTTTACGTCGGCTTGATGGCAACAGCACGCGATGCAATGAATGGTGCAGACAAGCACCGCGTGCGTCACACATGCTGCGTAGTAAAGGGAACCGCACGTCTGGGCCATTCATTGACGCAGAACATCCAGGATTCATATTTAAATAATCCCTTTGCGGTCTAATATTCTCACGTTGCCAACATTTAATTTGAGAGAAACTATAGTCACATCACAGAAGAAGGTCTAGACGGCAAACTGTCAAAAAAAAGGTTGGTTTAAATTAAAGAAACTGCGATAGAAATGTATTACTCTTGTACAGTATAATGTTCATCTTAAATGTAATACTACTACTACTAATACTACTAATAATAATACAAATAACATTAAAACAATTTTCTTCCATGTTATAATTTTAACAGTAAACCTCTGTTGTGGTTATATGCCTTCATTTGATTACCAGAAAAATAAATTAAATACACAAAAAAAATAACAAAAAAATTCATAGGGCCCTATTATTTTATACAAATTAATAAATTAAGTTGTTTTTATAAAATTCAATTAATTAGATATGTTTTGATTAAACCATTAAAATAGAATATAGACAAAATTAAATGGAAAGCGCAGAACTGGGTAAAAATAAAATGGAATTTGGAAAAAAAAACATTATGAATGTATTTTTTGTTAAACTTAATAAATTGCTGTTAAATTAACAAGTTTCATGGTTTAAATTAATTACACATGCTTTTTGATTAATACAATTTAATTTAACTTAAATTTTAAGTTAAATTAAATTAAGTTAAATTAAATGTAAAACGGAATTAACTCACATTAAACTAGCCATCTTGTAAAGTGTGCTTATCCTTAAGGTTAGCTGCATTAACAGTTTAGCTTTCTTGTTTTTTTCCACCTCTTCACATTAATGTTACAGCCTCTGCTATAACATTATCTGTTCATAAAATTGGTATTGAAAAAAAGTATTGTTCAGGAACTGGTATCGGTATCTAAAATGTTTGAACGATATCCAGCCCTATGTCTTACATTTTATAATGAACTCAGATAAACTCAGTGCCGACTCGTTTTCCATCAGTTCTTTTACATTAATTGGAATGTGTGCAAAGGATTGTGGGAGATCGAAGAACACGAAGAATAAACTTGATGTATCCTTCAAAATGAGCAGAATTAAAGACACTAAATGAAGTCTGTCTTCAAAAGATCCTTCAAACTGAGAAGGCCTTCAGAGGCGCTTGATGACGTGGCAGTCGAGATATGCAGCCTTACTAGGACACAGCCACGGTTTGAGAAACACCCGCAAATTATCTACAATATCGCAGAAATCAATCTGTGCCCCGTGATTTAAACACCTCTGATCTCTTAGTTTCTCTTTGTTCATAATGTTTTAGATTGTTATGATTACACTCAGTGTTACTTACTGATCGTTTCTGACTCCAATTAATCTGTACAGGTCAAACTTCTGCAGTGTCTCCTCTGAGGACAACAACACAAACACTAAAGCTGACCACTGAGATGAGGAGAGTTTCACATCACGTAATCCTCCACGGCTCATATGAGGTTGAGCTTCGTTCACCAGAGAAAGATCACCCAGTTCATTCAGACAGTGAAACAGATTGATGTATTTATCTGGAGAGGGATTCTCACTGATCTTTTCTTTAATATAGTCAACTGTTTTCTCATTGTTGTGAGAGCTGTTTGCTGTCTGTGTCTTTAGTTCTTGTAAGAGACTCTGATTAGACTCCACTGACAGACCCAGAAGGAAACGAAGGAAAAGGTCCAGATGCCCATTTCTACTGTCTAAAGCCTCATCCACAGCTCTCTGATGGAGATTAGATATGGAAACTGTGTCTCCATTAGTTGGTTTGGTAATCTGGTCAAACACATTGATGTTATTGTTGATAAAGGAGAGATGCACATATAGAGCTGCTAGATGTTCCTGAATGCTCAGATGAACAAAGCAGAAGACTTTACCCTGACACAAGCCCAACTCCTCTCTGAAGATCTGAGTGCACAATCCTGAGTAAACTGATGCTTCTGTCACATCAATGCCACACTCGCTCAGGTCTTCCTCATAGAAGATCAGGTTGCCTTTCACAAGCTGCCGATAAGCCAGTTTCCCCAGTTTGACAATCATGTCTTCATCTTTCACTTTCTTCTCATAGTCCTTCTCATGTTTGATGTTGGTCTGAATGAGCAGGAAGTGCGTGTACATTTGAGTGAGAGTCTTGGGAATCTCTCCTCTCTCTGCTTCACTCAACATCTTCTCTAGAACAGTGGCTGAAATCCAGCAGAACACTGGGATGTGACACATAATAAAGAGGCTCCTTGATGACTTCAGGTGTGAGATGATCCTGTCGGCCAGACTCTGATCACTGATTCTCTTCCTGAAGTATTCCTCCTTCTGTGTGTCACTGAAGCCTCGTACCTCTGTCACTCGATGGACACACTCAGAGGGGACGAGATCCGCTGCTGCTGGTCTGGAGGTGATCCAGATGAGAGCAGAGGGAAGCAGATTCCCCACAATGAGGTTCGTCAGCAGCTCGTCCACTGAGGCTGATTCAGTCACATCACACAACCTCACATCGCTCTGAAAATCCAGAGACAGACGACACTCATCCAGACCATCAAAGATGAACAACACTTTATACTCATCACTGGATATGTCCATTTCTTTGGTTTCAGGGAAAAAGCGATGAAGAAGATCTGAAAGACTGAGTGTTTTGTCCTTCATCAAGTTGAGCTCTCTGAAAGCAAGTGGAAATATGAGCTGGATGTCCTGATTCTCTTTCCCTTCAGCCCAGTCCAGGATGAACTTCTGCACAGAGACTGTTTTTCCAATGCCAGCGACTCCCTTTGTCAGCACAGTTCTGATGGGTTTGTCTTGTCCAGGTAAAGGTCTAAAGATGTCACTGCATTTGATCGGTGTGTCCTCTGTTTCTGCTCTCCTGGACTGTGTCTCAATCTGTCTCACCTCATGCTCATTATTGATCCCTCCACTTTCACTCTCTGTGATGTAGAGCTCTGTGTAGATCTCGTTCAGGAGTGTTGGGTTTCCCTGCTTTGATATTCCCTCATGCAAACATTCAAACTTCTGTCTCAGATTTGATTTCAATGTGTTGAGGACTTCAGCAGGTTTAGAGTCATCGCTGTAAGATTAAAATACCACATTATTACACAAGTCAGAGCAGTAAATAGCCATAAATTACAAAACTATTTATGGGACACAGAACATCATTAGATTTCTAAAATGTTTTAATCATTAATCATGTGTTTGAGTGATTTGTGATGTGAATTGCAGCACCTAAAATTAAATAACAACAAAAGTCCTACATTTTACCTGAAACCAGGATACATGCTTTCATTAAAGTCTTGTGGTTGAATCACAGGCTTGTACGCAAACTTAAACACTTCTGGTGGATCCATAGAGCGGTTACTCTTCATAGACACACAGCTGGACTCTGGTTTTGATCTCTTCTGCTGGACTGAACTGGTTTTAAAACTAAGTGAAAATAAAAAGCATACAGACTTATAAATGTTGTGCACTTTTACTAGGGGTGGAACGGTACATGTATTCGTATTGAACCGAAACGGTACGGGCGTCACGGTTCAGTGCATGAATACACACGGAGAATACACGGTATAAAAATAAATAAAACTCGCGTGCAAATTAATTAATGTAATGCGGAACTACTGTTATACGCGGGTTCTTTAGGGACACCTAATCTGTAGCCCCGCCTTAGCTTTGAAGCTCCGTGGCTATAATCATAGACAGGCTATAATGGACAGGCTGCAATGTCAAGTTTGCAATGCTGGAATATGTTGTGTGTGTGTGTGCCTGCGTGCGTGCGTGCGTGCGTGCGTGCGCGCGCGTGTGTGTGTGTGTGTGTTGAGAGAGGCGCGGGCGCGATCGAACAGTGGAAACATAAAAACATACTCCGTCATTTTGTTCATAGGACATCATTCAAACTGCAAAGTGTTTACTTATATTTGTGTACACTCGCAATAAAACACAACATTGTGCTTTTGTCAAATTGTAAACTCTTGTCAAACTGTAACCTACAACTGTCACCCAACACAGTGAGTAAGTTACACATTCTACATTGATTAAAAGAAGATCAAATTTGTTTTTAATAGTATTATTTTATACAGAAATAAATTATTTATAATTCAGATGAAAATAAAGTTGGTGTTAATTAAAATTTTAAGGAAAACAAATATATTGATCTGAAATATAGCAAATTAATTTTAAATTCATTCAGGTACAATTACCAAACATATCTCAAGGTCTTTTTGTCTTTTTATTAATTTAATTAATAAACTAATTATATAAAACTATTGTCAGTGCACTACAAATAAACTGGTTCTATGCCTTTACTTTATTAATAAATCTTATTTAAAAAATACAAGGCTTAAGACATTTATTTTCCTTTGGTGGTACAGCCTGAGACATGCACAATAAAATAAAATTGCCTTCTACATTTTTGTTTTGCTTTTCCCTCCATTGTACCGAACTCGTACCGAACCGTGATGTCTGAACCGAGGTATGTACCGAACCGTGACTTCTGTGTACCGTTCCACCCCTAACTTTTACAGGAATCATCTGCCTTAGGAAAGACCAGGGAGTGTTGTCACACTTTTGCTTTAACGTCTGGAAATCAGTGGTGTTTTGCACTGTCTCAAACTTTAATAGTAATTATTTTGAGAAATTAACTCTTTTCAAAGGCACATTGGAGGACGAAGGCTCAATCGACTAAAGAAGCCGATGTTTTGCTGACCTTTAAAGATAAACCACCTTACTGTACTCTAGTAACGGTGCTCTTGCTATGAAGCATCACTGTTCTGACCAGACACTGAAGATTTCAATAAATCTGAACGAACGGTTAGAAAAATCTGCTCAATTTTACACCAACTCCATTATATAAAGGTGGAAAAAATCTCATCTTACATTTAGTTGATGTCATTGATAATATTAGACTGACTGAGATAAATTATGCATCTAATTCAAAAGTGTCATACAATAAGCACATCTTTTATAAAAAATTATATACCTGAGATTAGGCCGTTTGTCTCCACTCTTAAACACTTCTGGCGGATCCATAGAGCGGTTACTCTTCATAGACACACAGCTGGACTCTGGGTTTGAGCTCTTCTGCTGGACTGAACTGGAACAGAGAACAGATTCAGTTTAATCCTTTAGATTACTGTGTTTGTTCTTTATGAGAGGAACCATATTAATATAAACACTTTCATCTTAAATCACATTGAGGAAACTTTATGATCTTTTTATTTAATATTTCATGTTAGTTAGTCAAAAACTGATCTTTTTCTGTAATTCAATACAATATTTGACAGTGTTTGTTGAAAGTACCTGCATCCTGGAGAAAAATCTTCCTCTCTTGATCCTTGTGAATCAGCCATGATGAAGATACAGGAGAATCTGATGAGTTTGATCTCCTCCACTGACTCTGAATGAAGAAACATTCACACACTAAATTAAATGATTAAACAACCTTCATAATTTAGTGTGGGAGAAAAAGGATCATGTGACTGTGTTAACTTAAACTCCCCGATCACACTAAATATGTCTCTATAGGACGCATTGTGTTTATCGTGCAATGTATACGCCAAAATGAGTTTTTACGTGCATATGATACGCATGGGTAGGTTTAGTAGTGGTAGGGTACGTGCATATTATACGCATGGGTAGGATTAGTCGTGTGTGGGGTGCGTGTGCACGCGAAAACTGCGTATCATATGCACGCAAAAACTCATTTTCGCGTATAAATTGCACGATAAACACAATGCGTGCGATAGAGACGCATTTTCATGAGATCAGGCTGGCCTATTCACAGACAAACGATTAAATAACTGAAACCGAGTAACGCTGATTGAACATGTTCAGTCCAAACACAAAAGAAACACTGAAGTGAAAGAAACCCTTTCATATCACACAAACAATCACTTAAAATGTCAAATGCCAGAGATTCATATTAATATGAGGAAGTCACCACAAATAAACACTCACCTTGATCAAACTTTTACAAGATACAGGATCTCAAATCCTCCAGCTTTAACATAATAAAATTCCTTCTTAAACGTTGATAAACACCTGCTCGGTTTTTTCCGTATAGTATACGTATACGTATTTTACCTGCTCAAAATGGCGACAGGATAACTTACTTTCACTTTCTATGAGTGACGACAGAGACAGACAGAGAGAGAGAGAGAGAGAGAGAGAGAGAGAGAGAGAGAGAGAGAGAGAGACGCGCATTCACGAGAGCACCGCGACGCATGCGTATGAGAGCAGACTTTGTAAATAAAGTGGTAAATTGTGTTTTTTGCGCAAAAAAAGCACTCGCGTATTTTTCAGTTTGTTTTTATCTGTTAATTATTTTTTTATATTTTGTCGTTCATTCAATTTTGTTTTTCTCTCTTCTCTTAAGAAGATTTTCGTTAGTTTTCTTAACTATAGAAAGTTCCTATCATGTCCAAACTTTGTCCAAAATTCTAACCTTTCATTGAATTGAAAGTGGGGGGGAAATCACATTATGAAATAAATGTTTATCTCCAAAACACGTCGGCCACAATTATTGGCCCCCCTAGAATTTTTTATGAGTAAAATATCTCTGAAGTATATTCTCATTAATATTTACCTTTATTTAGCACACCAGGGTGACTAGGAACATTAAATTGTCCAGCTATGACTTCTTGTTTCACAGGAGTTTAAATATTACGAATACACAAAGGCCAAATTCCCTTAATCATCCATCACCATGAGTAAAACCAAAGAATATAGTTCTGATGTGCATCAAAAGATTGAGGAGCATCACAAAATAGAAAGTGGCTGTAAGAAAATAGCTAAAGAATTGAAAATCCACATTTTGACCATCAGGGCAATAATTAAGAAGTTATAATCAACTAAAGATGTTACGAATCTGCCAGGAAGAGGACGTGTGTCTGTATTGTCTTAATGGACAGTGAGGAGGAGAGTTTGAGTGGCCAAAGACTCTTCAATAATCACAGATGGAGAATTGCAGAGATTAGTTGAGTCTTGGGGTCAGAAAGCCTAAAAAAAAAATTTATCAAACAACCCCTAGATACCCACATGTTGTTTGGGAGGGTTTCAAGAAAAATCCTCCTTGCTCCTCCAAAAATAAACTCCAGCATATTCAGTGGTCAGACACGACTGGATCTTCAAAAGGGACTGGATTCTGTGGTCAGATGAAACAAAAAAAAGGGCTTTTTGGCAGCAAACCCACCAGATGTGTTTGGTGCAAACAGGGATAAAAAGTACCCCATGTCTACGGTTAAATACACTGCTGGATCTTATATGTTGTGGGCCTTTTTTTTGCTGGAGATCCTGGACATCTTGTTCAGATACATGGTATTATATATTCTAGCAAATACCAACAGATAAAAAATCAAAACCTGTCTGCCTCTGCTAGAAATCTTATAATGAGCCGTGGTTGGATCTTCCATCAGGACAACGGTCCAAAACAAACATCAAAATCAACACAAAAATGGGTAACTGAGCAAAAAATGAAGCTTCTGCCATGACCGTCCCAGTCCTCTAAACTGAACCCTATAGAAAATGAGTGGGGTGAACTGAAGAGAAGAAGCACCAACCTGAACTTGTGAATCTGAAGGATCTGGAGAGATTCTGTATGGAGGAATGATCGCTGATCTCTTGTCAGTTATTCTCCAAACTCATCAGGCATTATAGGAGAAGACTCAGATCTGTTATCTTGGCAAAAGGAGATTGCAAAAAATATTTAATAACAGGGAGCCAATAATTATGGCCAGCGTGTTTTAGACAAAAACATTTATTTTATAATGTGATTTACCCCCACTTTAAATTCTTTTACTTCAATGAAAGGTTTGATTTTTGCGAATTTTTTGAATGAAAGATCAAAAGGATAAACGATGCAGATTTATTTTTTACAGCCATTTTTAATCATAATTACCAGGGGTGTCATTAATTCTGACTACCACTATATATACACCCCTTAACTCGTTGATTGGGTTGATTAACTAAGTGTTTAATTAAGTTTGATTATCAGGGGCACGTTCAAGTTCAAAACGGTGCACAACGTTTTGCTACGGTTTCCGGGTTGAACGTCATGTTTCCTGGAAACGGTGTGCAACGGGGTTTGAGATACGTTTTCTCTTGTTTGGTGGGTGTGTCAGAACTGCAGTCCAATCAGCAGCAACATGTATATAAAGCACGCGGTATTAAAGTGAACTCGCACAATGGGTTCAAGTAAAGTAATTTACAAATGTGTTCGATGTAGCTCAGTATACGCAACAACTGAGGATATTAGAAGACATGTTTGTAGTAAGTTTTATTGTAAAAATATAGAATATCAACATAATAATGTAGTTTTTAGCTTCATTGCAAATGTATGACATTTGGTATAGAAATAAACAATGGTAATTAGTGCTTTTCCTAAAAATGAGAAAGAAAATACAGGGTATTAAAACAGTATGAACTACAAATAAAGTCAGTATGTGAGGCTAAATAGGTGTGTTTTAGTCTGAATTAGGTAAGATGTGTGCTTCCATTTCAGTTTCAGCAATCACTCGATTGGGATGTTCTCTTTTGTTCTGGGCGGCAAGTGCAGTGACTGTAACATCGGGCATATTTTGTAGTATTAAACACATTTATACCGACTTCATCAGGCTCCGAAAATTCTTCACAAAGAACACAAAGAATGGCCTTCTCAGATGCCATAGTTGCAACTCTTGCGTCATCAGAACAGTGTGTTCAACGCATCACTGTTTCTGTTTAAAAAACGTTGTGCAACGTTTTGTTGGGGCTGAACGCAGCCGATGTTACAGTTACTGCACTTGCCGCCCAGAACAAAAGAGAACATCCCGAGTGAAGGGATTGCTGAAACTGAAATGGAAGCACACATCTTACCTAATTCAGACTAAAACACATCTATTTAGCCTTACATACTGACTTTATTTGTAGTTCATACTGTTTTAATACGCTGTATTTTCTTTCTCATTTTTAGGAAAAGCACTTAATTACCATTGTTTATTTCTATACCAAATGTCATTTGCAATGAAGCTAAAAATATAAACAACTACATCATTATGTTGATATCCTATATTTTTACAATAAAACTTACGACAAACATGTCTTGTAATATCCTCAGTTGTTGCGTATACCGAGCTGCATCGAACACATTTGTAAATTACTTTCCTTGAACCCATTGAACGAGTTCAGTTCACTTTAATACCCCGTGCTTTATATACATGTTGCTGCTGATTGGACTGCAGTTCTGACACACCCACCAAACAAGAGAAAACGTATCTCAAACCCCGTTGCACATAACACCGGTGCACGCCGTTTCCAGGAAACATGGCGTTCAACCCGGTGTTACAATATATTCGGTTCCTGAAATATTTGGTTCCAATGGGTGGAGCTACCATGAATATTCACGAGACCATAGCGTGCATGGGCGGGGCATATACAAGCGAGTGGAACAGAAATTATTAGCATGAGCGCCTCAGATCGCGTTTTGTCCTAAACTACTCCTAACTGTTCGTTTCTCACGAATGACTGAGATTAAGCTTTTTAAATGTCTAGTATTGCATGTTTAAATAAATATTTACAAAATATTCTTGTGTTTTGATTCTGTCTCCCAAAGTTGTCTGTAGGCTATTATTGAAATAGCTTGATGATAGCTCAAGACAACATATAGGCTACTTGGAGTTGCATGTTGTTGCATGCTTTGAATGCTGCTCTACACTCAACTGAAAATCTTTTTGATACACAACTGTCAAAGGTTATCATAAATGTTAAGCTTCAGTTGCTTTAACAGTTGTTTTCTCTAGCAATGCTTTAGAACATTGGTCAAATTAAGTGATAATTATTTCAATTGTATTGATGTATACATAGCAAGGTCCAACTAAAGTAATTTTATACTCAGTTTGTGCAATTTGTAGTTTTGAATGTACCATTCCAAAGGTAAGTGCACTTAATTGTAATAAAACAGAGACAAAACTCTAGCAAATTGATTCATTTAATTTAGTTTTTTATTTGGCAATGCCAAATTTCAAATTTTCTGTCATTGATATCATGCATGGGATTACAAAATTAAGGGTGTTTGCATCTAGGGCAAATAAAAACCTCACTGTATAATATAGTAAAAGACCTCATCTAAAAGTAGTATGTTTTGATCATGAAGAAACAGAGAAATCACTAAGTGTTCGGCTACTTAACTCACCTCTCATTGTGAAGTTCTGTGCCCTTCTAAGAAGGACATATTTCTTTTAGAAACACCATGAGGAACCTTTCCAGATTGTTTCAATTCATAAAAGGTTTTAAACATTTCCTTATCTATATTGACAGCCCAAGTGACAAATTCAACAAAGATGGGTAGGTTTATTTATATGAATTGTGGTTGAGACTCGTTATTATTTTAAAACATCACCACAGCTAATTGGATGTTGAATGCTTCACAAACTATATGTACTAAACCAATTATTTATTGGCCAAAGCTGTGTACAATAGTAAATTACACAGACATAGAGGTCAGAAATAGAGGTCAGTTTCTCAGGTGTGGTGGGATATGGACATATAATTAAAAAGTATCCTCATTTAAAGAATAGGCTATAATAGATATAATTTTTATAATATAAAACTATATGCATAAAGTTATCTACCTATCCTAAATATGATCTAGACTGTTTAAAATTGATAAACAAAAACATCTGTTTTTTAAAGCATTCATTCATTAACTCGAAATTATTTTATAGTAAGATACAGTGTCTTAAAATTACATATTTTATTCATATTCAGCTGTAAAAACAAGAATGTTAGACAAGAGAAAAAATGGGATCAAGGACAAAATTAATACAGCAGGACTAATAAAATATTTACTATATTATTCAAATATGTATTTATAAATATACCTTTTGGTATACCCATGCCTTCTACACCAGTGTATTTTTCTGTTCACTTGTTTACAAAAAGATTACATAAGAGTGATAACATTACTAAACTGATAAGATGTAGGCCTAATTTTTATGACTAATGGTTAGTCATTATTATCAATTAATTTGACCACTGTTCTAAAGCATTGCTAGAGAAAACAACTGTTAATGCATCTGAAGTCTAACATTTATGATAACCTTTGATAAAGTAAAGGTTGTGTATCAAAAAAAATTTCAGTTAAGTCCTTATAAGCAACATCCAAAGCATGCAACATGCAACTCCAAGTTCTTATGTTGTCTTGAGCTATCAGCCTATAATTTAAAGGCTATTTTAATGCAGACAACTTTGGGAGACAAAATAAATACACAAGAATATATTTGTAAATATTTATTTAAACAGCAATCACACACCTTTAAAATCCTAATCTCAGTCACTCATGAGAAACGAACAGTTCTATAATGTCAGCAACAACTAATCTGGGAAAATTTGGAGAAATATGCCTTTATTGTAGGTCTTGCAACGCTTCCTGCAGGATTAGTTCAGTTCAGGTAAACTCAGTACTAAAACACATGCTACAAAACGATGAATTATTTATAAAATATATACGACTAGTTTAAAAAGGTATAGCGGAGGATCTTTCCAAATTTTAGATAAGACCCGCCCTCTCCACTTTTTGAAAAGTTTGATTGATTCACCAGAATGATTGACAATTAGGAGGACCAATAGTTTACACTACCCACCAGGAAGTAAAACATCCTCCGCTATACCTTTAAGATTAACTTCGTTCAACTTTATTACCTGTTTGAAATAAATAATCCATAAAACAAAACGAGCAGGCGCTCGTGCACGCTAATAATTTCCGTTCCACTCGCTTGTATTTGTCGCTCCGCCCACGCTATGGTCTCGTGAATATTCATGGTAGCTCCACCCATTGGAACCAAATATTTCAGGAACCGAATATATTGTAACACCGGAAACCGTAGCAAAACGTTGCGCACCGTTTTGAACTTGAACGTGCCCCAGATCTACACGCGAGGAAACAGGAACTCGCGAGCTCATTCAAACCCTGCGCGCGCGCGTGATATCTCCTCTGCACGCAATATAAGCCCCCGCGCGCGCGCATGATCATTCCCCACGCTCTCACGCTTGATCTCCTCTCGCCTGCTGCTTTTGCTCGCTCGAACCAGAGCCGTTGAAAAACATATATATCATATTTATCGGCTCTGGCTGGCTCGAACACTTTTATTTTTGGCATTCGAGGGGCGGGACTTACTGTTTTAATAACCTCAAATGTCATTGGTTACAATGTCATTGGACGCCTGTCCTTGACTTCAGACATGAGACATCACTTAATTTGTTTTATTTATTTATATTAAAGTGTAATGTGATTTAATGCATTGATAATATAGAATAGATTCTTACCAGATACTTTATTAACAGGAAGTCTTACTAGTGATTGCATTGTGTTGTTAAGATATGTTTACAGACTGTAACGATGCATTTCCATGGCTATTAGCATTGTAAATCTACCAAAATTCTTATAAATTTTTACATTTTATATTTACAACACTATGATTTGTGTTATTTAACACTCTATGTTAAATGTAGGCTAATGTAATAATCTATAAGCCAAGGCATATTTAAGTTCACTCATTCACTTCACCTTGAAAGGAAATATGATCCATTTGTCCCAGTGCACTGAAATATTTCATGAAAGTACTTACTATTTTGATGTTGGTTCTTCGTTAATATATCATGTTTTCTCCTTCACGGCACAGCCTGAAAAACACCTTCAGTTGAACTGAACTTTGTGTTCAGAAATGTGTATGTAATCTAGCAGGTTTTTCTGGATTCGGCACATGACCTACTTTGACTGGAGAGAGAAAAAATAAATCACAGAACAGTATCAGTCCCTGAAAATCACATGAATCATGCGGAAAAATTCTTATTCATGTCTCAAATCAAAACATACATATACTCTGTAAAATACAGGATAAGATTAAGTGAGATCCCCTGGAGTGAGATGATTTTTAATGCTTGAAGAAACATACAAAATTCCAAACAAACCCTGAAAAAGACAAATATTAATACAATTCCAAGAAGTCCAAATGGCAGCAAACAGAATAAATAAACAACATAAACCTAAAGAGATGTAAAGAACACATGTTCATAAATACATAAAATATTATCATCAGAAAATACCTTCAGAAGATTACATAGTTTAAGGGCTTTTTTGTTACACATGAGTCTTAAAGATTAGAAGTCTGAACCAAACCATCAGGAACAGCTTTTGACAAAGACATATACATTCAGAGTAATATTGTATTTTTCATTGGAAATTTCGTTCCCCATCCATAATGTGTGCAATGGATCAGACACCTTAATCCATTCAGTCCTGAAAGTCCTTTCTTTTTGCCAAAGAAATTTAAACTGAATTTGATTAATATCCTTTATCCACCTGTCAGAGATACCTAAAGAATATGCAGGGTAAATCAGCCTGGAAAGTACTTCGATTTTCTGTAATAAAATTGAGCCAAAAATGGTGATATCACTTTGTAACCACACATTTTAAAAAAAATGTTTCTAATTTTAGTGTCTTTAGTAATAACAATAATAATTGCCAAATATTTTACCTCATTTTTTAATGGAATATTAAACAATTGAGATTCAGTCTGATTATGCACTGCCATCAACTTGTACTTTTTAAAATGTAATTTCAGACCAAAGGCTTTGGGCAGCTGGGATCTGCTCTGCATCACAAAGAAACAGAGTAGCATCGTTTGATAATTGACCCTTCGCTAAGCCACGCCCGAAAACCGCCACAGGCCAATCGTGGCTTAGCAACCGTAACTAAGCGCGGGAGGTCAGTCAAGCTTTCGAGCGAGAGGGAAACATGCCAAAGCGTTGTGCGTATGGATTGTGCAAATCTGATACCCGGTATCCTAAAAGTTTGGACGGGGTGGTGGATTTTGTTCCCTTCCCGAAACCTAAAACCCAAGGGGAGAAATGCCGGGCGTCATCTTCATTTATATAGTGCTTTTATCAATGTAGATTGTTCCAAAGCAGCTTTACATTGATAATAGGAAATGTTTTGGCTTTATAGCAGCGCTAGAATAAAGTTTTTGTCCAGCTAGTGGATCAAGCAGTGTGATTAAAGACAAGACGGAGGCTCACTGACATAACTTAACGTTACTTAAAAATATATTTCAGCATTTTGTTAATCGACGGCCAAACTAGTAACGTTACCCCCAATCCGATCGCGATCTCCCGGTGTTAGTTCTAGTAAAAGTAAAAGGTAACGTTAGTTAGTAAAAGCAGGGAACATCACGGGGCTTGCCGGAGATCTCCAAGGAAAAGGTTGGTATGCAAACTTAATCAGTTCATAACAGTAGTCACTAATGTGACCCACGACGTGTGAGCAGTAACGTTAGCCTGGTGCGCTAAAATAAGCGTGAGAATGTTATCATTGCAATGTGGTCAGGCTAATGTCTTGTGTTTGTTCCACAATACTTATGGATAAGCTGTTTGATTTATAAATATTAGAATGTGAAAATTTTCACATTTCACTTACCCTGCTGTGCATGCACAGAGCTGTTCCTCAGTTTGTGTGTTTCCCATTTGAATGGTCAGCGTATGAGGCGGCTGCTGCTTGCGCTGGGACCTAACATTATAGACTTTAGCTTCAATTTTGATGAAATTATTCTCTAATCGTTTGCATATTATGTCGTGGATATAGCCCTCGAATGCATACTGCAGTCTTGCTCTCTCATATTTTCACCTGTTCGCCAAAAATGACTAATTATCTCCTTGGGAATGTCTGAAACCAGTGCCATACATACTGTAATAGACGTGCCAGGCACAAAAGCTTGACAGGCGTAGCAACAGTAACTAAGGAGGGCGGGGCTTAGTGAAGGGTCAATTGGCTTATTAATAGCTGACTCCCCAAGCCATTCAAGGACCTAATATCTTTACTATTTCAGTCGTATCTTACAAGTTCAGCTATTAAAATAAACAAATACGGACTTGTCGGATCACTTTGTCTAATACCTCTGTTGATGTTAAAACGCTTAAAAGATACTGAACAATTAATGTTTTTGTACAACTGTTACGCACCTGTGGCTGTGCGTGCCTGTGTTTTCTCTCGCTCCCTGTCATTTTCTTAGGCTCCACCTCTAATCTTCTGTTGGTTTGGAGAGCTGTCATTCTTTATCAATGGCGTGATGTCAACTCCTCCGCAGCCAATCAAGTCCCGCCAGCAGTTAAAAGGAAGCCAAAACAAACGCGAGGAGGCAACTTCTTTTGTACGCTAATTTTGTTTTGTGAATGTCTTAACCTTGTTGCTTTTAGTTTGCCATCTCGTTTTTGAATATTGTTTTGATACTTTTTCCCTTTAGTTCTCTTTCTGTCTTTTGATGCCGTTGTTCGCCCTATAAAGTAGACAGGTTAAATGTCACGTGACTTACATAAAGAAACACCTAGGTAACTCACTGTATATATACCCCAGGTAAGAAAGTGAACGCCACCCTCTGTATGTTTTGTATTTGTTAGTTAAGAGTAAATAAGTTAGGGCATTTGATGCTGAAAATTTGATTTATTTTCCTTTATTTTTGTTAGATAGTTTAGAGGTTTAATTACAAGTTAGAATTTGTTTTGTTTTGTTCTTTTCATTTCTTTGGCTTCACTAATTGCGTCACTTTTTTCTCTTAGGTTATTTATTTATCTGTTATCTATTTTTGATCTGTAAATATTTTTCCTTACTTATTTTCACCATTATTATTATTACTATTATCCACTTCTTATTTTTCTTTCGCATCACTTTGTTATGTGTTGTCTCCTGCCACCACAATCACTCCAAATTTGATCATGACCTCAATGCTACCTCTTCTGACCCTAGAGAATAAGAGGTCATAACAACAAGATGATTGTAACCTGTTTGGCCATTCAATACAAGTAAATGAGGAGAAGCAGATTACAAGCAAATTATGAGGAAAGGCATTTATGTGGTCCGAGAGCAACACATTAAGGTAAATGTTAATAGGCAGTAAATGTCATTTTCTGTCATAAACAGTTTGTACACTGTAAAAACAAACCTATAGAATCTACCCAATAAAATTGAGGTAACAATTTGCACTCACTTTGTTTGGGTAGATTTCATCCCATATTTTTGAATAAAAAGTACCTACATTTAAAGGGACACTTCACCTCTGGAAAGATGAATGTGTATTTAAAATAGGTCATTTATGCAGAAGAAATGTAAAATTATTTTAGAATTTGGAGCTTTCTAGACTAAGAAAAGCCAGAAAATGTATTTTTGGCTTATGTGGATGAAAGACAACAACTCCCAGAATGCACTTGCTTCGCTTAAATACACAGATTTATATCCATTCAAGACCGGGCCAGCAAGTGGACGTTGTGCATCTTTCGAACTGTATTGCTGAGATTAAGATCTGGATGTCTTTAAATGGCTCAAAAACAGAAGTTATGCTCCTTGGCTCTCCTCATCAACTGCGAAAGGTTGGGTCTCCTATTCTGTATGTTGATGGTGTTGCCTTGGAGTTTCAGAGCAAATTAAAAAATCTTGGTGTCATATTTGATGCCACACTGTCTTTTGAGCCTTTTGTGCAGAATACGGTTAAGACATCCTTTTATCACCTCAGAAATATAGCACGCTTATGTTCTATGTTGTCCTTCTCAGTTGCTGAGAAGTTGATAAATTATTTTGTCTTTCCACGTATTGACTACTGTAACGGTCTTCTAGCTGGGGTATCTAAATCATCAGTTGACAAACTGCAATATCTACAGAATTCTGCTGCTAGAGTGTTGTCTGGGGTCAGGGCTAGGGATCATATAACCCCTGTCCTGGAGTCTCTGCACTGACTACCTGTCAGGTACCGTATTGATTTTAAAATTCTTATGCTGGCATTTAAATCTCTGCACAATCTGGCTCCTCAGTACTTGACTGACTTATTAATGCCTTACACACCTTGTAATCTGCATTCCTCGCAGAGTGGTTTCTTGGTTGTTCCCAAGACACGGCTTCGGTCCAGGGGTGATCGAGCATTTTCTGTCTATGCTCCCAAGCTTTGGAACTCTCTCCCGGCCGACATCAGGGAAGCAAATACATTAGTGACTTTTAAATCTCTTCTTAAAACATTTTATTTTAGGATTGCTTTTACTTGATTTACATTTTTTGTGGTTATTTTTTGTATTCAAAGTGTGTAGTTTCTCTGTTGTTATGTTTGCTTGTAAAGCGCTTTGAGAAAGCAACTTTAAAGACGTTATACAAAATAAATGTATTATTATTATTATGCTTTAATACACAAGTTAATTTGATTCAGATGTACTGATAATATGTTATATTTAACCCCTGTTTAGAAGCTTTTTCCTCTAATTACACAACATTGTTGTAAAAAAAATCGTTTAATTGGAGTGAATAGAGTTGTCGCGATTCTCTCTCTCTATATATGGCTCTGGCCTTTATGTGGAACAGGCAGCTTTCTCGACCAATGAGAAACCGTTCATGTTGCATTTTTTTTGGTTAGTCAATATATATAAGTCATAGCAGCAAACACACTGTGAGATGATCATGACACTTAAAATTATCACAGGCTATCTTTGTATCGAAGCTTATGTGTAGCAATATTCAATTTGAAATGTAATATGCAAAATGACAATGCAATATGTAAAATGGCAATGCATTTCTGTATTTAAATTTTAATTTTCCCATCATTTGTGCAATGTTTGGTGCAAAATGAAAATGAAAATGAAATTATAAAATTTACATTTGCCATTTCATACACTAGTTTTAATATTTTAATGTTCAAGCAAAAACTGTGGCAAAATTGTAATTTAAATGTTATTTTTTCTTTATTGCATTTACACTCACAGTTAAGACACTTGCGATTGCATTTCCATTAAGTGTCACGCAATGAATGTAGCAAAATTCAATGTGCAATTTGAAAATGCATTCTGAGCCGATCACGTGCCCGCTCAATCACTGCGTGAAGTTGGCCCCGCCCCCAACCAATGCAAAACGTCGGCAAAATAGGCCATATTCACCCAAAATAGACTCATGTTTGTTCTAATTTGCGCCGATAAACTTTTATTTTGTGCTGCTTCGGTTTCTTAAATATTAAAATATTATTTATTGGTCATTCTGAGGTCACTCAGCCCCCCTACCTGCTCCACATTGACCCAAAATAGTCTTGTTTGTGCCGGTTAAAGTTTTGTGTGCTGCTTCGTTGTTTAACCTGCTCCACATTCACCCAAAAAAGGCTATAGGTCGATGAATTTGACCCGTCAGATTCCGTGACCATGTACATATGTATTAATACCTTATCAATATGCTTTATAAAATGGAAAGGGACTCGCATATGTCTGCCTCATATTTTATGATTATACAGCTGAATAAACAGAGATGGTCACACATCACATTTGTCACTTTATTGAACATTACAGTCAGTTATAAATAAATAAAGAGCGGTCACATTTATTTTTCGGTAGCTATTAATACCGAATACCAATGGAGCTTTGTCATATTATGTGATCACAGGGTAATAGGCCTATGCATTTGTAAGGAAAAACTATAGGTTCTCCAACATTATTGGGTATTACAGTTAATAGTAGGCTAATAAGAATAAAGATAAGCATGTATCAGACAATGACAATATCTTATACAAAACAAAACCATCAACACAGTCCAGCATCAGACAACAGCAGCGCAGCATGTTGACATGGGTCTCGATGACGCTTGATAGGCAGAACACTCTCCCAGACCCAGACGGTCCAACATCGTACTGGTTCTATCACCTGCAGACGCGTAATAATCTTCGGAAACACTACCATTCTCTGTCCATGCTCCACTTCATCTGCTAGTGAATTTAACGCACGTATCAGCTCTGCCGCCGCCCTGTTTCCTTCCAACACCTCTAAATACGCACCAAAGCCTATGTTTACCTGTTGCCGAGGTAACGGGCACGTGATCGGCTCAGAATGCATTTTCAAATTGCACATTGAATTCTGCTATATTCATTACGTGACACTTAATGGAAATGCAATCGCAAGTGTCTTAACTGTGAGTGTAAATGCAATTAAGAAAAAATTACATTTAAATTACAATTTTGCCACAGTTTTTGCTTGAACATGTTAAACATATCTAATCATTTCTGTAATACATTTTAATTTTGCTACTTATAAAGCGTTAAAATGTATTCAATTTACATATTAAAACTAGTGTATGAAATGGCAAATGTAAATTATATAATTGAATTTTCATTTTCATTTTGCACCAAACATTGCACAAATGTATGGGGAAATTAAAATTTAAAATCAGAAATGCATTGCCATTTTACATATTGCATTGTCATTTTGCATATTACATTTCAAATTGAATATTGCTACACATAAACTTCCATATTCTTTAAACACAAGACCGTGACAATGGCGTCTGTGAACCGCTTTCACTGTACGACATTTAGGAGCCATGACCCCAGAAATCACCACGATTGTTTCACAATGCTCGTCTTTTGTCTGGGACAGGCCAAAATCGCACAGTGTGTATCGGGCATTAGATAGAATAAATCTTTTTGTTTGAGCGTTGTAAGTATGCAGCTATTATACATGTAAAAACAGCTACATAGCAGACTAAAGAAAAACAAGAAAATGCATCATATGACCCCTTTAATACATTAATACAAATGTAATAAAACTATTATTAAAAATATGATGTATAAACTCAAGCTTCCATCGTTTGTTTTCCAAAAGTAAGCTTGAACTGTTTTTTTTTTCTCTCTATTTATTCTAACAAAACTCCAACCTTTTTGAGTTTATACTGTGTGTTTATTCAAATAAAATGGTGAATCTATGAATGTGAAACTGTATTTTGCTGCTGTGAAATAAAAGGTGTTTCACTGCCGCCTCATCAGGTCTTTCAGAGGATCATTGAAATCTAAATGAAGTCTTAATTTATAACAGTGAAGTCACTTTATCTTCAGTCTCTGTTGATTCCGTTGACTGTGAGTCTCTGTAGTGGATCCTTATTCACCATCAGATGATCATCAGAAGATCAGAATGTCATGTAATACCTAAAATAAAATACACAGTCACATATACTGTACAGTATGAAACATCTTTTCATAAGAAAACTAACTAGATAATCTATATTAATTAATTATCAAACATGATAATATAGCTTCTATCTGATGCTCAGAGTCACTTTACAATATCAAAAGCACATAAAAGGTCACTTTCACACAATGGACAGCTGATACAGAACCAGCAGAAATGATCATTACACTTAATATCAGTTAATAACAAACAACCCAAATATCAGATTATCACACACATAGAAAAACTTGAAGGGAAAAAGCTGAAAATAACATTAATATTATTTTCACAATCACTATGAGAAGCATTAAACTCATATTAAACACAGTTGAAAGTTCAGAGACTTACAGAAATTGAAGCCTAATTTAAGACTCATTATCTGATGATCTCAGACAAAATATTCACACACACACACACACACACACACACACACACACACACACACACACACACACACACACACACACACACACACACACACACACACACACACGTGAACTGAACCTGGTACAACCTGATACAAATTACTTGATGAAAATTGTTAAGAACTATCCTTACCATATAGTATCTGCAGTTTATAATGTGGATCATCCTTCAGATCCTTCAGTAGCTTCACTCCTGAGTCTCCTAGTTCATTCTTAGACAGATCCAGTTGTCTCAGGTGTGAGGGGTTTGATCTCAGAGCTGAAGCCAGAGCAGCACAACCTTCATCTGTGACACCACAATCCTCCAAACTTTAGAGAATAATGACACACAAAACATTTATATCCAAAGCTAAACATGGCAACTTAAAAAATAAAATAACAACATAATGCTGTGAAAATGAAATATATACAAATACTGGTGTGTGTGTGTGTGTGTGTGTGTGTGTGTGCGTGTGTTTGAGCTTGATGTATTTGTAAAAAGTTTAAGAAACTCTTAATACTAATGTAGTTAATGTCCAATAAAGGCTGTATTAAAGCATTTAGTGACATTTTCAGATTTTCCGTGAACTAATCTAAAGTGAGAACTATTTATGGTTAATAAGTTCTCTTATGAACCACTGACAACTCCTAAAGAACCGGTTTGTAAATAATGCAATACTTCATTTAGAAATGATAAATTGATCATTAATAAAGTATGAAAACACAATTATTAAACACATTATAGATATGCTTATAAATCAAGAATACTGCATTTATAACTGTATTTATAAACTGCTTGTTAATGTCTATTAATGCTTTATAAATGATGAATTAACTGTTTACTAATGCTTAACTAATGATTAATAGCGTGCAGTTATTATAAAGTGTTACCAACTTTATCTAACTCAGGGGTCGGCAACCTTTTTGTCATAAAGTGCCATTTTTAAGTTTCTTAGTGCCAGTAAAAAACAGTAAAATCACTGTGCCACAACCCATATACCATCTTGAATTCCAAAAGATAGAACGAAATCATTATGAAGAGGTAGGGTACCATCCGTTGAGTTTTGCAGTGATTATATTTAAGTGCCAAACAAGTCACATCAAATGCATTCACCCTCCATAACAGTACATACAAATTTACATATCAGTTCAATTTTTTGTATGATAGAAAAACCTGAGTTTCCTCTCCTTAACTTCACTTCTTCTATGCTTATATCCGCATCCTCACCCCTCAGAAATGAGGACATCAGCCCCTAGTGTAGCGGAAAAGCATTAGTAACAGTGAATTCAACCTAGAACTGTTACAACTCTATAGCGGCTGACCAGAGCACTGCAATTACTTCTCACTTAAACTACAATCAAATGGATTTCCCCCGCACATTTCACGTCTGTCCTCTGCGCTTTATTCATCAGAAGTGCGCGGCTGCACACAAGCACAGCTTAGAAGGAACATTGTTTGTAGTTATCTGGATTATTGATAAAAAATAAATGAAAAAAAAAGTTAAAAAATATTGTGATAATTTGTGAATAAATCACGTAAAAACATCTTTGGTTCAAAGAGTATTTTTAGTTTCAACTGACCATAGAAATTTGATTGGTTCAAACAAACAAAAAAGTAAATCAATTACCGAGTTTAAGTAATTTTTTTACTTTGATCCAACAACAATTTTTTAGTGATTATATAAAAACTATAACAAATTAAAACTGTATATCACATATAAATATTGAAAAATTGTAACAGAAGAGGTTAATGTAATGAACATAAAAGAGTCATGAAACCCCCCTCTTCCAGCTCAAGTCTACCTGACAATCATTCTGAAAAATCATCTTAAATGTGTATGGACGGCTGTGAGAAGAAGGAAGGGAGTGTGTGTGGCAGAGCAAGACAGGAGAGAGAGAGAGAGAGAGGGGGACGAGCAACTGCTATCTGTCAGTGGCCCATGCCGGCTCTCACTACATATCAGGGGGAAACTGGACGATTTTTATATCTGAAGTTAAATTACTACGAAATACATTGAACACCATCTGTTTTGTTCTCTTCAACAGTATAAATGTTTATATACATACAAGCTGAGCCATATCGCATTAATTATCGCAGGCAATACGTCCGCAATAATTAATGCGATATGGCTTAGCTTGTCAGTTAACTACGGCTCTGTGTTGTAAATGCCGCTCCATCTGAAAGCAGGTGATGGCGATTTACTACTAATCAAGAAACCGGCTTTACTGACGAGATGCGCCTAACAATGTCATGCGATATATGGCCCAGCCCTAGGTCACGTATTTTACCACAGTAACTCCAGTTTACAGTGAGGATTCTCCAGTCCAGCAGAGAGCAGCTTCACTCCTGAGTCTCCTAGTTTATTCACAGACAGATCCAGTGTTCTCAGGTATGAGAGGTTTGATCTCAGAGCTATAGCCAGAGCAGCACAACCTTCATCTGTGACACCACAATCACTCAACCTGTAGAGAACAATGACACTTTTCACTCTTCAAATATGTTTTTATCTTAATTGTTTTATAATATGTATGATGTATTTTATCTTAATATGTATGATATAATGCAATATCTCTTTTTTTAAACAATTCAACATGTCAGTGAGTTTTACTGTTATTCTAAGAGATTGAGGGCCCTATCTTGCACCCAGCACAATTGACTTTGTACACCGACGCATGTATCATTCCTATTTTGCACCTGACACACAGCGGACTTTTCCCTCCACAGACGCACGTAGGTAAATTAGGGAATGAACTTGCGCTCCCCGGGGGGCGGTTCAGCGAAAAGAGGAGGTGTGTTCCGGCACAAATGTTCCCTGGTGCTATTTTGCAGTTTCAGAAAACAATTCCGCCACAGACCAGGAAAAACCTAGTCTAAAGTCAGTGGCGCGTTCAGATGCTATTTTAAGGGTGCATGCTTGACAATAATGTAGCGTGTGCACAATGCGCATACACTTTGCTTCTCTCATCTACACAGACGGAGAAGTTCCCATTTTTGCAAACCATACATAATTACAAGGACAAATATTACCACACAAAGGAAATCATTGTGGTGTCCATGAAGATGTGAAAAAAATAGGCATAAATCTAGCTTAAACATTTACCAAAATAATTATACGGCTGTTTAACCGAAGATAATTGTATTTATTTATTTATTTAATTAGTTTATTTGTCAGGGACAATGTACAAAATACATTAATCTTACGAAAAGATGTTTTGTACCAGAGTTAGCAAAAGCTATTTTTCATCTGCAGTCCCCGGGCAGGTGCACACAATATTAAAACATTGCATTACATATAACTATCAGTAGCACTAACAAATAAATGCAATAATGGTTAAACAATGATCATTAAAATCTAATCAGATGTTTAAATGAAAAACTAATCAAAAAAACATCACAGCCTACAACATAGTCAAAAATATTTACTTCAATATTACATTTGTAAACTTTAAGTGTGCTGATGCTGACACAGCTGGTTATCAAGGATGTATTTCTTTAAGTTTCGAGAGAAATTATTCAGATCTACAGACAACTTTAGACTGTCTGGGAGTTGATTCCATTGTTTAATGGTTTTATATGAGAAGGCTGTCTGTGCAAAGGCGGAGGATCTTTTCGGGATAGCACAATTTCTGTGAGCAGTGGAGCGGGATGTTCGGTTCGTTTGTTCAGAATAATGTTTTATGATTTTTTTCATTCAGGGTGGAGCAATATTATTAACAATTTTGAAAACGGTTCTTAAATTTGTATATAGAATTAGGGAGTCAAAACTTAATATTTTATATTTACTGAGAATATTGCAGTGATGATAGCGAGGGGCTTTTCTGTCAAGCACCTTTAACGCCTGATTATAGACCGATCTGAGCGGTTTGATTGTGGTCTCGTTGACCTGAGACCAACAGGACAAACAGTAGATGATGTGTGGAGAGATCATGGCATTAAAATACATGAAAGATGCTTTAGTTGTCAAACTATTCCTAATGTGTCTAAAGATGGAGATATTATATTTAATAGAGTTGCACATTGTTTTAATATGTTTTTTAAAACTAAATGGACACCTAGATATTTTATCTCTGTCACAATGTTAATTTTGTGTCCATTAACATAGATGTTAGGCATATCTTTAACTTTATTGGACTTCGCGAAATACATTCCAACAGTTTTTTTTCAATATTTAGTGTTAAACAAGAAGATTTAAGCCAATTACTTATTTTGTCCATGGCTGAGGACAATTTAGTGGCTACTTGCTCCATATCCCTCCCATGTACGTAGATGATGGCATCATCTGTGTACATGATGATGTCTATGCCCTTGCACACAGCCGGAAGATCATTGATGTAAATACTGAACAACAAGGGTCCCAGAATTGATCCTTGCGGGACCCCAGTTGTGCCGGGCTTCAGAGAGGACAATATTTTTAATTATATATTATATAATAATTTTTTACCCTCACACATTGCATCCGATTTGAGAGATATGATTGTATCCAATGCAATGTCTCCATGGACAGATTATAGTTAGAGAGCTTAGACAGGAGGACACGGTGGTTTACCGTGTCGAAGGCTTTTCGCATGTCCAGAAACACGGCACCCACCATGCCCCCTCTGTCCAAGTTGGCCTTTATGTTTTCTATCAGATAGCAGCAGGCTGCATCGGTGGTATGGTTACGTCTAAAACCAAACTGCATGGAGTGCAACAAATTATTACAATCTAAGTGATCGGTTAGTTGCTCTATGATGGCTTTCACAAGAATTTTAGATGCTACAGGCAATATACTAATAGGCCTGTAGTTGCTTATTTCATTTTTACTTCCAGATTTATGAATTGGGGTTATAACTGCTGTTTTAAAGACACTGGGGAAGATACTCTCATCAATAGATTTATTCACAATATATGTAATAGCTGGTGTTAAAATCTCCCTATGTTTTTAATGAGAGAGCTATCAAGTCCCCAGAAATCTTTATTTTTTTAGTTAGATAAGGATTGTATTATTTTATCTATTTTAGAATAATCAATGTGTTTAAAACACAGAACCTCATGATCATAAATGGAGGGCTGAGGTGATGAACAAGGATAAGGCAATCCAGAGGCGTGTTGGATAATTTCATTCACTGAATCAATAAAATAATTATTAAAATAGTTTGAAACTGTTAGACCATCCTTGTGGTTTTCGTCATTTATTTTCAGGTCATTATTCTACTCTTAGTTTGCATCTTTCCAGTTAATTTGTCTATAGTTTGTCAAAGTTGTTTAGAATTGACCTTTGCTTGTTTAATTATATTCAGAAAAAAACATTGCTTTTGCTTGTCTTAGCTGTTGAGTGACTTTATTTCGAAGTCCTTTATAGATCACGTGATCAGTTGTGAGTCCAATTTTATGGGACTTTTTTAATGCTGAATCTCGAGTTATCATCAATTTCCATAGATTATCATTTAACCAAGGTAGAGGGATTTTGCCTTTAGGCTTTACCTTTTTTCCTTTAGAATGTTTAAAAACAAGCTGTTGAAACATCTTTATCAACTCACTAGAAGCTGTATTACTGTCTTTATCATTTACCATTTCAAACCAATTTACCTTACTTATTTCATTATCAAACCTCTCAATATTTTTCCTGGAGATATAGAGTACAGATTCATTAATATCAACCTTATTTAAATTTTGGTAGCACGCTTTTGACAGTTTCCTTGCAACTAATGTTAAATTATGATCAGAAAGACCTGTTATTAAATTATAAACTTTACCGATTCAATCAGCTTTGTTAGTAAAAACTAAATCAATAAGCGTTTGAGATGTCTTTGTAATCCGAGTTGCTTTTTCAATCATTTGTGTAAAATTAAATTTTTGAGTAATCTCCTTTAGTTTATTTCTACCATTTTTATCGATCCAATTTATATTAAAATCCCCCATGAGAAGTATTTCTTTCGCATCACATGATTGATGTCGGAGGCCTATACAAAGCAAGAACAGCGAATGACATTTCCGGAGACAACCTAATTTTTATCCCCACACATTCCAAAACATCTCCCACTGATTCCATGTGTACACTTTGAAAACTGTCCTTGACATACAGTAGATCATTACTCCGCCCCCTTTGCCATGACCATGGTCACGCCTGTAGATGTTGTAGCCTGGAATATAAACAGCACTATTTGAAGTGGTGGGTTTTAGCCAAGTCTCAGAAAGACACAAAAAGTTAAGGTTGGAATGTGTTAGCAACTGTTCAAGTTGTTCAGATTTCGATACAGAACTTCTTATATTCTTATGGGTCCCAGAGTACTTTGGCATGATTAACAGTCTGAAATAGTCTGTATCTCTGTTGTTTGGTGACAGCGTTTGAGAGATACGGCATGGATAGATGAGACGAGTGCACCGAATCACATGCCGCTCCAACTTTCTCCACAGCGCCATTTCATTTGTTTACCCCAGTATCTGGACAAAATTGATCTGTGTGTGGTGTCTGTGCCAAAGCACCCGACAAGTTCTTTTTACGCAATGTGTCAGTACCGTCTGGGGAAGGCGCATCTAACTTTATCGCAGGAGAAACCTGCGAAGTTCCAGATCTATCCTCCGCTGTGCACAGTGTTGATGGCAAGCAATTTTGTCCGTTTGTTTGTGTGTGCTCGTAAGAGTAACTCACTGCGATCGTGACTGCAGATCCACACATGGGTGAAACGCCATTTGCTCCCATTAGTTCTTCCCCGCCGCCAGGTCCGGGGTTTAGATGTATATCCCCGCACAGTAAGAGTAAAGTGCACAGCAAGGTTAAAACAGCTGATCCTTGGCGGCGCTTATCAAAACGGGAGCTGATCGATAAAGGCAAAACTGCGCGTCCTTGTTTTAAAACAGACGCGTAAATGGCGTGTTTGCTCCATGTGTTGAAAGGTGGTGGTACGTGGCGCGTCGCGTTGTAATCCGACCGGCAGCAAAGAGCTTGCCAGTCACTCCATGTTGAAAGTAACACCACGGCAAGCACATACAAGGAGATAACCACATACTGATTTATATTTAGTCGCCCACTTTTTCTCAGATAAGGCAACTGTAATTCAGCATCAGGTCCACAGTTGTTAAATGGCGACTCCTCAGAACGTATTAAGGAAGGTGAGCTCGCAACCGGCAGCATCCACCTGACGCCTTTTGGGTGGGTTTCTCCCATCTCCATATAATGTCACTTCTCTGTGTTCTACAGCCCTGACGAGAACGTCGGTCTCCTCGGCTGTGAACCGCTCCTGGCGTGCACCTGGCATGGAACAAGCACGCCTGCTTTTAAAGGTAATGTGAGATGACGCTCTGATTGGTTTATTTCACGTTATGCCCAAACCACACCTATGAGTAATGTAGCTACTTCAGACCAACCCATTTTAGATTTGCGCCGAGATCCGCCCACAAAGTTACTTGCGTTCTGCGTTTGAATAGGGCCCTGTGTCTCTATAAGAGAGAGAAAGGAATTTCTTCTGGGGTTTCCGGTTATGGCGCACGAGGAGTAGACGTGTACGCGGCTCGCTCCCTAAACTTTTAAGTTTATCTCTAAAACCTCAGCATTTTCGTTGACATCTGACAGCATTTGTTTTATAACCACTTCGGGATTTTATTCGATCTTGAAATGTCCAAAGGAAGGGGAAAACAAGTCGATAAAGACAGAGAAGGCGCCTCTCCGACAGGTGTTAGCGTTACGCTAGCCGAGATCAGTGCTTTACACGATGACCTCAGAGCATCTATCGCCGCGGACTTCAAAGCATCTTTCAAAAGTTTGGCAACAAAGTTGGACAACATTCAGTCCACAGTGGCAGATCATGATCTTCGCATCGGGAGTCTTGAGGCCGGCACTACGGAGATCAGTCAACAGCTTGAACGACTCGAAGCTACGTGTTCGGGGCTCCAGAAGGATAACGAGTGGCTTAAGGCTAAAATCTCAGATCTCGAGAGCCGCAGTCGGCGCCAAAACATTCGAATCCTGGGCTTACCTGAGTCAATCAAGGGGCCGCGTCCAAGTACATTTTTTTCCAAGCTTCTGGTCGATGTCCTTGGATCTCAGGTGTTAACCTCGCCGCCCGAGCTAGATAGAGCTCATCGCAGCCTCGCACCTAAACCAGCACCTGGGCAGAGGCCGAGACCAGTCATCTTGCAATTTCATCGCTTTCAAGTGAAGGACTTGGTCATCCGTGAATCTCGCAAAAAGGGTGAGTTGATGTATGAAGGACACAAAATCCGTATCTTTGAAGATTACTGCCCTAAGGTTTTGAAACTTCGCTCCGAGTATAAGGATGTGATTCGTCATTGTACAAACGCGGACTCAAGCCTGCGCTTCTGTTCCCTGCTAGACTGCGAATTACTCTTCCAAACAGTGAGAAGAAATGGCTGGCTTCGGTTGCGGAAGCCAACAACTTCATCCAGAGCTTGGACTCATAGTAAATTGGACGGACTGTATTCTACTATGAGCAGTCTTTATTTTTTTGGCGTTTTTTCCCCCATTATTTTAAGTAATAGCTTGGCCGTTGGCCCCGCGGATTTGAGGCTAGACACTTGGCTAAACTGGACAAAGTTGTTTCTTTTTCTCTTTCTTCAAACTTGCTAACTACAAGGTCCCTTCAAATCTCATTTTATTTACACTTTGGTATATAAAAAAAAAAAACTAAAAAAAAACAATAATAGTGTTTTGCAATTAGATTTTAATTTTGGCATACAGACAAACAACTTTTAATTTTCAAATCAGACTCCATCATACTGCGAGCAGGCTGCTTAATTATTACTTGTTAAGGATAATGTGGGCTGTTTAGTGAATTTAACATTATATTGTTTGTTAAACTTGACAAAGTTGAGTTGTTTTATATTGAACTTGTTCACCACAAAGTTCCTGCTATTTGATTAGCCTAAGCTTAATTCATACATGGTGTGGTAATTTTGGACAGCTAGTTTTACTGTCCTTTTGCCCAAGTTATATATTTTTATTATTATTATTATTTTCTATTATTATTTTTGTATTATTATTATTTTCTTTAAAAGTTTGCGCTTATAATTTTACATTAGATTTGTTTCTGAAGAATGTCTGTCAGTAATTGCTGATAATCACTATTGAGGTTATGCACCTTTTATGGGAGGACAAGGAGTTAGGAAACTTGTTATGGTAAAGTGGGTCCAGCTGCTGTTCTTGTCAGCTGATCGGAGGGGTGGGGGTAGGGGTTGTTCTTGTTTTTGTCTCTTGGTCGTTTTTTTTCTTTTTTTTTCTTTTTTTCTTTCTCTTCTACCTTTGTCAATCTGTGTGCAATCACTATGGCACTTTATATCCTTATATGCTACAAGCAAGGTGTACTATTGGCTGAGATGTTGGTGTGGGGGTCTCAGAAATCTTGTCATGTTCAGGGAATTAATTATCCATGCCCGTGATGAATAACAAGATGGCATCTCTTGGTGCACTGAAATTCACCAGCTGGAACGTCAAAGAACTGAATTCTCCGGTGAAACGAAATAAAGTTCTTAATTATTTGTAGGGGTTGCACGGCTACTGATTTCTGCTAGTCGATTTCTTATCAAAACAATACTAGAGTTACTCGACTACTCGTCGTTCATGCTATTGTAAATGAAAAGACATGAAATAGCTAGATCTTATCAATAAACATTTATTAATCCATAGCCTAATGCAACAATTACATAAGTAAACTCTCAAAACATTATAATTATGACATTTCATTTTTAAATTTTCATGTAACAGTCTAAAGCCAAATAAATAGCCATTCTTGCCTTTCATTTCAGACGTCTGCTTCTAGGGGCCGTCACATATCGCGTCTTTTCCGCGCTCAAGGTCGTTATTTCAAATGTAGGCGCGCGGCGAGTGCGCTCATAATGAAAGAAACATGGTGCGCTAGTTTTTCCAGGCGGGTTTTTTCTTCTCATCTCCAGAAATATATCTAGTAGTAAAGCTAATGCAAGGGCTAGAAATAAATGAATCCTTTGCTGAATGATACTTCTTCGTCGTCGTCATGGACAGCGCAGTTTGGTTGCATAGCAACGACAGACGCCACGGGAGCGCAAGCGCTTGTAGGAGACAGCGGCACGGCCGCGCGCGCTTTCCACAAGTTTTTAGACACAATATGTGAACGGCCTCTTGCAGAGTTGGCCAATTACAATATTTTTGCCATCCTTGATGAAATACTTCCACACATCTGACGTGTGGTGTCTGTTGGTGACGTTCGCCATTTTTAATTCATTTATGGTTAATGGACGCTCGAGTAGTCGATTGTTTCCGACAGTGTCGACTAGTGGTTGAAGTAGTCGATCTATCGACTACTCGACTAGTCTATGCAAGCCCTAATTATTTGAAACAATTGAATACTAGCATAGCCTTTATTCAGGAAACACACCTCAGGCCTGCAGACCACCTAAGTATTAGAAAGGGCTGGGTAGGCCAGCTCTACCACTCCAGCTTCCAGGATAGGTCCCGTGGGGTAGCTATTCTCATACATAAATCGGTTCCTTTCTCCGTTTCTGAGGTCATCTCGGACCCCAATGGGCGTTTTATTATTCATAGAGGACAGATCAATGGAGTTTGTTTGATTTTGGCCAATGTATATGGCCCTAACTGGGATGATGAGGCTTTTTTCAAAAAAGTTTTGTTTTCCCTCCCTGATTTGAACTCCAACCAGCTAATTCTGGGTGGGGATTTTAACTGCTGCTTAGACCCTCTTTTAGACCGTTCCTCATCTAGGCCATGTGCACAGTCTAAGTCCAGCGGGACGATTCAGTTATTCATGGAGCAGTATGCTATTTCTGATGTTTGGCGTTTTTTTAATTCTAGCACAAAACAGTTTTCTTTCTTTTCTCCTGTACATCATACTTTCTCCTGCATTGATTACTTTCTTGTTGATAACAAATTGCTTCCATTGATTAGCTCATGTATCTATAATACTATTGTTATTTCAGACCATGCTGCTGTTACATTTGACCTCGCGTTACCAAGCCTTTCAATGTCCCGGTCTCCTTGGCGTTTTAACTCTCTGCTTCTCAATGATTCTAATTTTATCTCTGTCATTAATGATCGTATTGACCTTTTTATCTCCACAAATATTTCCCCTGGTGTTTCAGCTAAGACAATTTGGGAGGCATGTAAGGCATATTTAAGGGGAGAAATAATTTCATATTCAGCCTATAAGAGAAAAATAAACAATGAAAGGAGAGCTAATCTTTTGAATACTTTGGCAGACCTCCAGTCTAATTGTGTTAATTCTACAAACTCAGATGACTTTGTTAAATTTCTGACAACAAAGACAGAGTTTGACTTACTTACTACAAATGAGGCGACTGAAGCTCTACATAAGACTCATTGCAATTATTATGAATTCGGTGATAAATCAAGTAAACTGCTTGCCCATCAGTTGCGTCAGTCTGCTGCTTCACATCTCATTACTCAAATTTCCACCTCTGTTGGGTCTTCAGTTAATCCACTAACTATTAATAATGAGTTTAGGAATTTTTATTCCTCGTTATATACTTCGGAAAGCATAGCTGAAGTAGCCCAATTCGATAATTTTTTCAATTCCTTCAATATGCCTTGCATTGATCCCGATATCTCCTCAAATTTGATAGGCCCTCTTACATTGAACATTTAAGTCTGCTCTTAGTCTAATGCAGAATGGCAAATGCCCAGGGCCGGATGGCTTCCCTGCTGAATTTTTCAAGACATTTTCTGACAAATTATCACCTCTTTTACTTAACATGTTCAATGAGTCTTACAGCTCAGGTATTCTCCCTCATTCCTTACGGCAGGCTATCATTTCTCTTATTCTCAAAAAAGATAGTGATCCTTCTCAGTGCAGCAACTATCGCCCCATCTCCTTACTTTGTTCAGATGTGAAATTATTAGCTAAAGTCCTAGCAAGACGCCTGTAGGTGGTCCTTCCAACTTTAATTTCTATTGACCAAACAGGCTTTATTAAAAACAGACATTCTTTTCATAATATTAG
Source organism: Scardinius erythrophthalmus (assembly GCF_964197995.2). Taxonomy (NCBI): domain Eukaryota; kingdom Metazoa; phylum Chordata; class Actinopteri; order Cypriniformes; family Leuciscidae; genus Scardinius; species Scardinius erythrophthalmus. Next base: position 3,309,199 of record NC_138227.1, read on the forward strand.
ACGCCTTTTTAATATTCTCTATTCTTCTTCTTTAAATAAAACACCAGAGTTAGTTATTTCTATGGATGCCGAGAAGGCGTTTGATAGAGTCGAGTGGCACTATTTGTTTTATACACTGAAGAAATTTGGCTTTCCTGATCAGTTTATATCTTGGATTAGGCTTTTATATACATCTCCCTTGGCCTGTGTTCGAACTAATAATAACTATTCTGAGTATTTCTCCCTCGGTCGCGGGACTAGACAAGGTTGCCCACTTTCTCCCCTTTTGTTTGCAATAGCCATTGAGCCTTTGGCAATTGCTCTAAGATCCAGTGCGATGGCTGGCATTCAGAGGGGAGGGTTGGAGCATAAGCTATCTCTGTACGCAGATGATCTTCTCTTATATGTCTCTGAACCTGGTACTTCCATTCCCTTGGTGCTTGATTTGCTAATGGATTTTGGCCTAATCTCAGGCTATAAGTTAAATTTGAGTAAAAGTGAATTAATGCCCATTAACACAGTTGCCTTGAATTATCCATTAGCATCCCTACCTTTTAGATCTTCCTTAAGTTTTAGATATTTGGGCATAAATGTGACAAGAAACTTATTTGACCACAATTTTGTCCCACTGCTTAATCGTCTATCTCAGGATTTTAATCGTTGGTCTCTCCTCCCTATATCCCTGATCGGTAGGGTTAATTGTATTAAGATGAGCGTGCTCCCTAAATTTTTATATTTATTTCAGTGTATTCCTATCTTTATTCCAAAGTCTTTTTTTGTTACACTCAACAGCTCTATTTCTACTTTTCTTTGGAATGGAAAAACCCCAAAGATTCAAAAAGGCATTCTGCAGAAGACAAAACAATTAGGTGGTCTAGCTCTTCCTAATTTTCTAATATATTACTGGGCAGCAAATATACGCACCACTCTTTACTGGTTCCAGCCAAGCAACTCCATCAACTCCCCATCCTGGCTGCATATCGAGAATGCCTCATGTAAATCATCTTCCCTGGCGGCTCTTTTATGCCTCCCATACACATTGTCCCCAATGAAATATTAAAATAATATAATTGTTAAAAACAGTCTTAAAATCTGGACCCAATTTTTGCGACATTTCGGTCTTCATAATACCCCCCTGTTATTCCCAATACATTCTAACCCGTTGTTTTACCCCTCCATTTTAGACCGTGCTTACACCTCTTGGAGAGATCTTGGGTTGGTTTCTGTTGCTGACATTTACGTCGATGGTGTTTTTGCCTCTTTTGAACAGTTGACTTCTCAGTTTAATATTGTTGTATAATATCAAGAAAATGCAATTACCTGCCTCCTCGTTTATTGTAGATGCCTATTTGTTACACCTATTTAGCCAATGTATTGGATATAATGCATTGCATTCAATGTTGTTATTTATTTTGTTTGTAAAAGATGGCTTATATTGTTTTGGCATAGATGTACAGTAATTGGTTATGTATGTATATGTGACTGTGCCAACCCATGTTAAGAGGAGCAGAAAAGTGCGATTATGTGTGTGCGCTAGACTCCTAGAACTTTAAATGAACTCAGCCATCTTAGCTGAGTTTACTGTAGTTCAAGGACATGAAGAGGTGGACCGCTTGCACCTGCCTGGAGAAGGATCTGGAAAACTTTGGAGGAGTGACAACCCAACGCCTGTTGTAAACAACAGAAGTATAAAAGACTGAAGAACTGATTTGCCCTTGGGATACTGATACGTGAGTGTGCCCCCGACGCCTAGAAGCCCAGAGCTGAGGACAAAAAACCCCAAGCAGAAGAGAAGAAGCCCAGAGCTTACTACACCTTTAATTCAAGATGTGATTATTGTATTTTATACTTAAACGATGAAGTTTTATTCGCCTTTATATTTTTGTTTATTATAAAAGAAAAGTAACCAATTAAAATAAATTTAATTGATTACAAAATCTGCCTACCGAGACTTAGATTTATGATGCTGGAAGACTTTTAATGCGAACATACCACAGGGGAGTCTTCTGACCAAATTGTAAGTACCTTTTGAATGCTTACGGTTTAGGTCAGATTTGACTTTCTTTACCTTACCTGAGAATAATAAATAAATAGGTAAAAGGTGTTAAGAGTAAAGTACACACCATAAAACATGGCGCCCAACGTTTTAGGGGCATTGATCCATCGACCCCTGGCCACGGTCGATCGAGCAATGCTTGCCCATTCGCTTCCGCACTCGTACGCTTGAGTATAGGAGTACGAACTTTGAAAGCTAGTAAATTACCAACTAAGAGGCAACCTGTAAGACCCCAAAAATGTTAATAATCTAGAAAAGATTATTTAAAGGAACAACCCAAAAGGGGTTAAAATAAAAGACGTCTAAGAGAAACTTCTGGAAAAGATAGTATTTAAAAAATACAACTTAGAGAGGGCAAAGATTAATATAAAAATAAAATTCCGAGAGAGTGGAAATATTAATGCTACAATGCATCCCAGAACGGGCAAAGATTAATATAAAAATAAAATTCCGAGAGAGTGGAAAAATTTAGCCAGAAAGTAATAATCTAGAAAAGATTATTTAAAGGTAAAACCCAGATAGGGTTGAACGCGCGTAGAACAAATAACTTTATGAGCGAGAGAGCCGTAAAGATTGAGAAAGCCGTGGAAAAGGAGAGACAGAAAGTCTCAAACGGCTAGCCTCAGACAGTAAGAGGCAGAGACTGGCTAAAAGATAAGACCTGTTAGTGGAGGACGCTTCACTTATGACAGGGCAAGCAGTAAAATCCAGCAATGTAGATATTTAACATGAGGATATTCTCATGTATTAACATGAAAACTAGCCTTCCAGGCAGACACAACGGTTCTAGAAATGGAACAAGGCTCCGCTATGGAGATAGACCGAAATGGTTAAAACTTAAAGACTGAGGTACAGTAGGTCTAACATGAAGTGGAAAAATGTGTAGGCCTACATGTAATAACATTACAGAATAAGACTTCTAGACAAGGAATAATGGTTAATAATGAATGACTGTTAATAAACAGCTAAGAAATGTTTTTCTAAATATTGCGAATGATAGAGTGCTAAAAAGAATTTAAACCACCAGACCTGGATAGACAGGCTATATCAAATTGATATTAATATCTTTAAAACAAACAGAAGAAATGCACCTAACATTGTCAGAAGACAGTTTTATGAAGTGTAAATATGCAGGATAAAAGTAGGACTTATAATCAGTAACAATATGTGCTGAGAAAAATGGGATGTTATCTGGCATATTAAAATAAAAATAAAAATAAAAAGTGTAATGAAAGTATAATTACAGGTCCTGGAACAGCCAGGATGATTTTATTGTAAAATAGGTGTACCGGTTAAAGAGACAGAGTCAGTGAGCATAGCTCAGACTCGAAAAGCCAACAGTGGTGCGTGCCAGATCGTCTCCCACATTGTATTACATAGAAGAGCTTATACTTTAGAACGCTTAAGGCTGAAAGACCTGTAAAATGATAATTATGACAACTTAAGGGAGGCACTGACAACAAAATAAGTCAGGTAAACTTTATTTTAATATAAAGTTAAATAATGGTTTAGGATGGAGTGAAAATGGTAATTGAAGGAATATAATTGCAAATAACAGACAATGAAGACAATGGGAGATAAACTATTAACAATAAACTTGTTAAGAAACAATGCAAAGAGTAACAACTTTAGAAACGGGAAAAGATGTCCCGTAAGGACTCTCTCGGCTGTCCACGCCTCCGTATGAGAGTTTTACAACAGAGTCAGGGTGAGTTAGAGGGTTCAGAGAACTCCAATACCTCTGATACACAACACAGAAAGTGAAAATATTATGTTAAATGTAGCTACTATACTTTTAATATTGAATGATTAGTCAGAGGTTAATTTAGTAAATACAGAGGACTAAATACAAATATCCTGATAGAAAGAAATGAAGTAGGATGCTTTTAAGAGGAAAACAAGAAAAATTATAATAAATAAAAAAAAAAAATTGTGCCTATAGAAATTTTACTTACACAGATATAAAGACAGCCAGTCTATAATGGGAACCCATTTACTGAGGGTTTAAGTAGAAAAGTGACTGAAATTTTAGAACAAGTACTATTGTCATTAAAAACAAAAATTAGTTTCTGAAGCGAAGACTTAGGTACCGTAAGAAGTCAGTAAGAACTTCAAAAGACAAGAGAGCATTAATATTGGTAAAGAGAAGTTTCAGAGTCCAGAAGAAGAGACGGACAAAAACACTGGGACTTTGACTATAAGTTTGACTTTTAACCCAAAATTCAATGAAGAATGTAAAAATTCATTTTACAGCAGGAATATTAGACTTATAAATTATGTCAAGTTGTACTGCAAACATAAATAAACAGGTAGGAGTTAAAAAATACATAACCATATGTGCCTATGCTGACAGGAGGTTAAAGGATTAGAAAATGCATATAGGTGAGCCGAGATTTCGCTACAAGACAAATGTGTATCTGTCTTAGATATAAAGACAAATATAATGACCAATTACTGAGAGAGATATTCCTAGGTCAAATAATTAAAAGATAGTAATAACTAAATAATAATTATAAATAATAAGAAGTGAGAAATAAATATGTACATTACATAAGTGGACAAACAAACAAACATAAATAGAATTTTTCATATTTTATAGGCTATTTTAGTCTTGAACAAAATTTTAAATAATGACTACAGCAGAGAAGATGCTAAATACTTCAGTAACTTAGAACAGGGCTTGGTACGCTGATAAATGTTCAAAAATGGAGATGTGACTGAGACTGAACTATAACGGGTTTTCTACAAGAAAACTTTGGTACTATAAGGTAAGAAAATATAATTTATTTAAAAATATGTAATTAAGGGCTAGCAGCAAGACATTGTTAATTTATTAAAATAACAAGATAAGGCAAGGCAAAGCAAGCTTATTTATATAGCACATTTCATACATAATGGTAATTCAAAGTGCTTTACATATAAGAAAATATAAAAGAAATTAGAATAAATATTACAGTTTAGACAAAAATAAAATAAAATACTGTACAAACAGTCGGACCAACAGATAAACAAGAAGGATGAGCTATAATTAGTAAAAAGTTAATTATAACTATACATGAAGTATGGATTTTTATACAGAAATGTATACAAAAACTTATATTGTAAACTTCTTAGATTAGGAGAGCTGTTAAAAATAGTAAATTCAAAGAGTATTATTAAATGGAATGTTTAAGTTAGCGACAAGATACAATGTTTTGGACCGGAGGAAAAAGACTGATAGATGTTTTATTAACATCTGAGAAACTAAGAATAATAGATGGAAAATTAATCTAATAAATACGTTTAGATAAGAGAGGTCTATACCAATTGAAGAAGTTGTGAAAGAAGGCAAAGCTGTTTTTATGTATATATAGGCTATATATATATATTTTTTTAATATTATTATACTAATGGCAGAAGGTTTTAAAGGAGTAGAAATGCCTACCATTCCAGCCGCTCAAGATAGCTAAGGAAACACCCTGGAGAGTGAAATTTAGAATTAACAATTTGACTGAGGACTCAAATCAAAAACTGTTTAAAAGCTGTAGAACTTGTGTTAAAATTGCCTAGGAAGTCAAGTTTGAGGATTTAATAAGTATATATACAAAAGATTATTAATGTTTAACGAGTTTGAGTTTAAGAGTTTTAGATTTTGGAATTTGAAGTGGTTTATACGCATAATGGGTTACATTAAAACGTTATTGCTAGCAAATGATGAAGCATAATTACATATTAGAAAAACAAAAAATTGATTAAACTAAATAGGAATAAGCTGAAATGTTAGTGCAATTAAAGCAGCCATGTGAAAGACGTCGAGCTCTATAGAGGGAAAAAAAAACGAATGTGTTGTAGTTTGTGCTGAATGGTTAATATAAAACCAGCTTTACCTAATTATTAATAATAATACATTTATTTTATATAGCACCTTTAAAAGTTGCTTTCTCAAAGCGCTTTACAGGCAAACACAAGAGGGAAAACTACACATTTTGAATACAAATACAAACAACTAAAATGGAAAATCAAGAAAATCCTACAATAAGAAGAGTTTTAAGAAGAGATTTAAGTCACCAAAGTGTTGCTTCACTGCTGTTGTATTGTCAGTAACTTTACCCTAAGTATCTAGTGCAATTATAACTAGACTAATGAGACAAAAACATTAGGACATTTGAATATTGATATTGATACAATATGATATCAATTAATAAAATAAAATAAAAATAAAAACATACCTTGCTTCTGAGAAAAAGTTTAGCAGTGCTGTGCAAAAGATATTCCAAGTTGGAATTTTTGACCAAGGTCAAAAGATATGCTTCATTTGACAAACAACTACAGTTAGAGAGCCTCAAATGTGGAAACACTGCAGTGAGGAAGAAAAATAAAAAATAAAAATAAAAGCAAAACATTATAATAAAAGGACGATTTATATCTTATGTTGTAACAACTATTAATAGCCAGATAAAAAGTCATAAAGAGGAAAAGAGGTTTCTTAAAAAAGTACAATTGTTTGTAAAACTATGCGCACTGAAGACTGAAGATTTCAGTTTGAAGTCCGAAAGAGAAGCATGTTTGGGGGAGTAATTTTTCTCCTGGTACAGCCTAGCACGCAGAGCTCACGAGAGTAACTCAAGGTCGCTCAACAGCATTTTTGCCAGACAAACCCAGCAATACATAGAGAAACAGGGTTTGATTTAAACTGTTTTGAAAAATGGGAAAATAGACTGCCAGGTAAACTAACTGATTTAGCTCTAAAGCTTTAAAAATGGTGGGGGGACTTAACCTCTTGTATAGACTAAACCTTTGTCTGGTTGGACTAAAAGGTTCAGACAATTTTAAAGAAAACACAGTGATATGATATTAATACAGCTGATAAGCTAGCTTGACTTAAAGAAACATAGAGAAACAGAAACAGAATGTATAATATATAATAGATATTGGACAAAATTTAACACCTTAGTGAGAATTTAATCTTTGAAGTTTTGACTGATAACAAGATACATGTTCCTAAATGGGGACAGACATTTTAATTACTATTGTATATGTTAAAGATATAATACTATTGTATATGTTAAAGATATGCAATAATTATAATGGAGTTATTTAAAAGTCAAATATGGATGTTAAATATAGTGAACAAGAAATAAGATATTAAAATAATTAAGTGGGTTACATATTGTAGTAGTTCATGGATTTTTAAGAAGTCCTAGCGACTGGCGTTGCATGAGTGCACTCCCAATGCTGGGTCGCTTAAGGAAAGGAATTTGTTGTTAACCCCAATGCCACACAGTTATGTGGATGATCCACTGTGGTGACCCCTATAACGGGAGAAGCCGGAAGAAACATAGAGAGAGACAAAGTGTATGGATCATCGGAAAAAAAAAAAAAAAAAAAAAAAAAAAAAAAAAAATAATAATAATAATGTTAAAATAATAATGTACATAACAAAAGTAAACGTCTAATTATTTCTACGGTGAAAGAGATAGTGACTGCTTTAGACGGAGCAAATAGTTTTAGGATATTTAGAACAAAGACAAGGTTTGAATATTGATTAACTGAAATTAGTTTTAATATAACGTATTAAGATATGCAGCAGAGTGATCAAAATGCAAGGACAACTGTTAATAGCCTACTAATAAAAGTTGCAGGCAAAATGTGATAAATGAAATTAATATTTTTCATTTTACAGCTATTTAACAAACTGAAAATCAACAAGTACTGCATGCAAAGTGACTGTAAGAAATGTCTGAATAAGCTTACATAGATTAAGATTAGCCATTTACAGATGTAAAAATAATAATAACAGTGAGGATAGTTGGCTAAGAAACTTGGAGTTATTAGAACATTTCCTCTGATTTGAAAGGAATTTGATCCTTGCTATAAAAAAACAACAAGGTGACAAATGAAATTTAACAATAAAAGTATGATTAAGATAAAGAAAAGCTTCTTAAGTAAGAGATAACTAGGGAGGTATTAACAGGATTGAGGTTAATTTAATGATGAATTGAAAAAGAAGATCGTCAACAAACAATGAAAGAACCTAGTGTGTTGTTGTCTGCCAGGAATGTAGGATGAGTTATCCTCAAAGTAATAATGAATGACCCAGAGACTATCGGCGAGCACTGGATGCATAGGACTGTTTATGTAACAGGGTTGCAGTGGACTAAATGCGATGAATGTTTGAAAGACATTGACCAAAGTTATTTGCTGGTATATGGTAGGCAATAGGCATAGAATTTGGGGCATGGACCTTTGGTGATTTAACCATTTAAGGCAAAATTACGGAACAAAGAAAGAAAGACTTGGAAACAGCTGGGTATTTCTAGCGTCGTAAATATAGTCAAAATGTATTGAAATAAATACAAATGACGTAGAAAGCAAGTGGCTGCTGGTTTTGTCCCAGGAGACTTGGGAGAACACTAGAGAGCCTAAAATCTTGCTTTGAAGAAGACAAAATATTCCAACCAAAGTGAGAAATTGTTAATGGAAACAATTGCTACAAGCTATTTACAATATAGTGTAAGAATGTATCACAATAAAAAATCTCCCAAAAAGGGGGAATGTGATTAAATGCATAATATATAAAAAAAAAAAAAAAAAAGTCCCAATGACATGATTGGAAGGCAGAGCTGATCCTGTGTGCCAGTGAACTTCTGGAAGGGGGAGAGCCTGCTAGCAGAGGTTCACTCAGCACGACAGGCTGGTCTTCAAGGAAATAGAGAACAAGACCACCAGCAAAGCACCTCGATTGCCTGTGCCAAGAGAAAGAGCTGGCACAAGATTAACAAAACAGTAAAATATCAAAAGTTTTTGATGTGGGTAGAGTGATACTTTGGAATTTAATTATCAAAAACAATTAAAGTAAATAGTCCAAAAAGAGGAAGAATAATGCTGAAATATAGAAAAATCCTGCTAATATAAATCAATTGCTGTGGGTAAATGATAATTATTGATTGTTTAAATTATTATGAATGTAGCAGCAATTTGGCATTTCGTTGATTTTACTGTAGCCTAACTGTACAGGCGATTTAAGTGAACTAAAGCTTTTTGGGAGTAAAAGAAAGCAGGAAGTTGTGCTATAAAGCTAATGTGGAAAATCTACAAGCATAACATATAGAAAGTGGAAAAACATATTTAATTGTACATAAAGGAAGAACATTTGAATAGTGCACTATGGAGCTACTGAAATTATGGGATTCTCATATCTGCATAATCTTGCCTGATGAATCCACCGTATAAAGCACTAGGAATATAGGTGAAGTAAATTAGGGTAAAAAATTGGAGAAAATTAAAAAAAAAAAACATTGATATTAGTATTACAAATGGAAAGAACAAGATGTTTTAAAGTGAATGTCCTGATAGAAATATTTAATAGGAAGGTAAACAAAGATTATTCACTGTAAGGTGAATCTACCCTAAAGGAACATTACAGGAAATTAAGATTTTGACGATAAGAGAGAAAAGTATACATTTGGTTAGAACTGGAATATTTGGGGAAAATGGAAAGACATCTGTTAACACTGCAACAGTATAGTCAGTCTTAGCAAAGTTTAAGAAGAACATTCACGGACAAATTAAATATGAATTGTGTAAGAATGTAATTTAGAAAATGGCATAGAAGCAAATCCTAAAAGTCTTAATACAGTTATGGAGACTTATTTGGTGATAATGAAACTAATATTTTGAAAACTATTAAATAATGTGAAGAATATTCTAGCATTGGCTAGAAGGAAAAATAACCAAGAGATAATGGTAATATAAGATAAAATAATACATGGATAGGAGGCTAATACCTCCTACTTGTAGTAAGAGTGAGAAATAAAAAAATATATAAATCATGGGTTATTTTTAAACATCATCCTAAATATGATGATAAAATTAAAAATTAAAATAGACAGTATTTCTTTTTAGAGAAAAAAAAATGTGTGCATGTACTTGGTAGCAGAAACAAAGAGTGATATTAAATCACAAATACATGATGATAGCATATGGAGAACGTAGGCCAATAATATTTAATTAGAGTCACATACAATAGATTAGGATTATGGAAAATATTGCAGTATCTATTATATTAAAGTATTCTAATATGCAGAAAGAAAACTAGAAAGACTAGAAAAATTGGGAGAGAAACTGGACAAGGATGGTCAATCAACTTGTAGAAGAGTTGAGAAAACAACTTAAAGTTAATTTAGTATGTTTCCATAACAAACAAAAAGAAATGAATAATTGAAAAATTAGCTCATTATGAATAATAGGTGCTAGTAGACATACTGTAATGTTGACCTGATTGACACTCCTGGATGCAGGCTTATCATGCAGGTGTTGGAGAACAGCAAGAGAGCAGATGAGGACAAACAAGCTCTCATTATGATCCATGCAAGAGCACCAAATGGCCTAGACTGAATCTGGAACCCTTCCAAAGAAGGGGGTGGAAATAGCAGAAGAAGTCCTATATAGTTTGTATATGCCTCTTATTCAGTCACAAAATAGACTGTACAACAAGATAGACTGTAATAGCAAGAAACGGCCGCTCTGCATCCACCAGCACTGAGGCCTTAGCTGGGGTCAGTTAAACCTTTTGGGAAATCCTGGTAAATATTATTACTTTATTACTTTAATGATTTATAAAAGATAAATAAAATGAAAAACCGTAGAACTAAAAGGACTATTGTGAAGTGGGTGTTTGATAATGTAAACACAAATGTACTGTATGATAAAATGTAATAATTTTATGTCATCTATAATGCCAAGTAGTTATGGTTTTTACTGACTGATAAATACATGTTGATTTAAGAAAACGAAATATATTATTGTAAATGAATAAAGAATATTTTAATTGTATTATGTGTAAAGGTATTATAGTAACAAACAAATCTGGGGTTAGAAAAGATTATACCTTAGATTTAACTATAAGGAGATGTTTAGGGTGAGAACTCCTGATAAGACGATTTAATTATTGAGTTAATTTTTGAGGATTTAAAATGTATGTGATGCCACCAAATACTGATGTAACAAAGTGTGAACCTTATAATGGGGATGTAAAGATAATTTATAGTAAGAAATTACTGAAAATGATGTTGTTGTTTTTGCTTTTTGAAATATTTTTAAATGTTTATGAATTAAAGAATTCATTGGCTTCAGTGGACTTTGAATGTATATAATATATTAAGTAAATTAAAATATATGCTATGCTAATTGAAGAAGAAACTCTTGTGACCGTAGGGCATGTTAAAAGATGAACTTGTAAATGTAATTTAACATATAAAATATTTAAAGATGGGCATTATTAACTTGAGAGATTGTTTACAAACTTTACAATGGGAACCTTATGTATAACAAGTAACAAATTGATTTATTGACTTATATAATTTATGTTTGAACATAGTGTTCTCAGAAATGAAGGGAAACATTAGGATTACTCTGGATACAAAGGTTAAATTACTGTATTGTTCTGATTATAGTAAATAAAATGTAACCATACTTATCCAGATAAATAATTGTAGGATGTGATATGTTTATGCAACAATTACTACAAAAGGGTTTTGTTATATTTGATGTTACAATTATGATATCTGAGAATCTGTTAATGCTTAAGAAATGATTACTGGATTTAGTGTAAGATATTTGAATGAGAAAATGAGTTGCTTGAAAATATTTGACCCAGAGGTTTGGAACTGGACGTTTACCAGCAATAATAAAAAAGAAACCTTGTGCACTGTTTGAATATTGAATAAATTTCAAGACTGGTTCAAACCAAGGGGGATGTTAAATTTTGCAGTTGGGGCAGGAAAACCCATCATACCCCAGATACTAACTATGTGCCCTAAAGACCCTATGAGATGTAAGCGGCTCACGTTTCCACGTTTCACCTGGAAGCGCAACCGCTAGCTGGGCTAGGGGTGGAGCCGCGACCTCTGGGGAAGACCGGGTGCTTTAAGTAATGGATTCTTTTTGAGATCCAAATTGGCCTAATACGTGATAAACAAGCAGAGCACAAAGTTTTGCCCCTTGATAAATAAATAATTTTAATACGATTACAAAAGAAATATAATTGATTATTTCTGTTATGGGAACCAGAAAACAAAACTGGGTGAAATATTGCATGAACTGTAACAAACCAATCTATTTAAGAATGATGGACAAATGTCTATGTTATTGGTAAAGTTTGATGAAGTGAACAAAGTTTGTGCTACAATTATGAGAATGAAGGATAAAGAGTCTGGATAATTGCATGAAGGGGGTGTTGTATAATATCAAGAAAATGCAATTACCTGCCTCCTCGTTTATTGTAGATGCCTATTTGTTACACCTATTTAGCCAATGTATTGGATATAATGCATTGCATTCAATGTTGTTATTTATTTTGTTTGTAAAAGATGGCTTATATTGTTTTGGCATAGATGTACAGTAATTGGTTATGTATGTATATGTGACTGTGCCAACCCATGTTAAGAGGAGCAGAAAAGTGCGATTATGTGTGTGCGCTAGACTCCTAGAACTTTAAATGAACTCAGCCATCTTAGCTGAGTTTACTGTAGTTCAAGGACATGAAGAGGTGGACCGCTTGCACCTGCCTGGAGAAGGATCTGGGAAACTTTGGAGGAGTGACAACCCAACGCCTGTTGTAAACAACAGAAGTATAAAAGACTGAAGAACTGATTTGCCCTTGGGATACTGATACGTGAGTGTGCCCCCGACGCCTAGAAGCCCAGAGCTGAGGACAAAAAACCCCAAGCAGAAGAGAAGAAGCCCAGAGCTTACTACACCTTTGATTCAAGATGTGATTATTGTATTTTATACTTAAACGATGAAGTTTTATTCGCCTTTATATTTTTGTTTATTATAAAAGAAAAGTAACCAATTAAAATAAATTTAATTGATTACAAAATCTGCCTACCGAGACTTAGATTTATGATGCTGGAAGACTTTTAATGCGAACATACCACAGGGGAGTCTTCTGACCAAATTGTAAGTACCTTTTGAATGCTTACGGTTTAGGTCAGATTTGACTTTCTTTACCTTACCTGAGAATAATAAATAAATAGGTAAAAGGTGTTAAGAGTAAAGTACACACCATAAAACAATATTTCCAAAAAACATTTTTTCAGATATTTACAAATTCGAGACTTTGTACGAAAAAAAATGGTCAACTTTCCAAATGCACCTCTCCCTTCAGATTTAGATACCATTCTGGGTGTGGATCCTTGTACTAAAGGGTCAATTTGTAAACTAGTGAATAAAATTGTTCATTTGCAATTTTCCTCTGATGATTTACGCCTTGTCTGGTCCCAAGACATCGGTACTGAGATTAACGAGGAGACATGGAGGGCAGTCCTGAACAGGGTCACAGGTCTCATACAGTGCAAGGTGGTTCATAGAGCCCACTGGTCGAAGACCAGGTTAGCACGCATTAACCCGTCTATTGACTCGGAGTGTGACAGGTGTCATTCTGGTTCAGGCACTTTAATTCACATGTTCTGGTCCTGCCCTGCCCTGTCTTCCTTTTGGAGACAAATTTTTGTTTCATTGTCAGCCATTACCTCGGCGGATATACTACTCTGCCCAGTCACAGCTTTATTTGGGGTTCTCCCACCTGGCCATTCTTTGCCTTCTCACTTTTCAGATTTTGTAGCCTTTCTGACTCTTTTAGCTAGGCGTTTAATTCTATTGAATTGGAAAAGCCCTCACCCTCCATTTTACACTCGCTGGATAAGAGATGTTCTTTATTTTATGAAACTGGAGAAAATTAGGTACTCTCTTCACCGATCTAGCAACATTTTTATCAAGCTTTGGCAACCCCTGTGTGAACATATCAAAACTCTCCAGCTTGACCCTGCTCGTTGTGTGTGATTCCCTTATCTCCCCCCACATCTATCACCAATCTATATGTTGATACTAATTTTGTATTGCCTGGCCAATACACTGCTATGTTTACTGTTACTGTATGTGATTGTACTGTACTCTTTATTTATTTATTTTTTTTGAGGGGAAAATAATCCTCAGTGCATCTTCTCTCTGTAATGGTTTGTGTATTTTCATCTTCCCCTGCTTCTGTAAATTCTGTTTGTTTTTGTTTTTTTTGTGTAATGGTTTAAAGTGTATAAATAAATCATAAATAAAATAAAAAAGAGAGAGAAAGATTATATACAACTGATATAATGGAACAGTTTGAATACATCTGTTTTTTCCCTAAATATTAATTGATTAAAATTTAAATTAATTTATATAAAATTTATATAAAAAAGTCTACATATAAATGTTTATATACGTACATTATAAATGCATATATTTGAAAATAGATTTCTCACACACATATATCATAAAATAACTGTTATGTAGATCACAAATCAGATCAGATAGGTGGAGGGTTTAAAAGCTAAAGTGTGACTCATATTTTTTGTTAAAACATTAATTTATAATTTTTAAGTAAGAACTGTTATAATGTTTTAACAGTGATAATTGTTCGCAGTGTTACTTACACAGCTGATCTAGTTGCTGTAACCACAGGCAGCAGCTTCTGAAGAACTTCATCTGCTGTGTTCTGTGTGTCCCTATTTAAAAAAAAAGTTAATTATTAATGCTAATAATAATTAATATCATAAGAAAATAATACATTACATACCTTACTAAATACCCACAAATATTTTTTTAATTAAACACTGCTTTATAAAGGACATGTGAAATGTGACCATGGAGACATTTAACTCCTGAGTTGTGGGGGGGGGGGGGGGATCTAATTTCTAATTTATTTTCTTAATACTTCTCTTAGTGGCCCATAGTGAAAAAAATATTATTTTCATGAATCAAGAAGTATTTTGTGTTAAACAAGTTGATTTTGAAATGAGAAGTAAGCAAATGTAATCTTTTATCCTTGCAGCACGTCAGTTATGCGGTGATACGCTATGAAATTATTACAGGGCAAATAAATTGTAATATTTATTTAATGATAAAAATAGCTTAACAATAATAACAACAGTAATTTAACATGCTCTGCATGTCCATCCGCTGCACCACTGTGAAGAGCTAAACGTCCACCAGGAATGGCATCAATGCAATTAACTGTTTTATCAAGTATACTTTGGCTGTTCGCATGACGTAATTTTCATCATCAGGAGGATCCGCTTGCAGCCCAATTTTTGTGATGGCGCAGACGGTGCGCACACAACGGTCAAATGAGTAACTTTGAAAGGCTTCAGCACTCAACTGAAAAATGAAGTTACTCGGGTCCTTCTGAGGCTTGTAGACTCGAGTCCTTAGTAGGGATGCACCGATGCATCGGCTGAACATCGGTAACGGCCATAGGCGCCGATACCGTGGGTGCTCCGGGGCTCGAGCACCCACGGAAAATACCGAGCACCCACGTGTGCCAGACTGCCAGTAGGCGCTCTGTCTACATTCATTTAAAATGAATCATTGCAGTCGGTGATATGTGAAGCATCTGTCACACTGTGATTGGTTATGTCGCAGTCAGTCGAGTAGTATCGCCCATAGATATCTATGGTATCGCCTGCTCCATATCCTATCCACCAATCACAGCGTTTCTCGGATGAAAATCCTCTTTAGTGACCCTGCTCTGTACGCAGCTGCAGCGCAGTTCTTTTAATTCTGTTCCTTCTGAAGAATTAACCGCAATGGTGAGTTAACAAATCTATTTTTTACTGTGTGGACTTGTGTGACAGAGTCCTGCGCGGGTTCGGGTAGCCTACCCGCAAATTTTGCTCAAACGGGTGCGGGTCGGGTGCGGGTCGGGTCGGACACGGGGGGAACACGGGTCTAAACACGGGTTTAAAACAATCATGTGCAAACGTAAAAATATATGCATATCTTTAGGAACACATCTACAAAAATATGCCCGTATTTCAAGTTAAAAAAAATAATTTAAAATCCACATCAGTTTATTTGTGCCCACGCCCTCCCAGGAGTCTAGTAGTCTATACCTACGTAACTTACTTTCACTTTTAAAAAGTCATCATAACCGCGCGCGCGCGATCTGCTTGCAGTCGTCGAGATGGATGCTGAGGAGTTGAAGAAAAGAATAGCTAGTGGAGATGGTAAAGTTGTCGACAAAACTGAAGAAAACAATGTTGTGAAAGGCTTCGCTGCATGCATTTTCGTGTTGGATAGCCGCAAATGTGGAACTTTATCGCGGAGGAAGCACGCAGATAACTGTTACTGTGGTAACAAACCAAGCAGTTCTATCGAACAGTATTTTTCAAATTTAACACTGTTAAGTGTCGGTCGCTGTCCATTTCCTAAGGTTCTGAAGTGCAAAAAAATTGACTTTTTTTTTTTTTAAAGGGCGTACGCCCATGAGAACCCACGGAGGAAAACATAAATCGGCGCCTATGGTAACGGCCGATATTTGCCTCGTTAACTGCCATCGGGAAATAAAAATGACACTCGCCGATGTCACATATGGGCGTCAGTTTGGTTTGATATGCTGGGGACAGAGACGCATTCGGAAGTGCATTTTCAGAAGTGCTGGGTACAATGACGCATTTATTTTTTGTTCTCTCTTTCGCGCAGGTTATGTTTTGAAAGACGATGTCCTTGTAGCTCAGGCACGGCCCC
Source organism: Scardinius erythrophthalmus (assembly GCF_964197995.2). NCBI lineage: Eukaryota > Metazoa > Chordata > Actinopteri > Cypriniformes > Leuciscidae > Scardinius > Scardinius erythrophthalmus. Next base: position 3,325,778 of record NC_138227.1, read on the forward strand.
ACTTTTCAACAGGCCCACCCAAAACTAAAAAAATAAATAAAAAATCGCCAATAAGCTCATAATTTGTGCTAAAATAGCCTAAAAAAATATAGCCTATATATAGGCCTATATATTGATCAAAATGTGAGAAATATATGAAATATCATCATTGGGGTGAAATAAAAAACATTTTTGTCAGTTTTGTTACCTGACTCATGTGGAAGGGAAGGCAGAACGTACTCGGTTACTTTAACCTCGGTTCCCTGAGAGATAAGGGAACGAGTGCGTTGCAAACGCTATGAGAAAACTCCTTTTCTCGAGAAAAGAACGACCATGGTGTGTAGCAGAGGCAGCGGCGGAGTATGCACGATCCGCGAGTGCTGAAGACGTTCTGCACGGCTTTGATGTGTGCGCAGGAGGACACAAATGGGCGGCGACCGCTTCTTCCAGTGGCGGGAGCTTTTCCCTCAGCGCCGTCAACAGATAAGAGCGTTACTGTACACACCGCCGCCGACTTGAGCTGCAAAGAAACTCTGGCCGCCCTGTCAAGGACGCTTGTCTAAAAGTACGGGGAAGCTTGACCGCTCTGAATAGAGAGTGAGAGCGCGCGCGCGGCCGGGTCTCTCTCTCTCTCTCTCTGCTCGAGGCAGAAAAGCGCGTGCGCGCTTAAAATTTCATATTTTGGTATGAACATTCACCCGTGTTTTTTCCCTCATAAATGCGAACACGAAAAATAAAATGAATATTATAATGTTTTTTTTTGTTGGGTCAGACAATGATTATCAAATTTCTCTCTCATATTGCTCTTTATAACAACTGAAAAAGAACTTGTCATAAATAAGGTTATAACTGTCAACCAGAAAGTGACATTAAAGGTTTTTTTGTTTCATAAATTGGTCTGATTGAATTTGTGCTCATTCTAGGATAGTGCGATCAAGAGCCGAAAGACTTGTATGTTTCCGTGGCACAAAAGAAGGAATAAATAACAAAAAGAAAAAACAAGTTGTTATGTTGTTGTTATGCCAAGTTGTTATGTTAAACATCGGTATCGGTATCGGCCCAGAATTTCCCAATCGGTGCATCCCTAGTCCTTAGTATTAAATAATAGAATGAGACGCTCAAGTAAGTGTGCATGGCTACTTTACACATGTTCCCGCCCCACGGTCACGGCACAAAAATACTATTAAAACTTAATTTAGGAAAAATTGTTTGTATTAAATAACTTTGTATTAACTGGCTTTTTTATTAATGCAAATACAGTGAATGACAGCCGTCTGTGTCTCCCAGTGGTTTACATTATTGACAGTTTAGTGTTCAGTGATTCATTTACAGAAAAAAAAGATTACATGTAAGCCTTGCCTTCATCTCTGATAAACATTATTTGTGTCTTATATATCATAATGAACTCAGATAAACTCAGAGTTGACTCGTTTTATATCAGTTATTTTTTTGTGAATCAGAATGCGTGCAAAGGATTGTGGATGGTTGAAGGGCACAAAGGATACACTTGATCCATACTTCAAAATAAGCAGAATTAAGGATGCGAAATTAAGTCTTAAGTCTGTCGCTTGATGACGTGGCAGTCGAGATATGCAGCCTTAGTAGGACACAGCCTTGGTTTGAGAAACATCCGCAAATTATGTACAATATCCCAGAAATCAATCAGTGCCCCGTGATTTAAACACCTCTGATCTCTGAGTTTCTCTTTGTTCATAATGTTTTAGACTATAATGATTGTACTCAGTGTTACTTACTGATCATTTCTGTCTCCAATTAAGATCTGCAGGTTAAAGTCATTCAGTGTCTCCTCTGAGGACAACAACACAAACACTAAAGCTGACCACTGAGACGAGGAGAGTTTCACATCACGTAATCCTCCATACGTATTCATATGAGGTTGAGCTTCGTTCACTAGAGAAAGATCACCCAGTTCATTCAGACAGTGAAACAGATTGATGTATTTATCTGGAGAGAGATTCTCACTGATCTTTTCTTTAATATAGTCAACTGTTTTCTCATTGTTGTGAGAGCGGTTTGCTGTCTGTGTCTTTAGTTCTTGTAAGAGACTCTGATTAGACTTCACTGACAGACCCAGAAGGAAACGAAGGAAAAGGTCCAGATGCCCATTTTTACTGTCTAAAGCCTCATCCACAGCTCTCTGATGGAGATCAGATAGGGAAACTGTGTCTCCATTGGTTGGTTTGGTAATCTGGTCAAACACATTGATGTTATTGTTGATAAAGGAGAGATGCACATATAGAGCTGCTAGATGTTCCTGAATGCTCAGATGAACAAAGCAGAAGACTTTCCCCAGATACAAGCCCAACTCCTCTCTGAAGATCTGAGTGCACAATCCTGAGTAAACTGATGCTTCTGCCTCATCAATGCCACACTCGCTCAGGTCTTCCTCATAGAAGATCAGGTTGCCTTTCACAAGCTGCCGATAAGCCAGTTTCCCCAGTTTGACAATCATGTCTTCATCTTTCACTTTCTTCTCATAGTCCTTCTCATGTTTGATGTTGGTTTGAATGAGCAGGAAGTGTGTGTACATTTGAGTGAGAGTCTTGGGAATCTCTCCTCTCTCTGCTTCACTCAACATCTCCTCTAGAACAGTGGCTGAGATCCAGCAGAACACTGGGATGTGGCACATAATAAAGAGGCTCCTTGAGGACTTCAGGTGTGAGATGATCCTGTCAGCCAGACTCTGATCACTGATTCTCTTCCTGAAGTATTCCTCTTTCTGTGGGTCACTGAAGCCTCGTACCTCTGTCACTCGATGGACACACTCAGAGGGGACGAGATCCGCTGCTGCTGGTCTGGAGGTGATCCAGATGAGAGCAGAGGGAAGCAGATTCCCCACAATGAGGTTCGTCAGCAGCTCGTCCACTGAGGCTGATTCCGTCACATCACACAACCTCACATCGCTCTGAAAATCCAGAGACAGACGACACTCATCCAGACCATCAAAGATGACCAACACTTTATACTCATCACTAGATATGTCCATTTCTTTTGTTTCACGGAAAAAGACATGAAGAAGATCTGAAAGACTGAGTGTTTTGTCCTTCATCAAGTTGAGCTCTCTGAAAGCAAGTGGAAATATGAGCTGGACGTCCTGATTCTCTTTCCCTTCAGCCCAGTCCAGGATGAGCTTCTGCACAGAGACTGTTTTCCCAATGCCAGCGACTCCCTTTGTCAGCACAGTTCTGATGGCTTTGTCTTGTCCAGGAAAAGTTCTAAAGATGTCACTGCATTTGATCGGTGTGTCCTCTGTTTCTGCTATCCTGGACTGTGTCTCAATCTGTCTCACCTCATGCTCATTATTGATCTCTCCACTTTCACTCTCTGTGATGTAGAGCTCTGTGTAGATCTCATTCAGGAGTGTTGGGTTTCCCTGCTTTGATATTCCCTCATACAAACACTCAAACTTCTCTCTCAGATTTGATCTCAATGTGTTGAGGACTTCAGCAGGTTTAGAGTCACGGCTGTAAGATTAATATACCAGATTATTACAAGTCAGAGAAGTAAATAACCATACATTAAAACATGTGCTGTATTATGGGACACAGAACATCATTAGGTTTCTGAAATGTTTCAATTATTAATCATGTGTTTGAGTGATGTTAATTGCAGCACCTAAAATTAAACAACAACAACACGAAGTCCTAAATTTTAACCTGAAACCAGGATACATGCTTTCATTAAAGTCTTGTGGTTGAATCACAGGCTTGTACACAGTTTTGTTTTTAACTGGTCTGGACAGAAGATTTGATCTTAAGTCAGAATGAAGAGGGTAAAGAATCAGACACACTGATATTGATGTAATTGTGTCATTAAGTAACGGACCAACAGCTTTTACAGTGTGTGAATGTATTAACAATACAATACATAGAGCTTCACACAAGAGCTCAATGATAATCATAAATAGACTGAAACTTACATGATTGGAACTTAGAATTGTTTGGTTCAAATCCAGATCATTAAACTGCTGTATATTAATAATAATAATAATTTAATAAAAAATCAAATACTATAAGCATAACATAGAAATTATATACCTGAGATCAGGCCGTTTGTCTCCACTCCTAAACTTTTCTGGCGGCTCCATAGACCAGTTACTCTTCATAGACACAAAGCTGGACTCTGGGTTTGAGCTCTTCTGCTGGACCGAACTGGTTTTAAAAAGTAAAATAAAAAGAATACATACCTATAAATGTTGTGCAGTTTTACAGAAACTTCTGTCTTAGGAAAGACCAGGGAGTGTTGTAACAAATTTGCAATGTTGACATGCCATCCCTGGGTACTGAACACAATAGAACAAGGTTACTCGCTCCATTTCGCTCGCAAACCACCCAGCTTCGCGGGCATATTCAATACTTTGGTGATGAGGAAAGTGGTTCACATCCTTCTCACCGAAGTAATGAGCTTACTGGCAAAAGGAAACAGTTCATCTTCCACACAGCGAGTCAGGCTTCTACAGTTGCTACTTCCTCGTTCCAAAAAAGGATGGTGGACTCAGGGCCATCCTAGATCTCAGACATCTGAACTAGGCCCTTGTGAAACAGCCGTTCAAGATGTTAACCCTAAAACAATCCTTGCACAAGTACGCCCAGGGGATCTGAGTGATGCATACAGTTGGCAGTCAACCAGAATGCCTATTACTACAGTTTTTGCTGCATTTGTGGCAAAGCCACCGCAGCAAAAATAATCCAGTCCCATTTCAAAGTCGTTCTCGAAATGACCGCCAGGTGGAGCAAAGGAACATTTTGCAAAACAGCAGCAATTGCTACATTTTGTAATGTAAGTGGAGCTACTGTCAATTGACCGTTCGCAAAGACCCGCCCCCTTTAGTTACTGTTGCTATGTCCGACAAGCCAAACCATGTTCTCACACAGAGAAAAATACATCACAAAGAGGACACTGACAACGCATACAGGCAGGGCAGAGCAGGTTACTTTTGATATGAAACTACGCACCCTATCTTGCACCCAGCGAAATTGATTTAGTACACCGACGCATGTATCATTCCTAATTTGCACCAGATGCACAGCAGACTTTTCCCTCCACAGATGCACGTTGGTAAATTGGGGAATGAACTTGCGCTCCCGGGTGCTATTTTGCAGTTCCAGAAAAATATTCCGCCACTGACCAGGAAAAACCTAGTCTAAAGGTGGCATGTTCATATGCTATTTTAAGGGCGCATGCTTGGCCATAATATAGCGTGTGCACAACACGCATACACTTTGATTCTCTCATCTACACAGATGCAGCAGTTGCCATTTTTGCAAACCATACATAATTACAAGGAAAAATATTATACACGAGAAATCGTGAAATCATTGTGGTGTCCATGAAGATGTGAAAAAATAGGCATAAATCTAGCTAACACATCACCTCCTTTCCCAGCTGAACAGGATAATTTGGAACCCCCTGTCCAAAGCTAAGGGCCCTCCATGTGTGGCCCCTCGACGGGAGCTGTCGGGCCTTCCAGCGAGAGTCGTAAGCACCATTTGTGAGACTAGAGCCCCGTCCACAAGACGCCTCTATGCCCTTAAGTTGTCCATCTTCTCCAGCTGGTGCTCAGCCCGAAGCCAGGACCCTGCATAATGCGAAGTACCGCTGGTACTTTAATTTCTACAAGAGCTACTGGATGCGGGTCGCACCCCCTCCACGCTCAAAGTCTAAGTGGCTGCGTTGCAGCTATCCATGCTCCAGTGGCCGTCCTATTGTTGGGTAGAAGTGACTTGATTGTTCGCTTCCTGAAGGGGGTGAGGAGGCTCAACCCACTTTCCTCTACTAACATACCCTCCTGGGACCTATCAACAGTCCTCAGAGCCGAGCTGCTACAGTCAGCCAAATTGAAGCCACTCTCGCTCAAGACTTCACTCCTACTTGCCTTAGCCTCGGTCAAGCAAGTAAGCTACCTTCAAGCACTCTCTTTTAGCATTTCCTGCCTTGAGTTTGAAACAGACGACTCTAAAGTCGCTCTCAAGCCAAGGCACGGCTGCGTACCCCAAAGTGCTGTAGGCTCCATTCAAAGCACAAGTAATTTCACTTTCTGCTCTTTCCACGTCGTAAAACAAGTAACAATTGCACCTGCTCTGCCCGGCTACTTGTCCTAAGTGTATATATAGAATGCTCTGCACAGTTTAGATAGTCGGAGCAGCTCTTTGTAAGCTTCAGTGGCCACACCAAAGGGCTTCCAGTCACAAAACAAATATAATCCCACTTAAAAGTAGACGCTATCGCATTAGCTTTCGTTTCAATGGGCCTCCAATGCCCCATTGGCTTCAGAGCACACTCCACCAGAGGCATGGTCCAGTGAGAATGTCTATTTGCAAGCTGGCTGGTCCTTGCGTCCATCTTCGCCAGATTTTATAACCTGGAGGTCCCTGCGCTACAGGCACATATCCTCTCTGTATAGTTGGAGCTAGCCTCTGAATGAGCCCAGCCCATCATTTCTCTTAGAGGGTCTGACCAATCTCTCAACCCCCTTCAGGGCAAGATTGCCCCAGTAGCTCTTCTGCCCTCGGGGGCCTTGTCCAAGTGTCCCCGACTGGGGTCATAGAACATGTTGTTCTGCTTGAACATAGCACGGCATGATTGGATTGGTTCCCCATGGCGTCTAGCAGACACAATACGAAGTGACCATTTGAAAGGGAACGACTCGTTATTTACATAACCTCGGTTCCCTGAAATAAGGGAACGAGTATTGCGTAGACCACCGTGCTATGACTAGGAGCTCATTGTAACGCAGTGCAACTGGGATTTCAAGTATATATTTGTATAGCGCTTTTTACAATACAGATTGTATCAAAGCAGCTTCACAGTATTAAAAGAAAATAATACAACAAAGTTTGTTTCTAGTGGAATTTATTGATTGATAGAATAAAATTAAATATCCCCAAAATATCCCCAACTGAGCAAGCCAAAGGCAACAGTGGCAAGGAACCGAAAAAACTCCATCAAGTGACCTAATGGTGTCCTAAAACTCCATCAGGTGACCTAATGGAGAAAAAAAAAAACCTTGGGAGAACCCAGGCTCAGTCGGGGGCCAGTTCTCCTCTGGCATTTATGAACTAGAGGCCGGATTGTAGTTTGAAACTGTGAGATTAACAATATTATATGAATGCCTGGCCGAAAAGATGCGTCTTTAATCTAGTTTTAAACTGGGAGAGTGAGTCCGAGCAACGAACAGTATCAGGAAGGCTATTCCAGAGTTTTGGAGCCAAATGTGAAAATGCTCTCCCTCCTTTGGCTGATCTGGATATCCTAGGTATGACCAAAAGCCTTGAATTTATTGATCTTAAAGAGCGCGATGGATTATAGGGTGATAGAAGATCCGTTAAATAGACTGGAGCTAAGCCGTTTAGGGCTTTATAAGTCAGTAGCAATACCTTATAATTAATACGGAACTTTATAGGTAGCCAATGTAGTGATGATAAAATCGGTGTTATATGATCATATTTTCTTGATCTAGTAAGAACTCTAGCAGCTGCATTTTGGACTAACTGTAGCTTGTTTATTGAGGATGCAGGACAACCGGCTAATAAAGCATTACAGTAATCTAGTCTCGAGGTCATGAATGCATGAACTAACTTTTCTGCATCAGAAACTGATAAGATATTACGTAGCTTAGCAATGTTTCTAAGGTGGAAAAAGGCTGTTTTTGTAACATACGAAATATGATTTTCAAAAGACAGGTTACAATCGAGTATAACACCCAGGTCTTTTACTGTAGAGGATAAAGTAACAGGACATCCTACGATGTTAAAGTTGTATTGTGAGAGGTTCTGTGGGCAGTTTTTTGAACCGATAAGTATTACCTCTGTCTTGTCTGGATTTAATAAAAGAAAATTACGCGTCATCCAATCTTTTATATCTTTAACACACTCTGTCAATTTGGATAATTTAGCGTTTTCATCCGGCCGTGATGAAATATATATTTGAGTGTCATCAGCATAACAATGGAAACTAATTCCATGTTTCCTTATAATATTTCCAAGTGGCATCATATATATTGAGAATAACAGAGGGCCCAACACAGATCCCTGCGGCACTCCATAGTTTACTGGAATTATGATCGATTTTTCTCCATTTAAATAGACAAAATGGTAGCGGTCAGATAAGTATGATCTAAACCAGCTTAATGCTTGTCCTTGAACACCAGTATAATTTTGTAGTCGATCTAAGAGTATTGTATGATCTATAGTATCGAACGCAGCACTAAGATCAAGTAAAACTAGTATTGAGATACAGCCTTGGTCAGAAGCTAAGAGTAAATCATTTGTGATTTTAACGAGCGCAGTTTCAGTGCTATGATGCGGCCTGAATCCTGACTGAAACTTTTCATAGATATCATTTTCTTGCAAGAAAGAGCCCAGTTGAGTGGACACAACTTTTTCTAGTATTTTAGACATAAAAGGTAGATTTGAAATGGGTCTATAATTTGCTAGATTATTATGATCTAATTGTGGTTTCTTAATGAGAGGTTTTATAACTGCCAGTTTAAATGTTCTTGGAACATGACCTAAAGATAAAGACGAGTTAATAATATTGAGGAGAGGCTCTTCCACTACAGGTAACACTTCCTTCAGTAGTTTAGTTGGTATAGGATCTAATAAACATGTTGTTGTTTTAGATGAAGTGATAAGTTTATTTAACTCTTTTTGTTCTATAGTTGTAAAGCACTGTAATTGTTCTTGCGGGGGGATAATTGAGGCAGAATTATAAGGTGCGATTGAGGATTGAACGTTTACAATTGTGGTTCTGATGTTTTCTATTTTCTCAGTGAAGAAGTTCATGAAATCATTACTACTAAACTGTAACGGGATATTTTGTTCGGGTGACGTCTGTTTATTTGTTAGTCTAGCCACGGTGTTAAATAAAAACTTAGAATTGTTTTGGTTGTTTTCTATTAGTTTGCGGAGGTGCTCAGCCCTGGCCGCTTTTAGGGCCTTTTTATAACGTGACATACTGTCTTTCCACGCGATTCTAAAGACCTCTAAATTAGTTTGTTTCCATTTACGCTCTAAATTACGGGTTTCTCTATTAGAACATGCGTAGTATTATTGTACCATGGTGCTTTAATTTTCTCTCTGACCTTTTTTAATCTAATGGGTGCAACAACATCCAATGTTCTAGAGAGAATGGTGCTCATAGTGCTAGTTAGTTCTTCTAGTTCATCTGTTTGTTTGGGTTCAGGCAGCAGCTGAGACAGATTAGATAAGCAATTTGAGAAATTATCTATGGTGGATGGAAGGATTGTTCTGCCTGGTCGAAAACGCGGCGCCGCATGACATATTACAGCAGTACGTAATATGCAAGTTACCAAGTAATGGTCAGTGACATCATCACTTTGTGGAATGATATCTATATCGGTTGGATCGGTTCCATATGATATAATTAAATCGAGTGTGTGATTAAGACGATGAGTTGGTCCGGTGACGTTTTGCTTGACCCCAAAGGAATTTAATAAATCTATAAACGCAGCCCCTAACGCATCATTTGAATTATCTACGTGTATGTTAAAATCTCCAACAATTAATGCTTTATCTACATTGACCAATAGATCTGAGAGAAAATCTGCAAACTCTTTTAGGAAATTAGCGTAAGGCCCAGGCGGTCTATATACGGTAGCCAAGGCTAGAGATAATATGGATTTTTTTCTAACATCTAAGAGCGTAACATTTAGTAAAAGTATTTCAAACGAAATAAACTTATAACCCGTTTTCTGAGTAACATTGAGAATATCTCTATAGACCGCTGCAACACCGCCGCCACGACCAATCAGACGGGGCTCGTGCTTATAGGAGTATCCTGCTGGAGTAGACTCATTTAGACCGAAATAATCATTTGGTTTAAGCCAAGTTTCAGTAAGGCAAAGTACATCGAAGCTATTATCTGTGACTATTTCATTTACAATAACTGCCTTAGGTGTGAGTGATCTAATGTTTAGAAGACCTAGCTTTAGAAATTGTTTTTGATTACTAATAGCAACATTTTCTGGTTTAATAACAATTCGATTTTTTCTAGATCCTGCAGTAGATTTATTATTTGATCTCACTAAACGAGGAATAGACACAGTTTCTATGCAATGTTCTACACTATTTATATCAGTTAATTTGGTGCAGCAGAGACTATGATTTGGACTTTTGGTTACTAGTCAAAAGGTATTTAACATTTTGGAGATGTTATCTGACAGAAGATCCGATCCGAATCTGCTTGGGTGTAAGCCATCAGCACGGTAAAGCCTAGGACGCTCCCAAAACAGATTCCAATTATTTACAAAGAGCAGTTTCTGCTCATTGCACCATGATATTAACCATTCATTTAGCGCGAATAATCTACTAAACTTTTCATGACCTAGTCGGTACGTGGGAAGCGGTCCTGACACAATGATCGTTATATCAGGCGATGTGCTGCGTACCGTATCGATCAGATTCCTGAAGTCTTTCTTCAGAACCTCTGTCTGGCGCAGCCTGATGTCGTTCACTCCCGCGTGCAGGACCACAGTTCCGACGCGCTCGTTCAGAATCTCGGGAACGCGAGCAGCGATTTCAGAAACAAGAGCACCAGGAAAGCAGTGACTATGCACCTTACTTTTATTTAACGTAGCGTGTACGTATCGAACGATGGAATCACCGATGATCACAGCATCGCGTTCTGTTTCGCGAAGAGGGGAGAAGCGGTTTTGTGTGGATATCTCGAAAACCGGGAGGGTCGGAGAGAGTTTTCTTGGTCTAGACCTGACTCGCGTCTTCCGCTGCGGAAATATCCAGGCTTCGTGGTGGCATGTTGGAGCCGGCGTAAACGAGACCATAGCTGATCGCGGCCTCGACGCTCGGGACCGATGTTGAGAAACGCACGGAGTAGACGAGGTCGGAGTCAGCGGGTTAGTAACGTTAATCACTGATTTGTGTGCATCGGCGCGTGATGTTTCAAGAGCCAAACGCCGGTCTATCAGCTCGGCCTGTCTCACTAAAAGGCCGTGGATCTGTTTCTCAACAGCTTCCAGCTCAGACTGTACCGCGTGTAGCTCAAATGTGTCCTCACCTGCACCAAAAGGTAGACTACTTACATCTGATATATTCGGCATTTTTAATTGATGGACAGTAAGTTAAGTTAGCAACGACGCTACCAGTGATGCTATCAATATTAATACTAATTTATGTCTTAAGTCTTGGTTATAATCCGTCTTTTTAGTGGTACGGGTGTGGAGTAGACGCACGATAGGCGAAAAAAAAATGTTTGTTTGTAAATGAGTGCGGAGAAGACGCGTTCAGCCGTGATCCACAGGAGTAACCTATAAGAGTATCCAGCGTTGGATCACTAGGCTTGAGACGCGTCTGCTCAACAGTCCGCGTTGTAACTATGAGGTGAGGAAAAATAGAAAATGTTCGTTGTAAGTGAGTTTAAAGAGAAATCAAGAATTATAAATCAATCGATGGAGCTCCAAAGACAACAACGCGTTCAGACACGACGCATGCGCATTCGAAACCAATGCGCATGCCCGAAACCAATGCGCATGCCATACTCTTCATAGACACACAGCTGGACTCTGGGTTTGAACTCTTCTGTTGGACTGAACTGGAACAGAGAACAGATTCAGTTTAATCCTTTAATTTACACCCAGATAGTGTCTTCTGCTGGCTAGATCTAAACTGCCAAATAACAGATTGGAGATAAACTTGTCTCGTTGTATATAAACACTAAACTGAGATAGAAAATCAACTTCAGTATGAAATGTACTTTTTATACTGTTATAATTTATTTAAGGCTGAAATGTTGTATGTATATGTAACAAACAAAGTATTTATCATAACATCGTTTAAATAACATAATAATAATAATAATAATAATAATAATAGCTGGAAATGGAGTCATCAGTTTCCTAATGTGTCGTGAGCCAGCGTCCTTACCGGTGCTCGAATTCATGAACACGGTATACTGATTCACAAGCTTGGGAGGGAGCCTTAGGTTTCGTCATGCTAGCATGTGTGGAAGTATTTAAAACATGTGTGTTACAACTAGCCCTGCGTTAGGTTGTGACCCCTCACCCCTATACCTGAGATCAGACTGTGTTTCTCCACTTTTAAACTTTAGTGGCGGCTTCATAGACCAGTTACTCTTCATAGACACACAGCTGGACTCTGGGTTTGAACTCTTCTGTTGGACTGAACTGCAACAGAGAACAGATTCAGTTTAATCCTTTAGATTACTGTGTTCATTCTTTATGTTAGGAACCATATTAATATAAACATTCAACTTTCATTTACTTTTTTTTAATATTTCATGTTAGTTTTAAAACAAAAACAGAGAAAATAGGCAATATATATATATATATATATATTCTCTAAATATTTATTTAATCTCTGTGTGTGTGTGTATTTAACAGTAGACCGCCGTGCTATGACACACACGACTCGGCGTTCATCACTTCAGTCGATTCAACCTGAATCATATGACGAAATGAGCTGCTTTTTTAGGCAGGTGCCCCGCCCCTTCTAGTGGCCTCTGCGCTCAGATCGGCGGGCTGTGCTGATTAGTTCGCACAGTTACGCTGTTCCACCATAAATTTGTGCAGTTCAAACTGATCAGCCAATAGCATGCGTGTAGATCACTGAACTGTTATGGCTGTGCAGTAGCACTGCATTATTTTATAAAAGGCTTCAGTAATCTGAAAAAAAGGAGTCTTCCCCATCGCATCTAGCAGACACAATACTCGTACCCTTATCTCAGGAAACCGAGGTTATGTTAAAGGTAGGGTAGGTAGGAATTGTCTAAAAAACTTATTTTCCAAATTTGTTTAAACTTTATTTATATATCAATACATAATTAAAATGTAAGTACTCTGAAAAAGAAAGTATAAAAATCGAGTGTCTGTAGACCTCTCACGACTGTTTTAAAGACAGCTCATTATTTCCATTCACTCCACCCCCTCCATTCTGGGCTCCTTCCAAAGCCACTCCCCCAAAACACATGAACGCGCGACTCCGACCGCTGAGCTGGAAGAAGCATTATTTACCTGAGATGAGCGGAGAGGAAGGAGCACAGTGCATGTAGTGACATCATGTCAGAATCACATGTAATAAAAAAATCTAACTTTATCATTATGAATATAAACAAATAAGATTTGAGTACTTGAGTATAAGAATTTTAGTACTCACTATCAAGCTAGCATATTGATATTGGTAAAGTTTAAAATATTATTATTTTTTGATTCGCTAACGAGCTAGTTATATCTATAAGGCAAAGCTAAAAACAGGTTGCATTGATACACGTTTTTCCATTACCATCAGTTACACTGTGATGAAGATGAATTTCGTGTAAGATTCATAACATATATGGTGTTCTGCATGTAAGAGTTTCCATGATGAAAACATTGTTGACTCTGATGAGGACTACACTCCAGAGACAAGTACCGCATCGTCAGCTCGAGGACAGGTCAGGGGTCGAGGGCGAAGCAGAGGAGGTTGTGCAAGCGGCCGTGCAACTAGGGTCCGAGGAAGTAGAGGCCGAGGATGGGGTGGTCGAAGTGCAGGGCAAGGAGCACTTCTTGGACATGAGGACCTGCGTCGAGTTTTGCATCTCCTATTCCTAGGTTCTGTTCCTCTTGAATTCCTCAAATCAAACGGGTGCGCGCACGTGAGCAGATTCTTAGTAAAAGGGTGGTTGCCATGGTTGCGAGAGAGAGTGACAGTCGCCTAAGCCAATCCTTTGTTTCGTCCCGAATGGAAATAATGAGCTGTGTTTAATGCAGATTAAACAGTCTAGAGTCACTCGATTTTTATACTCTTTTTTTTCAGAGTACTTACATTTTAATTATGTATTGATATATATAGAAAGTTTAAACAAATTTGGAAAAAAGTTTTTTATAAAATTCCTACCTACCCTACCTTTAAAGGACAAGTTCGGTATTTTACATTTAAAGCCCTGTTTACAGATCGTTTATGATGAAATAGAACGGTTAAGATTAAAATTTGGACACATGCTGCTGTCCCGAGAATTTTAGGTTTCTTTCGCTTTCCCCCCCCACCTCCAGAATGGCTGCATATGTGCACTGGAACAATCCTTCCTAAAACGCGTTAAACTTTCGTTTACAAAGACATGAAACTCACCGAGTGGTCAGGGGTGTTCACTGATATGCTCACACAAAAATCGCTGCAAAAGATGCTTTCCAACAGATTTATCGTAGTTTTTGTCCAACTCCATTGACTTGTAATGGATGTCCATTGACTTTTATTGGATGTGCTGTGAGGTACGGTATTACTCCACCACCAACTGGGCTGGAGTGTCTATTATTAAAGCTCTCAACAGAAGAATGTATGGGTGCAGCAATGTTTGTGTGAGCATATCAGTGAACACCCCTGACCACTCGGTGAGTTTCACGTCTTTGTAAACGAAAGTTTAATGCGTTTTAGGAAGGATTGTTCCAGTGCACATATGCAGACATTCTGGAGGTGGGGGGGGAAAGCGAAAGAAACCTAAAATTCTCGGGACAGCAGCATGTGTCCAAATTTTAATCTTAACCGTTCTATTTCATTAGAAACGATCTGTAAACAGGGCTTTAAGTGTAAAATACCGAACTTGTCCTTTAATAACCGAGTCGCTCTAATAGGAGCTCATTGTAACGCAGTGTTACAACGCCTGTGCAACTGGGATTTACACCCGGATAGTGTCTTCTGCTGGCTAGATCTAAACTGCCAAATAACAGATTGGAGATAAAGTTGCCTCGTTGTATATAAACACTAAACTGAGATAGAAAATCAACTTCAGTATGAAATTTACTTTTTGTTATTAATTTATTGCTTAATTTATTTAAGGCTGAAATGTTGCATGTAACAAACAAAGTATTTATCATAAAATAGTTTAAATAACATAATAATAATAATAATAATAATAATAATAATAATAATAATAGCCGGAAATGGAGTCATCAGTTTCCTAATGTGTCGTGAGCCAGCGTCCTTACCGGTGCTCGAATTCATGAACACGGTATACTGATTCACAAGCTCGGGAGGGAGCCTTAGGTTTCGTCATGCTAGCATGTGTGGAAGTATTTAAAACATGTGTGTTACAACTAGCCCCGCGTTAGGTTGTGACCCCTCACCCCTATACCTGAGATCAGACTGTGTTTCTCCACTTTTAAACTTTAGTGGCGGCTTCATAGAGCAGTTACTCTTCATAGACACACAGCTGGACTCTGGGTTTGAACTCTTCTGCTGGACTGAACTGCAACAGAGAACAGATTCAGTTTAATCCTTTAGATTACTGTGTTCATTCTTTATGAGAGGAACCATATTAATATAAACATTCAACTTTCATTTACATTTTTTTTATTTCATGTTAGTTTTAAAACAAAAACAGAGAAAATAGGCAAAAACATTACATTTTTTCTGTAAATATTTTTTTAATCTGTGTGTGTATTTAACAGTGTTTGTTGAAATGACCTTTGTCCAGTAGAAAACTCTCCATCTCTGGATCCTTGTGAATCAGCCATGATGAAGCTGCAGGAGAATCTGATGAGTTTGATCTCCTCCACTGACTCTGAATCAAGAAACATTCAGACAAAAAATTAAATGATTTAATTAAACAACCTTCATAATTAACAGCTAAACAGATGTGTTTTGAGTCTGGATTTGAATGTGACTACTGTAGGAGCACATCTGATCTCTTCTGGAAAGTGGTTCCAGCTGCGGCCTAGGCATAGGCATATGCCTAATAGCTAAAAGTGGACTCACCATGCTTAGAGTTAACCCTTGGTATTTTTTAGCTGATGTGATCCTAATGATCCTAATGAAAGGCAGGAATAAAGCCTTTCTTGCTCTCTTTCTCTACCATGAAAAGAAAGTTAAAAAAAGAGAGAAAAGAGAATCATGTCAAGAGAATGGCGAATGCAGGCACTGTGAGTTGCTCTCCATTAAAGTGCTTCGCACTCGTTTCGCATATCGCAAGTCTATCTGGCAGAAGAGCGGGAGACGGGTCCTTCCCTTTCTCTCATTCTCTCTTCAGATCGCGTCATCCTCCCGTCCACTGCTGAAGCATGCTTCTTCAGATTGGCCTGAGGACGTAGGTTCTTGTCAATAAAGAATCTATTGGCTCAGATCTCGCGTCTGCCGAGGCAACACACGCATTACGGGTCTGCTATATATTTATATAATGCGAGGGAACTGAACAGACAGGAGATTCCCTTTCTCTCTTGTTCCTATGATTGCTTCCTATGACTGTGGCTGATTTCACTGTCTCCTCTGTGGCTATCCAGAGAATATCCTTTGTATTATTAAAAAAGCAAATTTGCTAATTTGGAAGGATTTGAAGAGTATCTTCGCGATGACTGTCTGTCATTGGCTGTTTCCGACGCAGAGGATTGTACGAGCTCAGTGGATGACCCCGCACCCCGCCGTCTAAAAAAACAAGCGACACCAAGGCAGGTATCGACGCCAAACTTTTCGGTGTCCTATCAAAGGCTGTTTAAGTGTCGAGTGGCCTGCTTTAGAGGAGCCCACACGAAGCCGCCTGGATGAATGGTTCCTGCTGGGGCACCAACAGGCCCCTCGCAAGCTTGCAGCGCCATTCTTCCCTTAAGTTCACAACAAACTAACCAAGTCGTGGCGCGCTCCTTACTCTGCCCACCTAAGTACTTCCACTTCCACCGCTCTCACCACCATTGATGGCATCGTGGAAAAAGGCTATGAGAAGCCCCCCCCCATTGAGGAAGCAGTGGGTGCGCACCTCTGTCTACCCACTGCCATTGGATGGAAGGCCAAAGTGTCCCATCCATATAAACCATGCAAGACGACTTCAGCCATTGCCAGACAGGCTTAGGTGTCCTCTGGCCAAGCAGGCTCGGCTCTTCATACCAGGTATTCCAAGCAAAACTCTTCCGATCTATGGGTGAGTCTGGACCTGATCCAGCCACATTTCGTGACCTCCACTGCACCAATACCTGGCCCGCGCGCCACGAAAGCCACTGCCCAAGCCATCGGAAGAACCTTCGCCAGCCTAGTGGTGCTGGAGCGATACTTGTGGCTCAACCTCACAGAAATTAAGGACGCGGACAAGGCCTTACTTGATTCTCCAATCTCCACCACTGGTCTCTTCGGCCCTGCGGTTGACAGCTTCTCGGAGCAATCCACGGCAGTACATTAGTCTTCGCAGGGCATTGTATGAGAGTGTTGGTTTGCGATCTTTGCACAGTCGCTGGCTAGAGCACTGGTATATTTTTCTTTTTAAGGCAATACTTTGTAAACTGCCTCCTTACTTATGTTCTCTTCTGATTCCTAAAGTCACTTCCCGGAAATGTAATCTTCAATCATATGGGCAAATCATGTATGATATCCCAAGAATGCGAACTGTCTTTGGTGAAAGTGCCTTTAAAGTTTTTGCACCTTTTTTTTGGTATAAATTGCAGAATCAGCAAAATGTGACCTTTTACCGACAATGACACAGTTTAAAATTAGGATAAAGGACTATTTGAGTACAAAATGCACATGTGCTGTTACGGAGCTCTTGCTATGTTGCTTCGTGACTGGTGTTCTGTCGATTCTGTTAATTCAGTCGAATTAACCTAGCCTGGCTCCGCCCTCCTATGTACTTCCGCTCAATTTCATTTTCCTTCGGTAACTCCGTCTGGGATTGTGGTGTATTCTTTGGTTTTCTCCGATCAATTTTTAACCGGTCCAATCAGCGAACAGAGGGAGTGGCTGAGAACGATGACGTTGAGATCGTGCGCTAGTTTGAGTTGACATACGTCACAACCAAACGTTAGCAATTGGTTATGGCAGATCCAGAGTGACTCTGGTCAGATCCAATAGTTTTAAACTTCAACAGAGTACCCGCCTACAAGGAAGTTAACGCTTGTCAATGGAGAGAGGCCAGACTCTCTGTACAAATGAAATGTACGAGAGTCTGGTAGAACCAGGCTAGAATTAACCTGATTCCTATGGCGAAATGAAAAGAAAAGAAAAATGTTTAAAAAGATCTTAATTTATGGTCTGAAGATAAACGAATGTCTTGCGGGTTTGGAACAATATGTGGGTGAGTGATTAACGACAGAAATGTCATTTTTAACAACAAAAATGTCAACTTTCCGGAAGAACTTGAAGATGTTTTCCTGTGTAATGACAGTCATGTGAAGTAGATGAGGGATGTTGTTCCTGATTAATGAGAGTTTAACCAACATCCTCCTCCTACTCTTCATCACCTCCAGGAGATCAAGACCATCAGGACAGACGATATCAGCTTGTTCTGGTAGACGCTGCTTTGTATCTCCTGTTTCTCACTTTCTCCACAGATTCAAAGGTCAGAAGCTGTTTGTGTGCTAATGCTTTGAGAACATTATTAAAGACCTGATAACTTTGAATAAACTTTCTATTGACGTTACTGGAAGAACATTTGATCAGAACTTTGAGAGAACTTAAATAGTTTTCTTTTGCTCTTTTTGATTGTTAGTTCATAATTTTCCTACCATATATTTTTGTTCTTTTGTTTATTAATATTGTTCACTATTATGTTCGATGTCTTGCACTTTCACACTTTTTCTGTTTTTTTTTTCAGTCACATGTCAATGGATTTATAATGTCCGTATAACTAAATTTATGTCCATTATTATTTTGTGTACTCTCATAGAATGATGTAAAGTCTATTCTAAATATATAATGTAATAATCTAAAAGCCAAGGCATATTTAATATCACTCCTTCACTTCACCTTGAAAGCAATTATGAGCCATGTCTCCCAGTGCACTGAAATATTTCATGAAAGTACTTACTATTTTGAAGTTAGTTCTTCGTTAATATATCATGTTTTCTCCTTCACGGCACAGCCCGACACTTCCAGTTGAACTGAACTTTGTGTTCAGAAAAGAATGTGTAGTCTAACAGGTTTTTATGGATTCGGCACATGACCTACTTTGACTGGAAAGAGAAAATAATCCACAGAACAGCCCCATCAGTCCCTGAAAATCACAAAAATTATTATTCATGTTCTCAAATCAAAACACACATATACTCTGTAAAATACAGGGTAAGATTAAATGAGATGCCCTGGAGTAAGATGTTTTTTAATGTATTTTAAACACAAAATACCAAACAAACCTTAAAAAGACACATCTTAATTCAATCCCAAGAAGTCCAAATAGCAGCAAACAGAATAAATAAACAACATAAACCTAAAGAAACGTAAAGAACAAAAAAATTAATTAAATCCATAAATAAAATAGGGGGTAATCAGATTAGAAGATTACATAATTTAAGCGCTTTTTTTGTTGCACATGAAATTGCCTCTTCCATATCCCAGGGCACACCAGGAGCAATCTTGGCCAGTAAGGCAATCACCTCCTGTCTGATGTTCTTTTTCTGTTTCTCTGGCGAGCTTTTGATGCGTAAATTCCATCGCTTTTTGTAGAGATCCAATTCCAAGATCCAAATCAACGCTTGCACCTTAGAAGCTACTTCAAGATTTGCATTCATTGGGGGTTTTCAGTAAAAACGAAGTTAATAACTAATGATCGTTGCGACCGAAGTGAATCAATGAAAACTAACTTTAGCTGGACAATAACTTTATTCTAGAGCTGCTGTAAAGCCAAAACAATCTCTGTTACTGTAATTTCCTATTATTACTGTAAAGCTGCTTTGAAACAATCTATATTGTTAAAAGCACAATACAAATGAAGGTGAATTGACTTGACTTCTTTTAATTCAGAATGTGTCTTCCAACTCTAACTTTCATAGAGTCAGAGCTGCTCGAAGTATAACTTGGGGCATGTAAAGTTTTTTTTTGGCTTTTTTTAGCCAGTGTGAAACCACACATAGACCTTCACAAGTGTTGCATTATGATGGGCTCGACAGTTTACTTGAGCTAAAAGCAACAAGTTCACAATTCAGCTGTTATTTCTCGGAAAACACACACACACACACACACATTATTAGTGTTATAAAAACCAACTTCAACCTCCTTGTCTGTTTGTTTGAAGAAGCATTGTCATCTGACTGAAAGCAAATTACTTTCTGATCTTCTGAAAAAACAGACAATAGTATTTTCAGGTAAGTTTAGGGGTTTAAGTACAAGGTCAATGTCATTGTGCAATATGCACATATTCCTATGGAAGTGATATAAATATAGTATTTGTGAAACTTTCTTGTCTTTCAGCATCTTTTCTTCACTAGATCATCTGAGGGATTTGACTGAATAAAGATGCTGCTGATCATTGAAGCTCTTCTCATTTTAGCTGCTCTGGGACAGGTAAGCTCGTGTTCTAGTATGAATATTACAGACATGAATACTGATGATCTGATCATTATGATTCCTGTTGCTGCAGGATCAAAGAGCTGCTGTCGCAGGACTAACCTTGGATATGGCACCGAATTCAGTTGATGACTATTATTACGGCTGTAGAGTGAAAATGGCAAATAAGGTGGAGAAACAATATCTAAAGAAGGAACATGGTAACTCTGAAGAATTTAATAATGCTTGGGAAGAAGGTGAAAAAAATGCATTTCATGACAATACCTTGAAACGTCATAATTCAATTGCCATTTATGTGTACACCAACACAAAAGAATATCAAATATATCCTAAATTTAATGATGACACTCGTAATGGAAAAAAAGAATACACAGCCAGGACATACAAATGGTATTCACTTCAGTTTCTATTAACAGAAGCGATAGAGAGTCTGAGGAAAAAACAAAATAAGTGCTTTGAAACCTTTCGTGGTACAAATCTTGCATTTAATAGGTTTACTTCTCTAAACATTCGTTTCGGCTCATTTACATCCTCCTCTCTTGATCGTAACTTAGCAAAGCGTTTTGGAAGTAAATCTTGTTTTGAAATCTACACTTGTTTAGGTGCTAATGTGACAAAATATTCTAGGCTTACTTATGAGAAAGAAGTGCTGATTCCTCCTTATGAAATGTTTGAAGTCACTGATATCAAGACAAAACCATTTCAGAAAGATCTCTGGTGTGAGACTGTATTCACTTTGAAAAGCTCTGGAACAAGAAGTGAACTGAACTGTGCTTTATTCAAGAACCAACCAAGACCATAGCAAAGTACTATGGTGTGCGCTGAACAAAGTGCTTTGAATTTCTGTGTGACACTGTATTACTTTGAAAAGCTCTGGTGACCTGAATTGTACCGTGGCATGAACAGGGGAAAACAAGTTGAACAGTGTTCTAATTTTAACATTATTATGTTGTGTGTTAACATGTAGATACTGTGTTTCTTGTTGTTATTGAACACTGATTGTGTGTTTTATTGAATTACAGCATTTGTCTGATTGTACGATTCGTAGATTCACAAGGTAAACATCCAAAAATGCTTATGCTTTTTTTATTATTCAACTTCTGTAAACCAAATAAATCTTTCAAAGCATATTCTTTTCTCTCATAATTCTCTTTGATCAACAACACATTTTGTGTTTGCATGTTATAGTGAGAACATAAATCAGTGATCAACTGGGAGCTTTTACAGCTGGAAAAATGTGTCTCAATCTGTGAATAAATGACGCCACCAGCTGGAGAAAGAGGAAAGCACACAATGAAAGAAATCAATGTAATATTTTAAAGCAGAAAGTGGATATTACTCAATGAGGCTGTTTTAGACTGATAAAATTATGTTTATTTGAGAGTTATTTGACTGTCCACTGGTTTATAGACGTCATTCACCAGGTAACAGACACCAAATACAATCTGTATCAAATTCAGTGTAAAACTATGAGCTGAGAAATGATGAGCAAACGGCAGATAATGGCGTTTCATTTCAGTGGATTTTATAAAAATGTGGAAACCCGACGGTTATTCTCTCTCCGAGATCGCTATCAGATGTCCCTCGATCTCTTTTTCTGACAGAGTCCTGAAAGACACAGACAGATGTTCTCTATGAGGGCGTATGTGTGCCAAAAAGCAGACGACTGCTTTCAACTGTGTAAATTTACATTTATTCCTTTAGCAGACGCCTTTATCGACATAAAAATGGGGAATACAACAATTCCTCCATATCTGCAGTCACTGCGTACGTGTTAATTTTTTTTTATATGTTTATGATGTCTTTATCTGTCATTTTGCAAAAATTATGTTTCATATTTTCACATTTTGAATGTGAAATGTGATTTTTTTTCACATTTTCATATACCATCTTTTTAAAACAATGAATATTATGACAAAACAAAAGGATGAAACTAAAGAACTCTAGATTCATTCACACTTATAGAACAGAAAGATAACATGAGCAGTTCTCATTGTATAAAAGCGTCTGCTAAATGCATAAATTAATGAAAATAAATGCATCTGAAAGTTTTAGAAATCTCATTATTGCACAAATCTAAATGTCGTGTATGTTTACCTGGATATCTGTTAAGCGCATTACAGAACATAAACTTATAAAGCACAAAACAACATAAATAAAAAGGCAGCAACAGTAGACACACAAATGAATTACACAAAGTAGATGACCTTTTTGGCACAAATGTAACGCCATATTTCTGCTTAAACTACATCATATGTTTGCTGTCAGACACTCATTCGTTCTTTCTCCATACCTGAATTTAGGCTTTTCTTTGGTTACAACAGCCACTTCCAGCTCAGTGCTTTTGAAGTCCATGGAAAGCACAGAAGACAAACACGAGATCGCCATCTAGAGGACAGGAGGCACACATGAGAATTACAATATTCAGTCAACACACTGCTGACAGACAGTAAACATAACATTTTTACATATTATATTAACATAAAGGGCCTAGAAATAACTTTTTGCCACATCTGCCAATGGCCAGTGAGTTCAGAAAATTGACATACCATTAATATGTTTACCAGCCATGAAACTGTTTTCAAAACCACAGCTAAATCTACTAGCCTAACTAATATAAATGAATAACATTACTAAAGACAAGTAAATTGTCAGTAATAAAATTAAAAATTAATAAGCATTATATTAAGCAAAATCACAAATACATATAATATAACAAAGATGCAAATTAAATAAACAGAAGCTTTTCGGGTATTTCCGGTAGATCTGACAGTAGTTTTCAGGTACAGAAATGTAATAAAGTAAGCAAATGTAAAATAACACTGCATAGTCCTCACTGTATAAATTAAACATCCTTATTAATTAAACCTTATAAAAGTTATTCAGTTAAGAGCAGTGAGTGATTTTATTCTGTCTTTTGTTGTTTGATTAACAGTAAAAACACTGACGGCAGCGGAAATATGAGGCTACTGTCACTTTAAGAGTGAATGCACCGGTCTAATATACTGATACTGACACACGTTTCCTTCTCAACTGTTTATGTTCACTTTAGACATAACCGACTGTTTACTAGGATACATGCCAACAACATGTTAATTTATGCTACCAACATGTTAATATTAATAACATGCTAATTCACGCTAACAAAATGCTATTTCACACTGCTAATATGCTGATTCATGCTAACAACGTGCTGATTCATGCTAACAACATATTAAAACATGCTAACAACATGTAAAATCATGCTAGCAATGTTCTACAACATGATAAGTTAATTCATGATAGCAGTGATGATAGAAGTGCCAAATGTTAGAAGCGTTAAAACATGCTAACAAATGCTAAATCATTTTGAGAACATGTTAAATCATGGTAGCAACATGCTAATTCATGCTAGCAATGTGTTGAAACATGTTATCAATATGCTAAATCGTTATCAATGTGCTAAAACGTGTTAACAATATGCTAATTC
>NC_138227.1:3356971-3361971 GCF_964197995.2 Scardinius erythrophthalmus
GTGTGTCATAACAGTTTTCAGCCATGTCATCACTTCAGCGTATAAAACAGCAGAATGTTTCAGAGATTACATATAAATATAATATATATACTCAGTAACAGTCAAGAGCACAAATCACATTATTACTTCATCATATGTGCACATTTGCCTTATTATATAGAGTTAATTGTACAACTCACTGAAGTATTGCATTACAATATAGATATGAATGTTTAAATATTCAAATGACAAATATGAATATTCATGTGCGATGGTTTAGGGGCGTGGCTTGTGATGCGTGACTGGAGTGATCAAAGTATCGCTCGTCCAGTTGTGCGTTTTAGTTTGATTTCATCTGATGGGAATTACATTTCTGAATGTCTGCAGTAAAATAGTGAAGCCTGATGAATGTACCGCCTCTGTTACATAAATTATGTGTTATTCGGAGTGTTTCATCTTATTATAATGACTTCATATATGTGTGTGTGTGTGTGAGTGTGTGTGTTTAACCCCTGCGAAGCTCATGTAGTTGCGCTGCAACTTTCCTCAGCTCAGCTTCGATCTCCAGCAGCTCCTGAACGAGACAGAGAGTTCATGAATTCAGCACACGTCACTTCATCTAGATCATCTATATGCACTCAATAAAAGATGACGAAATAAAGTTTTAGTGGAAAAACACAGCAGAGGTTCTCATCCAGGCCTCAAGATGACCAAAAAGTATTTTAATGATTATTAATGGTAATAAATTAAAATAAGCAAATTCTAATCTAAACTAAAATGGTAAAAAAAAAAAAAAAAATCAATTAAGTTCTTGTATAATATAATAATAATAAAAAATAAACAATAAATAATAAATGACCTTATCTCCTCAATAACTTTGTTTTAAATGAAAGATATCATTCTTGAAACTTTTGAAATCACAAAACTAATCATGGTTATTTAATATATAATAATATAATACTCCCAGTTTCTGCTAATAAAAAAAATAAAAAAATAAAACGAGAAACTGTTATTATGCATTCAGCTTTGATCATAGGAATAAATTACACTTTACTATATATTCACATAGAAAATATGTTACATTCCAATAATATTGTACAATTTGTACAATATTACATTCCAATAATATTGTACAATTTGTACTGTATTTTTGATTTTATGAAAATGCAGCAGAAGAGACTCTTATTACTAAATAAAAATATTAAACTAAATAAGAAATAAGAAATATTAGTACTGTAATATTTCACTTTAACATTTTAGTACAATAATGTTAATATTTATGTCTTGAGTTCTATGGCATTTGCTGTGAACACCGGCGTGTAAACGAACACAGTGCTGCGCTTCACTCTGAACACACACCACATGTGTGTATTCATTTAATTAACTCTGCCTTTGTGTTTTGAAACGCCGTATATTATGATTTTGGTTTTATTCTGGTGAAGCTGTGATAGACATCGGCAACAACAGAAACACACCTCATCTTCATCCTCCTCCGCATGCTGTCGTTCCTCCTCTTCCTCCTCTCCGTCTCTCTCGAACTGTCGCGTGGCTTCATCGCTGGCGTTCTCCATCTCCCGCTTCTGCTCCTTCACCTCCGCCTCTGGTCTTTCCTCCTCCTGAACGTGCTCCATCTTCCTCATCAGCTCCTGCAGCTCCTCCTGTTTCTCCTCCTCCTTCTGTTTGCTCCAGCCGGCGGTGTCGTTCTTCTGCTCCGCCCGCAGCTGCTTCAGCTCCTTCTCCACCTTCTCCTTCTCCAGCATCAGCTCCAGCTCGTTCTTCCTCTCATCCTCCTCGCTCTTCGTGCGCTTCTTCTCCAGCTGTTTCTTCTTCAGCTCCTTCAGCAGCTCCTCCAGCTCCTCGTCTTGTTTCCTCTGGATCTCCGTCGCCCTGATCTCCTCCTGCAGAAGCTCATCCAGGTCTCGCTCATTCTTCGTCGCTCCCTCCTCATCTTCATCCTCGTCATCCTCCTCCTCCTCCCATGTGTCATAATCGTCTCTCTCGCGAGAGTATTTGCTCTCTCTATCTTTCTCTGCAGAAAAAAAAGACACATGTATCAGATCACTCACTCACCGACTCACCCACTCACTGACTCACCCACTGACTCACCCACTCACTGACTCACCCACTGACTCACCCACTGACTCACCCACTGACTCACCCACTGACTCACCCACTGACTCACCCACTGACTCACCCACTGACTCACCCACTGACTCACCCACTGACTCACCCACTGACTCACCCACTGACTCACCCACTGACTCACCCACTGACTCACTGACTCACTCACTCACTGACTCACTCACTCACTGACTCACTCACACACACACACACTCACTCACTCACTGACTCAATCACTCACTCACTGACTCACTCACTCACTGACTCGCTCGCTCACACACTCACCGACTCACCCACTCACCCACTCACTCAATCACTCACTCACTGACTCACTCACTCACTGACTCACTCACTCACTGACTCACCGACTCACCGACTCACTGGCTCGCTCACACACTCACCGACTCACTGACTCACTCACTGACGGACTCACAGAAAAAAACGGACATGTGTATCAGATGTGTGTGTTTTGCTAGTCTCACATGACTGTATTAAAGGCCTGTTCACACTATTTTTCCACTGATGAATGACAAAAACATTGACAGCCAATCAGAACACACTTTAAAGAGCTTGAGCATTTAAAGCGACAAACTGAATTGAATTGAGGTGAATAATGACTCTATTATCTTCAGTAGAGCTGATTCTTAGAATTGGTGCACATCTTGCCGTTTCCATCCTGCAGTTTCTTATGCGATTTGCTTAAAAATAGGTGGATGTAAGCGTAGCCACTGACAGTTATTGAACTGAACTGAATCAACACTGAACTGAACTAATCTAAATAATGTCACTGATGTCTTTTTAGAGCTGATTTGCAGCAGAATGTGAATTTGTCTCATATTTGATGAGATTCTCTTATTTTCATGTTTATTAAGGACCTGATTTAAAGTCCCTCTGTGGTGAAAATCCAGCTTTTAATGTTGTTTATGTGTCTATGTGGTGTTTTTAATGTGCTTTAAGACAAACCATGTGTAAATTCATAAGTCGACAGCATTGCTGAGTATTTCCTCCTTAAAACTGCAGTGAACCAAAGACAGTCTCAAAAACACGCTTTGAAATCGCTGGTGTTTCTGACGTCACAAACTACCTTGTAACCAATCAGATCAACGTGTGATCGTCAACCAGTGGATCTCTGAGCTGAGGGAGTGAGTGGAGGCGGGGCTCATTTGCATATTCATTGAACCGCGCATACTAAATGAAGCAAGGGTGTTTTAAGGCATGAAGACATTTTTTCAAGGAAAAAACATTTTAATTTGTCATTTTGGTGATCAGAGATGAGTTTTAAGGGATAATATGAATGACTACAGGGGGACTTTAAACAAAGAGTTGATAGTTTTGACAGGAGTGTTTTACTGACCGTGTTCTGCGAGCTCCTGTAATTCTCTCAGCAGACCCTCGTGTCTCTCTTGAGCGTTCAGAGCGTCGTCTGTGAACAAACCAGCACAGAATCACTGAAGCGTCTGATTCACAGTTCAGTCAAACATGATCATTCTGTCATCATTTACTACCCTCATATCACTCAACCCTGAGATACAAAAGAAGACATTTTGAAGTATGTCTTTGAGTGTGTTTTTGTCTATACTGGGTCAACGTTCTCCAATGTTATTTAGTTCCGAAACGTTCTTCAAAAGACCTTCTTTTATGTTCAACAGTAGAAAGAAAGTCATTCAGGTTCGTGTGTAAGCTTGTTTTCAACACAGAATAAAATTATTTAAAAGATTCTTGCAACTTTTTTATCTTGCAATTCTTACTTTTTTTCACACAATTGCGAGAAAAAAAGTCAAGACTTGCAAGAAAAAAGTCAGAATTGTGAGATTAAAAGTCGCTATTAGCTTTTTAAAAATGTTATTCAGTGGAGGAAACAAGCTTCCACAGGTTTGAACAGAGTTGTGTTGTAAAAAAATATATATATACACAATTAAAACAAACTACTCCCAGGAACCAAATACTGGTATTTGGTAATATTTTTTATCTTGTGCATAACCTGTTTTTAAAATGTTCTGGATATTTAAGCCTATATATCTGTGTCCATATCATAACATGACCATAAACCAGCCTCATTTCACAGCTAACAAAAATATATATGCCAAGAACGGTTTGTTAACGTTCCCATAAAGTTATGAAAACGTTTCGTTATTTCTGAATGTTCTCTGAACGTTCAAAACGCCCCCAAAACGTTATGCGAACGTTAAAGGAATTGCATTTGATCATTCTTCAATCATTATGGGAAGGGAAAGTTACTTCTGAATGTTCTGAAACAAGTAGTAATTTATTTTATTTTTAAATCTACATTTAACGTTTTCAGAACATTATTAAAGACCAGATAACTTTGAACGAACATTTCTATTAACGTTTGTTTATAACTTTGAAATAACCTTGACAAAACGTTCTGAGAACTTTCCCTGTTGGATGGGATCTAGACCAAATAGTTCAGGTTGAGAGATACTCACCCATCTTCTGTCGGTCACAGCCGTTAGCACTGACCGGGTCGCAGTCAGCCGCGCGCTAGTGTAAACACAAACACACGGGTTAGTTTACACACACACACACACATAGAGAGAGAGAAGAGAGTAATCATTGTGAACGTGATGTCTCTGACCTGCTCGCCTGACAGAGGGAGACATCTCACTGTAGAGGAGAGCAGAAATACAGAAAGGAATTAAACCACAACAGAATATTGAACAGGAAAAAAAAATAGTTTTGGTTCTGTGCAACGGCTGTTGATTGGATGGATGTTGGCATGTAGGCGTGGCTATCATAAATGGAGGCGGGACTGAGCTGAAGGGGCGGGGTTACGTGGACTAAATTATTAAACATTACAAGCTCAAAACATGCACGTCTGAGTAGCTCATGA
Source organism: Scardinius erythrophthalmus (assembly GCF_964197995.2). Classification (NCBI taxonomy): domain Eukaryota; kingdom Metazoa; phylum Chordata; class Actinopteri; order Cypriniformes; family Leuciscidae; genus Scardinius; species Scardinius erythrophthalmus. The sequence goes on from NC_138227.1 coordinate 3,361,923, forward strand.
TTAAACCGATTCTGTATCATTTAACATTCATCAGGAATTCATAATGAAG
>NC_138227.1:3366971-3369471 GCF_964197995.2 Scardinius erythrophthalmus
ATCCCCCTCTCGCTCGCGTCTTCACTTCATAGCACTGCGTATAAAAATCATTTGGATCATAAAGTCTCTCGGTTCATATTGTGATTTTTTTTCCTATACCGGCGTATTTACAAAACTCTGCGTGCGAGAGGCAACGGCTGCAGTAAACATCTTGCGTATAAGTGCTGAGAAACCTCTTGTACCTCGGACAGGAATAAGAACGCATCGTAACGGATAAACACACGGGAATGAGGGACGCGTGAGATCAACACAGTCCGTCGTGGAGGTCAGAGTTCATGCAGGCGAATGGACACACAATGTAAACGACGACGTCTAGATGAGCGGCCGGCTCAGGCCCGAAGCCCTTTAGAGAAACCATAAGCACCGTTCCTCGCGGTCACGCACCTCCTCCAGCCAATCAGATCGCTCGTCTTCCCGCCCTCCCTTCCGTAATATAATAGTTCTTCTGTATTTCCTTTATAATAAACTTAGTTAAGTACAATAAAGTAGAAAAATATTAGAGAACATATGCACAGTTAGTTTGTGTGTGATCTGTAGTGACTCGTGTTGTTTGAGTGTGTGTGCTGGGCTACTGGAGCACCGGCCGAACGACTCGGTGAACAAGAAGAAGAAGAAGCAGAAGAAGTCGTCAACGTTCAGCTCTTCCACTGGCTTGATGCTCATATCGTCGACGTTCTGTCCATCCCGTCTGCAACGAGAGAATCAAACTCATGTTAACGTCAAAATGGAGGATTCTTGTTTTTTATGGATATCAGAGTTTATTTAAAATAGGAGGATGTAAGCGTAGCCACGCCCACTGACAGTTATTGAACTGAACTGAATTAACACTGAACTGAACTAATCTAAATAATGTCACTGATGTCTTTTTAGAGCTGATTTACGGCAGAATGTGAATTTCTCTCATATTTGATGAGATTCTGTTATTTTCATGTTTATTAAGGACCTTTTGACTGATTTAAAGTCCTCCTGTGGTGAAAATCCAGCTTTTAATTGTTGTTTATAGTGTGTATGTGGTGTGTTTAACACGGTTTAAGACGAACCATGTGTAAGTTCATAAGTCGACAGCATTGCTGAGTATTTCCTCCTTAAAACTGCAGTGAACCAAAGACAGTCTCAAAAACACGCTTTGAAATCGCTGGTGTTTCTGACGTCACAAACTACCTTGTAACCAATCAGATCAACGTGTGATCGTCAACCAGTGGATCTCTGAGCTGAGTGAGTGAGTGGAGGCGGGGCTCATTTGCATATTCATAGAACTGCGCATACTAAATGAGGCAAGGGTGTCGAGTTACATTCAAGATATTTTTAAGATTTTCTAAGGAAAAAACATTTAAATGTGTCATTTTGGTGGTCAAAGATGATTTTAAGACACACAGTTATTGATTACAGAGGGACTTTAAATTCATGTAATCTTGATTCAGAATACTATGATGAGGGCGGGGCAACCTGTCACTCACATGAGATCCACCAATAGCAAAGCACAACCATCCAATCAGTTCCCCATGGACAAAATCAAGCCCCGCCCACATTTGTTCTTGTTTGAGAAGTGTTTCACTCAGATATACAGAACAACAGGGAAAGACTAGCGCTACTTCCAGTTCATGATGACTTTAAAGAGGACATATTCTGCTTTTTTCCATGTTCATCTTTCTTCAGTGTGTAATGTTGCTGTTTGAGCATGAAAAGAGAGTTCTTCTCTATATCAGTGTCAGTGTTTCTGAACTCCTGAAACGCCTCCATTAGTCTTGAGTTTCTTCTGGGAACGAACACGTCACAATATTCCTCATTATAATAATTCATACGCAGAATAAAGGGGCGGGGCCTGGTTGAGTTAGTTAGTAGTGTGTTAAACTGGAGGTTATGGGAAGGGGCGGGACATTTCCCAAACACACTCGAAGCGCCCGACCAATCACAACACACTGCTCCAGCCGACCAATCAGAGCACAGTGTGCTTTTCAGAAGGAGGCGCTTCATAGAGACAGGAACTAAACAGAGCGTTACTGACAGACTGGGAAGAGAGGAGCCGCAACAATGGAGAATATGATGAAAATATGCAGGAAAACCTGTTCTAGTACAGCCTGAAAACATCAAAACTTAATAAGGCCAGTTCAAAGCTGTGATTGGGTAATGCATGATGGTGCTGCGCTGTGATTGGCCGTACCTCCTAAGGCATGCTCTGTCATGCTGAGGCACAGAGACTCCAGCGTGGGGTTGATCTCCAGATCTGTCCCCGGAACTTGGCATTCTGGGAACAATAAACAAGAGCATGGTATTCAGTGGAGATCAACACATGCAGCAATAACAGGGAACAGAGGACACGTGCAGGAGTCAGGTATGCAGCATCGGAAGAAGTCTAACATCACCATGGGAAGGGGAATCAGTACAGACAGTCTCGTTAAAAATACTTTGTTTTAACACATACACTAGGGTGTACGTATACTTAAGCTGCACGATTAACCGTTCGTTACAAGACGACAATCTTGACTCAAACACCCACTTG